>NC_056735.1:593762552-594097552 GCF_019279795.1 Protopterus annectens | reverse complement strand
TGTGTGTGTGTGTGTATTGACATTGTTTTCTGACAAGTACTTGTTAGGCCAATAAAGGTTACGCATAGTCATTAGCACTTCTGTGTGCATTCTGTTTCACATATATTTGGGTTGTGTACACCTACTTGTGTAAGGAGCAGCCAGTTTGTTGCTGGTACTGTTGTCTGGCACTGTGCTTGGTTATTTGCCTTTCACATGCATGTTCAGAAGCTGTATTCTGTTCTCCACTGGTCTTCTCCAGCATTTTCTAGGTTACATTTGTTCATCTGTGCTATTGTTTAGCATATGCTTGCAATGCTGACAGACTACATGGGTATCGGACTCAATATCCAATGTGTACTGTGGCCCTTATTTCTTCCCTTACACAATGCACCTGCCATCAGTCATACACATTAAGGTATGACTGTCACACAGTTTGCAGCATGTTATAACATCATAGTGTATAGGTACTTGCGCATTTCAGCATTTCACCATGGCTGGTATGCATCTCTACCATGCTTGTCAAATTTCCCTTGTCCTTTTGGTAGAGTATGCTGTCTGTGTACTTTACTTTGCTTTTATGTTTATTTCTAACCTTTGTTTGTCATGTCTAGTGATATTTGTTATATGTGTATGCCTGCCATTTTGCTCTTCTCCAACTCTTTCCCTGTCTATTCCTTTACTTCTATTCTCCAACAAATAAAAAGGGGCCTGTTCCCACAAAAAAAAAAAAATGCCCCTGCATCTCTGACTGTCCCTCAGATTATGCTATTCCACCTATTGCCTGTCCCTCGTCTTTACCCATACCCCACATTTACTTTTCTATCTCCCTATTTCCTTGGGTGTATGTGTTTCTTCTGTTCCTCACACATGTCTTGCATCCGTTGTTAGCTACTGTTAGCCCTGGGTAGGTGGCCATGATTGCCTTTCACCTTTATAATTTTTTTATTGGAAATTTTAAGGATTCAATCAGATTCTATATTTTCTGTTGAATGTATTTTATTAGTACACTACTTAGAATGACATTCTTACTTGCTTGTGGATCTACTGGATGGATTTGCTGTAGATATGACTTGGCTGTCACTGCTAGACAGTGCACCACTACTACTGGCCAGTTCTGTTCTGTACTGAGATATTGTAAGTTCACTGAGATATATCTGCATGTTACTGACTTATCCACAACTTGTGTGCAGATATCACAAAATGTGCTGGATTCTTTAAATGTTTCAAAATTTGGCCCATAGTGTATGAAATAGGTTGTGATTTAGGTTGGGCTACTGTTTTCTGCATCATTATGACCTTAGTTCTCTAAGGGGTATTAATGGACAATGAAATGCCAGAAAGTTAAATAAGAGGAATTCTAAGGTTATTAAGTTCTCTCTCCATGAACACTGTGCTAGTTAGGGCATAAGTTTACTGATAAGGATGTATGATGAGGGGAACAGATCTGGGCAATTTATGTTCACAATAGGTAAGGTAAGTTTGGCAAGGGGAGGGATTTGCAGAGAACTGAAGTTCTGCGGCATAAGGCAGACAGGTTATTCAGCAGGTTTGAGGCAGATGAATGAGATAAGGGTCACAGGGCAAACTAAAATATTTTTTGACAGGTTATATGTTAGGTGGGAGAGTGTATGAAATGAATAGGATAGAGGCTTGTTCTGGGTGACCATTTGCAGATGGAAGGCTAGCACAGTCTTGCATTTGCACCAAGGCACTGCTTCCACCTTAGATGGGAGGAGTGGCATGGAGGGAGGCAGGTGTGATGGTGATTCAGTAAAAGCAAGAGTGAAGACTATGAGATTTGCTGCACAAAATATGCATTGTGTAATCTCACCCTGAGGAGAGAAGGAGTTCTGAAAAGTTGAATATGGAATGGGTCGGAATGGTATTTTAATAGAAATTAAATATGTGGAAATGGGAGAGGACTAGTTTTTAGAAGAAGTGTTATAGGTGGCTGACACATGATTGTGTTGAAAGAGGGAAGAAAAGAGGGTGAGGTTTTGGTAAAAGATTATGGGTGTGAGGAATAAGTGGAATATTAAGATATAGAGATGGCAGGAAGGAAGTTATAAGAGGGATAGGTGAAGATGGAGGAAGTGTGTCAAGTGGTTACCATGAACCTGATGTCGGTGAGGTGGAATTAATGCAGTGTTTAATCATTAAGAGTAATTAATCAATGAAGAAGATAGAATAGTGATTGGAAGGGACTTCAACATTTTGGTTAACCAAAGTTACACAGCTTAAATAGTAAGGTAGAATTTTTCATGAAATGCCAAAAATGAGGATATGGAAGATGAGGAGCTGATTGATATAAGGTTGAATATATGAATAGGTAAACTACAGCAACATTTTTTTTTCAAGAAAAACTACAAGAAAGGCAAGTGATAGGTTTTAACAGACAAAAGGGTAGGGCAGAGTGTTAGTGGGGTAAATATTTTAGAATGAAGTTTATTAGATTTTGTAATGGCATGGAAAATAGGAGAGGGGTAAGAAGGCACTGGAAGTGGAACCCAGGGGAAGGAGTAAAATCAGACCAAGCTAACAACATGCTAGTCTCTACGAATCTGTCACTTATGCTACAATGCATGCAAAATACCTGCTGAGTTTGTGTATACTTTCTGTACTCTAATTTATGTAGCTTTCTAACCATAGTTTCTGTAATGTCTTTACATACGTATACTCAAATGCACAGCAGCAAAATAAAATACAACACAAAAAACATTACCTAAATAGCTCCCTTGTATCGTTTTGTTATTCCTGTTGACTGTTGGTATAGAAGTAATGAACAAATGATACCTAAAGATGCTATCAAGACTAAACTGCCATATCCTTCTGCTGATGTTTAGGTATATAGGCCCTCAAAAGACCCTCAGCCCTATCGCCAGTTATGTGAACTATACAGCATTAAAACACGAGACAGGGCCCTCTATTTTGAACCAGGTGGTTTACCAAGCCATATCAGTTATGTGAAGTGAAGGTTGCTTAGTACCTTAAATGATTTACATATATTCTGAGAGCAGTGAACAGTTATTTATTTAATTCTGTAGTTTGTTAACTGAGTTTCTGATCCAGATTAGCATTCTTATTTGCTGTTACTTATTAAGACACACTAAGTATTGTACAGAAATACAGAACAACTGGACCTCTGACCCACTAGCCTGAAAAAGAAATTCTGGTATCATAACAAATTCCTCATCCCACCCTGACAGTGAGCATTAGTCTATTCTATGATGGCAGAGCCTAAGGAGGAACATCTGGGCTACATTTAAAATGAAAGAATGATGGAATAATCATATTTTTGTACCATACCCATTATGAATATGCATGAAATGGCATTGCATTTATAATGACTTGCAGTATATATAGATGAAAGCCAAAAGCACAAAATAAGTTAGTGTTAAGGCCTTCAAAATATAGAAACAAGATAAAGAAATTACATTACCACTGAAGCATTTTCATTTTCTTTGTTGCTTTTTAATAGTTCTAACACTTAAACTATACTAAGGCAACTTTGATGTATGTCATCAGATGTTGGCAGTTCCTTGTAAGACAAAGCACTTTCCTGTAGTTCATCTGGAAGCTGTGAATAATAATCACTTCTCTTGCTACACTGTAACCTTTACTGGTAATCAAACTTGGATATCCTGAGGCACTGAACAGCAACTAAGACTACAGACCTGTGAAAAAACAGCTTGTGAGATTATCAAGCCTAATTGCATTCAACAGCTGAAAATCACATGCTGTGAATTAAGTTTCAGGTAGAGCCCAAGTGCTAGGATTAAAGCTACAATTCAGCAGAAAGCAACACTAGGGAGATACGCTGCCACGGTGTTAATATACCTACAGTGACTTTTTCAGCCCACAAACTCTTGCAATAAAAAGGTTAACGGCAAAGTTGCATGACTGGATGCATAGAAATTTATAAAGTGAAGGGAGCTATAGTCTACTCATATATCTCTGGAATATCTGTAAAAGTATTTTATAGGCCACATGATATTACCCAGAAATTCACTGTTTCAAAATAAAACAAAAGCCTTGGCAGTATATTTTGGTTATTTATTCCCAATATTTATCATTACCAAAATAATGAATTGTGGTTGCTACACATGCAGAATATAGTGAAGAGATTTTATATGACAACAAAAATTATACTACACAGTAAACCTCATGAATAATAATTTGTTTTATTAAGATTTTTCCATTGTCCACAGGAGAAAGTATTACTGTGATCTGCATTCATATTATAGTTTTATATTTCCTAGTCATTCTGAATTTATCATGCAAAGTCTTGATGCTATCTTAGTCTATATTTTCTTACGTGTCAAGCATCAGTATGCATACCGCTGTGCTAGTTTTCCTGAAGAGATTTGAGTGCTGTAGAAAATATAATAAACTCTCTTTTAGCAGTGGTATGGTTGATTATTTGTAAGCACAACTCGAATACTGCATCAACAAATGCAAAAGAAAAACGTGGGTATTCTGTTTAATATGTATAATATAAGTGTGCAGTTCTGCCTGTTCTAATTTAACCAGTAAGTCACGTGTAGGTATCTACCCCATTCTGCAGATGGAGAAGAAAACAGTACATCTTTTGCCTTACTAGCTGACTTTGGTGCATTTCATACTAACATATTAGTTGACATGCAATATGTGTTCTTCTTTCCTACCTTAGAGGTTTTGTAACTATGCAACTGGTACAGTTAAGTAAAAGGGTATGAAGTGTAAAGGCCATAGGCAAGCTGCAGGGGAGTGGTGGAGCATGCCCCATTGCAAAAAAAAAAAAAAAAAAATTGGCAGAAGCTTAAACCAATTGAAACACTGAAACTTGGGAACACCTAGCAGAACCTAATGAATTACAAATACTGATATCTGAAATCTGGCACTATAGTACAGCAATAATCTAAACACTTATGTCAAACAAACAGCATGTTTAAATATGAAACTAATTCTGTATTATTTATTTCAAATGCTGTTTTAGGTACCTGCCTCCTGGCAAAAAGTTCACTCTTGCACTTTTTTCATAAGCTGTATTGTTACTATATATTTGCACTTGAAACCCATGTCTTTCCACAGTATATTTTATAGGCAGCATTTTCTCAATTTGTGCATAATTGTTAGAACACTATATACTACCAACTAAAAGTATTTATTTCATATATCATATCCTTTTTAGGTTTGTTTAATGATGTCATAAGATAATACACATAGACCAAAGTCTAGGAAGCACTCTACAGTATACCAAACACAGAAATGACTTTTCTATATTCTCATAATATGTCAATAGCAGATCAAAGAACTGATCAAGATTTGTGAGAAGAAAAAGACTAATTAAAGCCACCTAGTTTAAGGCACATTGCCAGAAGAGGAATATAGAATATCATTACTATCTTAATAGTTATAAACAAACTCACACATTTCAGTATGGTATTTATATATATATATATATATATATATATATATATATATATATATATATATATATATATATATATATATATATATATATATATATATATAGATAGATACATGTAGTGTCTGAAAGTGTTTGTCCTAAAATTACTAAACAATAACTGTATGTATGTATGTGTGTTTCTTGCACTGGGAACAAAGCAATATCATTTTGTTAAGCTGCACTATGTGCAGATCTAAATGGCAATAAAGTTTACTTTGACTATATTTTATTTTGAAAATATCGTTTTCATCTGACCATGCATCATTTACTAAAATAGTTCATTACTTGAACTGACTGTACCTACATAATACAATGTGTGCATTTGTCTTACTGTTACTTATTCAACAATGCGAACAAAAGACAATGAAAGGAAATTATGTCAATGTGTACACTCTGCTCTTGCCTGCATATTACATTTATTTATATCATAGCTGTTATGATGATAGAACACAAGACAATAGAATGTGTGGTTGTGCG
Source organism: Protopterus annectens (assembly GCF_019279795.1). Taxonomy (NCBI): domain Eukaryota; kingdom Metazoa; phylum Chordata; order Ceratodontiformes; family Protopteridae; genus Protopterus; species Protopterus annectens. Next base: position 594,091,644 of record NC_056735.1, on the reverse strand, counting down.
TGAATGCCATGTGAAGGAAAAAGACTGGGTTTTCAGAAAAGTGCAGTTTGGTCTCAATAATCATAAAGAAGATTAGAATGAATGATTTTAAGGATGCAAGTTTCAAAACAAGAAATCAGATGACTGCATATGTTACTAAGTACAAGTGCATGAAAGAAAGCAGTGGAGAGTATGTGAAATAAAGGTGAATATTGTCAGAGGTATACTAATGAGATCATAAAATACATGAAAAAAAAAAAGAAGGAGCACAGGAAGTGGGCCAGAGTCACCATCAAATGGCACCAGAGAAAAAATTCAAGCTGTGTGAATTGTATTTGAAATAAAGGTGAATATTGTTAGATGAAGAGTTATAGGAGTATGCAATACATGAAACAATATGGAGTACTGGAAACAGGACAGAATCATGATCAAAACGTGCAAGGGTGAAAATGTAGACTGTGTAGGCAAGATGAGCATATAATGAAAGAAAGGAAACAAAATGCAGTACAGGTTGACTGCAAAAATAGAAGTAAATAACAAAATAAGAAGACATAGTACCCAGGAAAAAAATCTGTTTTGTTGAAAGGAAAGAAGACATTTTGGGAAGTAACTTGGAATATTTGATAAAATGGAGTGGGGAGGAAAGAGATAAAAAGATACAGTAAAAGTAACAGAAAGGTAGTTGATCAGCTGTTGCACTCATATTGTTCAGTGAAATGTTATGTGAGAAAGCATTAGGAAAATACAAGTCTGAAAATGAAGAAACCATTGTCAAACCTGTCATAGGCTGGAGTGGGTGAGACACAAAGTACTTAGAATATAAAAGGGTAATGTAAACATCATTGATATTTATGGAAAATGTATTGCTAAGGAGACAGTATACATGATGAAGCAGTGAAGACTTTAAAGGACAGTACTTAAAGAAATGTTAGATTCTCTGCAGTCTTACTGAAGTTAGTATCACTGTGAAATGTATGAATAAAAGGAAACAAATCAGTAATGAAACTAAATGAACATCTAGTTTGTTTTCTCAGTCAGAAAGAACATTAACTAGGCAGGGCCATATGTTACAGATCAACTGAATCCAAGTAGGGAACTGGAGCATATAGCAAAATATGTGCTATAAACATATAAAGTGGACAATGTCCACTTATGCAAAACATGTTAGCTTACATTGGATGAAAGGAAAAAAACTTATCATAGGTGGTTTTAATTAAGTAAAATAGGGTGTTAGGAAAAAGCAGGGTGGACAAAATAAAAAATGAGAGGAATATGTATGTAAGTAGAATATGATATTGTATAGTTTTAAGATACTGAGTCACAAAATGTGTTTGCTGTGTACGGTATTTATAAATGACAGCCACATTGGTATTTTTACCATAATGTAAATATAAAGTGCACTAATGAGAAATTTGACATTTTAACTGGTAGGGTTCTGATAAAGAAATCAGAGACCAAAGGAGTAAGAAGGGTGTGGCATTCTGTACAGGTGTGATAATCTATGAACAGCTCAAAGATGGGGTTTAAGGAGGAGAGCAGAGATTGGCTGAAATATTAAATGGAAGTTTGGAAGGTAACACTGGAAAAATCCAAGATGGAAGTAAATAGTATTCAGGTAGTCAGATACAAGAAAGAAGTATGATTGCATGCCAAGAAATAAAATAAGAATATGCCAAAATCCATTGATAATCATAACAATAAAAGTGAAATAGGGAGGAATTAATGGTAAAAGCTGTGGCTAAGCCAGCTTTCACTGAAAGGTGAAGAATTTAATGGGCTCGTGGTTTCTTAACAGTTATTTTCTATGAATACATTTTTTGCTGGACCTCATAAAGCAGATTACCATAGGCAGTGCATTTTTTTTTCAGAATATGAGTTTTATGTAAAGCTTCCTCAACTGTGTATGAATTATCCTGTTGGATATGTATATGGAAAAGCCAGGATTGTAAGTGTTTCACATGTTCTTTGAACTACAGTTGGGGGTTGAACATATTAATGTTAACCAGGAATAATTTTTGACTAGCAGAGTATTTGCCCCATTTTCTGTTGTTGTAGAGCCATGTGGTTTGTATATATAAGCAATTAGAATCTGGTGGTTCAGGTAGTCTTGACCACTGCAAAAAAATAAAAATGTTTTATTTATTCATTTAAGTGTTACATAAAAAATTGACAAGTAAAGTAATTAGGAAAGTGAGGAATGGTTAGGGGTTACTTGGAATATTACAAGGAATATTAGTTTTGGATTGATAAAGAGAGAGAGTGGTGAAATTGTGACAGAAGAGGGATCATGACATACTGGTTGATCTAATTAGTGAGAAGAGCTTGAGTCTTGCACGTTTAAAGCTTGCAATTGATCTGATTTATCTAAACAAAGCTACTCCTTATGGTTTAGTGAGTATCTTTCTGGGCTGATGGAGAAAAAGGGGGAAGTGAAAAAGACAAGTATTTGGGGAAAAGGTTATAGCTGTGACCACAAAATGTATTTTTTTGTTAGGAATCAGAGCAGGGGCAGAACCAATTTTTGCTTGGATATAATTTTAGTAGTAACTTGGTGCCATATGTCTTGCTTGCCTGTTTTATTTGCAAAAGGATGGAATTACAATTTTTAGTGATGTGGTGGGAATTTAGAGAATCTTCAGATGAGTTGCTTATTTAGCACATGGAGAAGAGAGAGGTTTATTACTTGAAAATAGTAGTCTAGAACAGGAGTATCTGACAGAAAACAAGCTTTCAAAAGCAGTTAACTCAAGAGAAGTGTGAATAATTTTATAATTTTATTATTGTTGTTAGCACACGCTTTCGGAGAGCTCTGTGTCCCTCCTTTCTCAGGCACAAAAACAATACAATAATTAACTAAAAATACTTTATATGTACTTCAAATTAATTAATTAATTAATTAATTATACTAAACAAGTTCAAATGCAGCAAAGCACAAAACCAGAAGCAACTACAATTTCATGATGACAAACTACTAAAATCCCAGTGCTAAAACTTACAATGCTGTTCAAACAATGTATAATTTAAGTAATTAGACAAGCAGAAAAAATCTATATTTAATTTATAACCAAATATAAACATATATAAATAACTGTAATAAATATAATAAGTATATATATATATATATACTATATGTATATAAATGTGTAAATCAAGAGCAGAAATATGCATTATACATAAATATGTATATAACACATATAAAAACCTTCATTTAAAAACCAATTTTAATTTTAAGACACATTTAAACATAAATAAAAAGTAATAAACTAATATCACCTTTTTAAGGCAAGACTTTTTAAAATGCAACTTAAAGACACATGGTTGTTCAAACACAGGATACATATATGCAGCAGTACGAATTTGCCAAAACAATTCTTCAATTTCCAACTGATTCTGCCAAGGGCCACCCCTGATATCGGAATTAACCATCTTAAGGACAGCAAATTTAAAATGGTGGTCTGGAAATTCATTAATGTGCCTTGCCAAAGCATTATTAAGATCTCGTCTATTAATAGCATATACATGTTCATAAATGCGCTGCTTCACTTTCCTTTCGGTCTTACCGATATAAAAAGCAGCGCATTTTTGGCAGGCAGCAACATAGACAACACTTCTGGATTCACAATTAAATTTACCTATGACATTATATGTTTTGTCCCTAAGTTTGACTTTAGGATCTGTGTGCACATACCTACACTGCCTACATGCCCCACATTTCCTCATTCCAAAATTACCGTGACCCCTAGGTTTAGACTTAGACTCCAAAAGTGCCTTCAGATTATAACCTCTTCTGAAGGTAATTTTTGGGGTATCACCTAACTGCCTAAACAAAAAAGGGTCTTCGGCAATAAGAGTCCAATTCTTATGAACAACATTCCTAATATCAACATGGTCTAAACTAAATGTACACAAAAATCTGGTTCCTGTAAATTCCTTAATTTTGTTATGGGTTTGAACTATATTAAACCCCCGCCCTTCACTGGGGGTAGGTTGAAAAATACAATCACTAATCAAAATTGGTTTATAGAAACCAGACTGCCTTTTACGAATGACTTCAAATTTTATCTCTGAAACAAACCAGAAAGGATACCCCCTGTTATTGAACATGGTACTCAAATGTTCACATTCCTCCAAAAAATCTCCTTCATCAGGTATCATTCTAGCCGCCCTAACCATCTGCCCCTTGACTACGGCCTTCTTTTGATGGTTAGGGTGGCAACTGGAAAAATGGAGGAACGAATTGGATTAAGTGGGTTTCCTATAAATGACACTCATATCTTGAATTAGCTAAATCCTTAATCAATAAAATATCCAAGTAGCTGATGCTCAATTTTTGCAAGTTATAAGAAAACTACAGAAAATTAGTCATACTAGAAATACTATCAATAAACAATGGGACACGAGATGGTGGTGCTTTCCAAATAAAGAACATGTCATCCTGGTACCTAGTGTACCAGGCGACACATTCATCAAACAAATCATTGGGAAAAAGAAAAGTCCATTCCGAATAAGCTAAAACACATTTGGCAAAGCTACCACCACATGGGGAACCCATTGCTACCCCTGATTTTTGCAAATAAATGTTGCCATCAAATAACATAAAATTGGAGTTTAAAACAACTTCCAAGAGTGTCTCAACTACATAAACAGTATTGTCATCTATTTTTTTATACCTTAAAAAATCAGCTACCCATTGAATACCCAAATCCTGAAAGATCACAGTATAGAGATCTTTAATGTCAATGGTCAAAAACTACCACTTCTTGCCAAATGGTACCTTACTAATGTCCTGGAGGAAACTCCATGAGTCCTTGCAGATCTGAGACTCCTGTTCTAACAAAGGTTTTAAAATTGTATCTACAAATGTTGCACAAGCGTAAGTTATCGAACCTCGGCCATCGACAATAAGCCCAAAGGGGGGGGGGGTCATGGATAGATTTATGAATTTTTGGAATGCCGAAAAGAACTGGTAACTTAGGAGCTAACATTGTCAAGTACTGATACACCTCTGTATCAATAAATCTTTCCAAAAACAGATCTTCAATAATACATCTTATCTTAGAATAAACCATGTTGACTTCATTCATTGTCACCAGTACATAAAATTCAGTATTCAACAACTTTAACATTTTCTCGGCATACAAAATTGATCCATAACAACCACACCACCCCCCTTATCTGGCTTCATAACTCTTATGTTGCAATTCTGCAACATTGTAATGAATTCCCGCTGGGATCTAGTAATATTAAGGCCTTGTTTAACAAAATGAAATTTATTTGTCGATAATGCCCGAAGGTCATACTCGCACATTTTTTCAAACAAGCGCAAGGACTCTTGTAAAGGGGGATTATACGTACTAGGGATTTTAAATTTACACTCTGTACTTCCTTTGTCACCCATTAAGCATCTTAGGTTCAATTTTCTTACGAAAAGTTTAAGATCAACTATTATCTTAACTAAATCAAAATGTGAATCAGGTACAAATGAAAGACCACATGAAAAAAATTCCACCAAATCAGGGCTAATATCAAAAGATGTGTAATTATATATCTTGAAATCACCCTTAGAGTCAAAAATAATCTGGGGATTGTAAAAATGACTTATCATCTCCTCCTCTGATTCCTCCTGTTCCTGGAGTTGCCTTGATTGTACCTTCCTCTTGTGTTCATCTGTCTGGTCTTGTTGTCCCTGGGAAAACCCTGTTCATTTGTATTACTCTGACCACCAGGGCTTCCTGAGGCTAGGACATGCTGATGGTTATTAGACCCTTTATTACCACAATTATTGGTACCAGTGTTAGAACCATTGAGCAATCTTTCGCTGCGACGAAGAGGTTGAACCTCTTCATCCTGGTTACTAGCCACATAGTCATGTTGCTCATTTGGTTCATTTGTTAATTCAGTACCAGAATTGTCAGCCAGCCTAGACTCATAAGATGCTTTGAAAACTGGTGGAGGGCGAGGGTATGCCTTGTTGTTACTATAATCACGGACATCCCTAGCAATTTTCTTCTTCTTAATGTTAATAAGTTTGTTTATAGTGGCCTCGATGCTGGTAAAAGTACGAGAATATTCGTACTTATACCTCAAAAAGTCATTATCATTTTTGATACTCTGTTCAAGAAACTCTAAATCGGTTTGCAAATTTTGCACCTCCGTTTTGTACTGTGCAATAAATAAATTAATAAACTCGAAGCCCTGCCTATCAAAAAGTGCTAACAGATGTTTATGGAACTGTGACCCTTCAACGAGACCAACAGGGTAGCGCCACTGCCGAAGCCCTTTAGGAATCAGCTGCTTTGACAAACATTCCTGTAAATACGAAATTTCAAGTTGCAGTTTCCTGCACTTGAACAGTTTCTGATGAAAAGCGCCTATAAGATTGGCAATTTTACTCACCACCTGGTCAGAATTGTCCCATTGGATAAGGTCACTATTGTTGTCAGTACCATTCCCAAAAAAATTTTGGTTACTTAAAAACCTACCGATTGTAGGTACCAAATTTTGTTCAGACCCAAGCGCTTGTGTTTCTTCATTAGGACATTGAGTAATAACGCCTTGATGGATGCAAAGAATTGGACGTAATAAATGATAGTAGTGATAGACTTAGGATACCAATATTTTACACACAGGATGTTAGATATGTGAAGGACATTTATAGGAAGCATTGGGACATTCTTCTCACTGATTTAGATATATCAGGAGTGATTGATCATTCTCCCAAGTTCACATATAAGAATAAATATAACCTATATAGGATGCTATGTGGACCAAACAGAATATGTGAAACTGTGAGCTGTGTGAAAAGTAGCATGACCAGGAAATGCAATAGATGCAATTATTGTAATTTCATCAAAGAAACAGATAGCTTTATACATCCGAATACAGGACAGGAATTTGTTTTTACAACTGCGGCCTCCTGTGACACTACACATGTAGTCTATTTAGCGACCTGCACACAGTGTTGTGCATTTTATATAGGCAAAACTGACCGCAAATTGAAAGAGAGAATCAGGGAACACATATACGAGATCAGAGTGGCCTCACCATGCAGTGCATTGTCGAAACATGTGATTAACACCTCCAAACAACGCACATTTAAGTTTCAAGTGATACAGGTGAATGAACCCACATTGAGGAGAGGTGACATCCAGAATTTAACTGAAGCAAAGGAAATCAAGTGGATAATCAGACTCAGAGCTGACTGTTATCCTGGCCTCAATGATAGGGTATCCATTAAACCCATGCTGAAATCTAGGCCATTACGTCATTGAGCACCATATATCTTACATCTATCCACTTACACCTTGACATCTCGATTTGTTTCATTCACTTTCTTCCTATTTTCCTTCCCTTCTTTTCCTCACATTTCCCCCTTTCACCCTTCCTATTTATCCTGTCACTTCTTCCCCCCCATCCACTTATACCTTGACATCTCCATTTGTTTCATTCACTTTTTTTCCCATTTTCCTTCCCTTCTTTCCCTCACATTTCCTCCCTTCTACCCTTCCCATTATCCTGTCACTCCCCCCCTCCCCTCCCCTCCCTCCCTTTCCTCTCTCTTCCACCCCCTATTGTCCCCTCCCCCTGCTTCCTTTTGCACAGCATTTATTTAGGCCATTTGATATAACATCACATAGTCTGATCATTAACTGTTTAGATATTTTACACATATAGACATACATACATTTTTATGTGTTATCTGCCTACACACATTATTTTTCATAAATGCATACACACAATATCATAGTTCCACATCTCCGCTCCACTTCCATTAGTATATGACATGGATATTTGGATGTATGCATTACACACATTATATGTGTGGATGCATACCTTAGCTTTGTTGCAAAGAATAGTAATTATTATTTCTTCTTTTTATGCATAAAGTATGTTTATAAGATTAATTGTTTAGCAATACAGCATGGCTGACTATATATATATATATATATATATATATATATATATATATATATATACATGCCATATCTTTTTATGTTTTATTTATGATTTTAGAAGTTGCTTACAACAAGCTATGCATGAAAAAAGGGCAGCACTTCATGTCCCTTTAATTTTTAAACAATGCATGCACTTCAATTGATTCAGGATGTGACATCATTGCATTTTTAATGTTTGTATATTTAAATGTTTGCATCAAGCCCTTTAGTTATTATTGGCCTGAAGAAGACCACCAGTTGAAAGTGCTTGCCGTTTTTATTTAATAAATATTTATAACCTCCGCTTAACGCTTGTATTTACTTGATTGTGCATGACAAGCTATCATTTAGTGGAGTTGCACTAACAAGAATCTGTGGCTGTGCTACTAGGAAGAGGAACACACCCGCTGGTTTTGGGTGTCAGCAATTGCCTGCATAGGCTATTTACATCAAGGAGACATCTGAACCTGACTCGTATTGTATTTGGAACTTTACAGTGAACTATTTGGGATTTTTTCTTCATTATATACATTGTTGCTCACGTATATTCCATGGCAGAGCTAAAATCTATTGACACACCGATTGAACTTCCGTATACACCGGAAGTATTACTTGGTCAAAGGGAAACCAACAGAGAGAGCAAGACGAGGTTTCAAGATGTTATAACTGGTGAAGTAAATCCACTTTTACACTACCATGCCCCTACTGAGACAGACGACAATGGAACCTCAGAAAAGGAATACCATGGATTAACGACACTTGTACAGGAGATGGAAGGGGACTTTCTGAGACTCAAATGCCTCCAGTTACAACGCCAACATTTTGAAGTGTGCATTGCACGCAAAATTGTACCCAGGGGCCTGAGGATTCTTAAAATGCCCACCACAGGTACTGTTTATAAACATCTGCTGTGCATGTGGCAGCAGATTAACCTTGAAACTAGCATTAAATATATGGAACTCTTGAATAAGTATTTTTTGCCTCAAGAAACTTCTTTGAGGGAAAATATTCAGCAACAACAATTAAGCTTATATAATATGTATCCTAAACAAGTTATAGATGTGTATATGGATATAATGTTGGATAATGTGTTTATGTATGAAAAGAGATTATTACAGCAAAAACGTGATAAGATTAAGGGGGATACTGACGATTTTAAAAAGGGGAATGTCTTCACCTGGCCCAGGGTGAATAATACAGTTAAGAATTCTGACAATACCCCCTCAGACCCCCCTATACAACAAAAAGACAGGCAAGACAACAGCAATGGTGATGTTAATATAAAAGCTAACCTACCACAAGGTGGTGGGAAACGGAATCTGGTGGTTACTGCAGCAATGGTACACCACGATGGCATAGACATACAAAGCATGTCACCCATTAGCAATATACACAATATCTCCGTTCTTGAGGAAGCTAATACTCGTATAGACATATGTGAACATATTGAAACAAATAGTGATAGTACTAGCAAAGGTAGTTTTGAAGTAGGAAAGAAAAAATCAAATGTACCCTTGGATAGCATATCAAACCATGGCTTCCCCCATACAGCCCCTTTCCCAATTGCATCTCAATGGAGAGGTGGAGGGAGGGGGAGAGAACGGTCAATGAGCAGAGGCCGACAGAAAAAGAGGCCAGCAGACCATCTACAGCCAGGACCTACTATAAAGAAATTATGGCAAGGGAGCAAGAATCATTAATTTGGAATATATCCAAGAGAACACTTTCCTTGGATGAATGTTATGTATTAGAGAAAGGTACTACATTCATTCCTTCTCAGAAAAGTGATACCACAGACAATATTATTGATCTTAAGTTGTTTACTCGCAATTTACAGATTAAACTTGACTTTGCTGGTACTACATCAGAATTACATAAATTTAGGAAACCTAGCACATATGTCCCAAATAACCATCCATTGATAGAAGCATTTTCAAAGTTGGTGGAGAAAGATCTATATGCAAATGATAGTATTAATAAAAGCAAGAAGTGGACAGGGAATCTTAACCCTGCAGAGAGAAGAGCATTGAATAACTTAAGGAATGATGGTAGCATTATGTTAAGACCGGCTGACAAAGGGGGCCCCATAGTACTGATGGACATGGAATACTACAAAACCAAGATGCATTTGATGCTTGGAGATACAAAATTTTATGAGAAGATTGACACACATACACTCAATGTAATTATGAATAGGGTCACAACCAAACTTGAAGTCCTATTACTTGAAGGGAAAATAAATGAAGAACTTTACAGATACTCCATTGTAGAACATCCCATCATACCCTGTATACAAGGGATGCCCAAGATCCATAAAGATGGGAGAGACCCCCCCCAATGAGACCAGTTGTGGCCGGCAGAGGGTGGGTAACGGAACCCATATCGCTCTATCTAGAATACTTATTGAGACCAATCGTTAATAAGTATGAACACATATTGAGAGACACAAAACAGTTCCTAGTCATGCTATATGACAAGACACATGTAGTTAAGGAAGGCGAGAGGGATATACTAGTCACCCTAGATGTACAGTCTCTATTTACTGTCATTACGAATTTAGATGGCATCACTTGCATTAGTCAATGCTTAAAGAAGGATGGTACATTCTCTATGAGGAAAATTGAAGTTATCTGTGAACTCATGGAGTTAGTACTTATGAACAATGTGTTTACTTTCGACAATCAGATATACATTCAAAAGGATGGCGTAGCTATGGGCACTTCTTGTGCCAAAAGCTACGCCAACCTTGTTATGGCATGCTGGGAGGTCAACTCTCTATTTGAGAACACTGCATATCAGAATTATGTGTCATTTTACACCCGTTTCGTTGATGACCTTTTTATCATTTGGAAAGGAGACGAACAACAACTTTTAGAATTCCATAGAGATATAAATACCCATACGGACTACCTCAAATTTACAATGGATAGCTCAACAGAGTTGATATCATTCCTGGATATTTATATTCAGAGATTGCCGAGTGGCCTCTTGAACACAGGTGTGCATAGGAAAAGCTGCTATCGTAATCATCTATTACATCGCAGCAGCATGCATCCAGCACATGTTTTTAACAACATTGTCAAAGGACAAGCTATGAGGATATCTAGATTACATTCTGATAATATAAGCTTTGATAATAGAATGTCTGAATTGAGGAATATGTTTTTGGATAGAAGCTACTCACCTGATGAAATAGATGCCAACATGAAAGATATAAATGAGCTGAGGAAAGGTAGAGCGTTTCCATACTTTGCTAATAGAAATGATGGATGCAAAGAATTGGACGTAATAAACGATAGTACTGATAGACTTAGGATACCAATATTTTACACACAGGATGTTATATATGTGAAGAACATTTATGGGAAGCATTGGGACATTCTTCTCACTGATTTAGATATATCAGGAGTGATTGATCATTCTCCCAAGTTCACATATAAGAATAAATATAACCTATATAGGATGCTATGTGGACCAAACAGAATATGTGAAACTGTGAGCTGTGTGAAAAGTAGCATGACCAGGAAATGCAATAGATGCAGTTATTGTAATTTCATCAAAGAAACAGATAGCTTTATACATCCGAATACAGGACAGGAATTTGTTTTTACAACTGCGGCCTCCTGTGACACTACACATGTAGTCTATTTAGCGACCTGCACACACTGTTGTGCTTTTTATATAGGCAAAACTGACCGCAAATTGAAAGAGAGAATCAGGGAACACATATACAAGATCAGAGTGGCCTCACCATGCAGTGCATTGTCGAAACATGTGATTAACACATCCAAACAACACACATTTAAGTTTCAAGTGATACAGGTGAATGAACCCACATTGAGGAGAGGTGACATCCAGAATTTAACTGAAGCAAAGGAAATCAAGTGGATAATCAGACTCAGAGCTGACTGTTATCCTGGCCTCAATGATAGGGTATCCATTAAACCCATGCTGAAATCTAGGCCATTACGTCATTGAGCACCATATATCTTACATCTATCCACTTAGACCTTGACATCTCGATTTGTTTCATTCACTTTCTTCCTATTTTCCTTCCCTTCTTTTCCTCACATTTCCCCCTTTCACCCTTCCCATTTATCCTGTCACTTCCCTCCCCCCTATCCACTTATACCTTGACATCTCCATTTGTTTCATTCACTTTTTTTCCCAATTTTCTTCCCTTCTTTCCCTCACATTTCCTCCCTTCTACCCTTCCCATTATCCTGTCACTCCCCCCTAACCCCTCCCTTTCCTCCCTCTTCCACCCCCTATTGTCCCCTCCCCCTGCTTCCTTTTGCACAGCATTTATTTAGGCCATTTGATATAAAATCACATAGTCTGATCATTAACTGTTTAGATATTTTACACATATAGACATACATACATTTTTATGCATTATCTGCCTACACACATTATTTTTCATAAATGCATACACACAATATCATAGTTCCACATCTCCGCTCCACTTCCATTAGTATATGACATGGATATTTGGATGTATGCATTACACACATTATATGTGTGGATGCATACCTTAGCTTTGTTGCAAAGAATAGTTATTATTTCTTCTTTTTATGTATAAAGTATGTTTATAAGATTAATTGTTTAGCAATACAGCATGGCTGACTATATATATATATATATATATATATATATATATATATATATATATATATATATATATATATATACATGCCATATATTTTTATGTTTTATTTATGATTTTATAAGTTGCTTACAACAAGCTATGCTTGAAAAAAGGGCAGCACTTCATGTCCCTTTAATTTTTAAACAATGCATGCACTTCAATTGATTCAGGATGTGACATCATTGCATTTTTAATGTTTGTATATTTAAATGTTTGCACCAAGCACTTTAGTTCTTATTGGCCTGAAGAAGACCACCAGTTGAAAGCGCTTGCCGTTTTTATTTAATAAATATTTATAACCTCCGCTTAACGCTTGTATTTACTTGATTGTGCATGACAAGCTATCGTTCAGTGGAGTTGCACTAACAAGAATCTGTGGCTGTGCTACTAGGAAGAGGAACACACCCACTGGTTTTGGGTGTCAGCAATTGCCTGCATAGGCTATTTACATCAAGGAGACATCTGAACCTGACTCGTATTGTATTTGGAACTTTACAGTGAACTATTTGGGATTTAAAATTTACTCTTCACATTGCTTCCCACACATTCTCTTTTTTCTTTTTAGTAACAGTACGCTTTGTGGGAAGTGGAATAACATGTGAGCGTTTTTTTGAATTTTAATTTTAAGACACATTTAAAAATAAATAAAAACTAATAAACTAATATCACCTTTTTAAGGCAAGACTTTTTAAAATGCAACTTAAAGACACATGGTCGCTCGAACCAGGATAAATATATGCGGCAGTACGAATTTGCCAAAACAATTCTTCAATTTCCAACTGATTCTGTGAAGTGAAGCAGTGCATTTATGAACATGTATATGCTATTAATAGACAAAATCTTAATAATGCTTTGGCAAGGCACATTAATGAATTTCCAGACCACCATTTTAAATTTACTGTCCTTAAGATGGCTAATTCCGATATCAGGGGTGGCCCTTGGCAGAATCAGTTGGAAATTGAAGAATTGTTTTGGCAAATTCGTACTGCCACATATATTTATCCTGGTTTGAACGACCATGTGTCTTTAAGTTGCATTTTAAAAAGTCTTGCCTTAAAAAGGTGATATTAGTTTATTAGTTTTTATTTATGTTTAAATGTGTCTTAAAATTAAAATTGTTTTTTAAATGAAGGTTTTTATATGTGTTATATACATATTTATGTATAATGCATATTTCTGCTTTTGATTTACACATTTATATACATATAGAATATATATATACTTATATTTATTACAGTTATTTATATATGTTTATATTTGGCTATAAATTAAATATAGATTTTTTTCTGCTTGTCTAATTACTTAAATTATACATTGTTTGAACGGCATTGTAAGTTTTAGCACTGGGATTTTAGTAGTTTGTCATCATGAAATTGTAGTTGCTTCTGATTTTGTGCTTTGCTGCATTTGAACTTGTTTAGTATAATTAATTAATTAATTAATTGATTTGAGGTACATATAAAGTATTTTTAGTTAATTATTGTATTGTTTTTGTGTCTGAGGAAGGAGGGACACAGAGCTCTCCGAAAGCGTGTTCTAACAACAATAATAAAATTATAAAATTATTCACACTTCTCTTGAGTGAACTGCTTTTGAAAGCTCGTTTTCTGTCAGTTTCTTCGTTGGTTTATGAATTTTGGAGTTTCTGGGTTTTCATAATGAGCGAGCTAGAAGCAGCCTCTCAAGGATCTATGTTCACTCAGTCGGAAAGTAACTGTGAGAACCGTTTTCATAATCAGTCTGTGGGTGATGAGGCGAATGCCGAAGGTAATTTAATGGTTCTACTGAGGTTAGTAATGGGGCGCATGGACAACCTCACTCAACGAATTGACTGTTTACAAGCAGCAAATTTTAATACTGGTTGTCCCTCTACAAGTAACCAGGTTTTTGGTTCTAACTTGATGGATAATCCAACGAAGCAGCAATTGACACCAGTATGTAATAAGCGTTTATTGCAAGCCGGAAGCAACTGCAATAATAACAACACAGCTATGCGTAGTCCTGAAACGAGCCGTCTTCAGGCTGACCAAGGCGTTATTACTCAACGTCCTAATGAAGAAACACAAGCGCTTGGGTCTGAACAAAATTTGGTACCTACAATCGGTAGGTTTTTAAGTAACCAAAATTTTTTTGGGAATGGTACTGACAACAATAGTGACCTTATTCAACGGGACAATTCTGACCAGGTGGTGAGTAACATTGCCAATCTTATAGGTGCTTTTGATCAGAAACTGTTCAAGTGCAGGAAACTGCAACTTGAAATTTCATATTTACAGGAATGTTTGTCAAAGCAGCTGATTCCTAAAGGGCTTTGGCAGTGGCGCTACCCTGTTGGTCTCGCTGAAGGGTCACAGTTCCATAAAGACCTGTTAGCACTTTTTGATAGGCAGGGCTTCGAGTTTATTAATTTACTTATTGCACAGTACAAAATGGAGGTGCAAAATTTGCAAACCAATTTAGAGTTTCTTGAACAGAGTATCAAAAATGATAATGACTTTTTGAGGTATAAGTACGAAAATTCTCGCACTTTTACCAGCATCGAGGCCACTATAAACAAACTTATTAACATTAAGAAGAAGAAAATTGCTAGGGATGTCCATGATTATAGTAACAACAAGGCATACCCTCGCCCCCACCAGTTTTCAAAGCATCTTATGAGTCTAGGCTGGCTGACAATTCTGGTACTGAATTAACAAATGAACCAAATGAGCAACATGACTATGTGGCTAGTAACCAGGATGAAGAGGTTCAACCTCTTCGTCGCAGCGAAGGATTGCTCAATGGTTCTAACACTGGTACCAATAATTGTGGTAATAAAGGGGCTAATAACCATCAGCATGTCCTAGCCTCAGGAAGCCCTGGTGGTCAGAGTAATACAAATGAACAGGGTTTTCCCAGGAATAACAAGACCAGACAGACGAACACGAGAGGAAGGTACAATCAAGACAACTCCAGGAACAGGAGGAATCAGAGGAGGAGATGATAAGTCATTTTTACAATCCCCAGATTATTTTTGACTCTAAGGGTGATTTCAAGATATATAATTGCACATCTTTTGATATTAGCCCTGATTTGGTGGAATTTTTTTCATGTGGTCTTTCATTTGTACCTGATTCACATTTTGATTTAGTTAAGATAATAGTTGATCTTAAACTTTTCATAAGAAAATTGAACCTAAGATGCTTAATGGGTGACAAAGGAAGTACGGAGTGTAAATTTAAAATCCCTAGTATGTATCCCTTTACAAGAGTCCTTGTGCTTGTTTGAAAAAAATGTGCGAATATGACCTTCGGGCATTATCGACAAATAAATTTAATTTTGTTAAACAAGGCCTTAATATTACTAGATCCCAGTGGGAATTCATTACAATGTTGCAGAATTGCAACATAAGAGTTATGAAACCAGGTAAGGGGGGGGTGGTCTGGTTTTTATGGATCAATTTTTGTATGCCGAGAAAATGTTAAAGTTGTTGAATACTGAATTTTATGTACTGGTGACAATGAATGAAGTCAACATGGTTTATACTAAGATAAGCTGTATTATTGAAGATCTGTTTTTGGAAAGATTTATTGATATAGAGGTGTATCAGTACTTGACAATTTTAGCTCCTAAGTTACCAGTTCTTTTTGGCATTCCCAAAATCCATAAATCTATCCATGACTCCCCCCCTTTAGGCCTATTGTCGATGTCCGAGGTTCGATAACTTATGCTTGTGCAACATTTGTAGATACAATTTTAAAACCTTTGTTAGAACAGGAGTCTCAGATCTGCAAGGACTCATGGAGTTTCCTCCAGGACATTAGTAAGGTACGCTTTGGCAAGGAGTGGTGTTTTTTGACCATTGACATTAAAGATCTCTATATTGTGATCCCTCAGGATTTGGGTATTCAATGCGTAGCTGATTTTTTAAGGTATAAAAAAATAGATGACAATACTGTTTATGTAGTTGAGACACTCTTGGAAGTTGTTTTAAACTCCAATTTTATGTTTTTTGATGGCAAGATTTATTTGCAAAAATCAGGGGTAGCAATAGGTTGCCCATGTGGTGGTAGCTTTGCCAATTGTGTTTTAGCTTATTGGGAAAGGAATTTTCTTTTTCCCAATGATTTGTTTGATGAATGTGTCGCCTGGTACACTAGGTACCAGGACGACATGTTCTTTATTTGGAAAGCACCACCATCACGGGTCCCATTGTTTATGGATAGTATTTCTAGTATGACTAATTTTTTGGAGTTTACTTATAACTTGCAAGAATTGAGCATCAGCTACTTGGATATTTTATTGATTAAGGATTTAGCTAATTCAAGATATAAGAGTGTCATTTATAGGAAACCCACCTACTCCAATTCGTTCCTCCATTTTTCCAGTTGCCACCCTAACCATCAAAAGAAGGCCGTAGTCAAGGGGCAGATGGTTAGGGCGGCCAGGATGATATCTGATGAAGGAGATTTTTTGGAGGAATGTGAACATTAGAGTACCATGTTCAATAACAGGGAGTATACTTTCTGGTTTGTTTCAGAGATAAAATTTGAAGTCATTCGTAAAAGGCAGTCTGGTTTCTATAAACCAATTTTGATTAGTGATTGTATTTTTCAACCTACCGCCAGTGAAGGGCGGGGGTTTAATATAGATCAAACCCATGACAAAATTAAGGAATTTACAGGAACCAGATTTTTGTGTACATTTAGTTTAGACCATGTTGATATTAGGAATGTTGTTCATAAGAATTGGACTCTTATTGCCGAAGACCCTTTTTTGTTTAGTCAGTTAGGTGATACCCCAATAATTACCTTCAGAAGAGGTTATAATCGGAAGGCACTTTTGTAGTCTAAGTCTAAACCTAGGGGTCACGGTAATTTTGGAATGAGGAAATGTGGGGCATGTAGGCAGTGTAGGTATGTGCACACAGATCCTAAAGTCAAACTTAGGGACAAAACATATAATGTCATAGGTAAATTTAATTGTGAATCCAGAAGTGTTGTCTATATTGCTGCCTGCCAAAAATGCGCTGCTTTTTATATCAGTAAGACCGAAAGGAAAGTGAAGCAGCGCATTTATTAAAATTTATATGCTATTAATAGACGAGATCTTAATAATGCTTTGGCAAGGCACATTAATGAATTTCCAGACCACCATTTTAAATGTGCTGTCCTTAAGATGGTTAATTCCGATATCAGGGAGGGCCCTTGGCAGAATCAGTTGGAAATTGAAGAATTGCTTTGACAAATTCGTACTGCCACATATATTTATCCTGGTTTGAATGACCATGTGTCTTTAAGTTGCATTTTAAAAAGTCTTGCCTTAAAAAGGTGATATTAGTTTATTAGTTTTTATTTATTTTTAAATGTGTCTTAAAATTAAAATTGTTTTTTAAATGAAGGTTTTATATGTGTTATATACATATTTATGTATAATGCATATTTCTGCTCGATTTACACATTTATATACATATAGAATATATATATATATATATATATATATATATATATATATATACTTATTATATTTATTACAGTTTTATATATATATGTTTATATTTGGTTATAAATTAAATATAGATTTTTTCTGCTTGTCTAATTACTTAAATTATACATTGTTTGAACGGCATTGTAAGTTTTAGCACTGGGATTTTAGTAGTTTGTCATCATGAAATTGTAGTTGCTTCTGGTTTTGTGCTTTGCTGCATTTGAACTTGTTTAGTATAATTCATTAATTAATTAATTGATTTGAGGTACATATAAAGTATTTTTAGTTAATTATTGTATTGTTTTTGTGTCTGAGGAAGGAGGGACACAGAGCTCTCCGAAAGCATGTGCTAACAACAATAATAAACTTATAAAATTATTCACACTTCTCTTGAGTGAACTGCTTTTGAAAGCTCGTTTTCTGTCAGTTTCTTTGTTGGTTTGTGAATTTTGGTGTTTCTAGAATAGGAGTATGTTTGGAGGAAATTTTTCAATGATGGGCATTTTGTGAGGAAATTAAGTTGTGGATAATCTTGAATTATGAGTACATAAGGCAGTGGAGAATTTCTAGCCTGTGTAAATATCTAATGGCTATGCAGCAGTGGTTTTTGTGGGATATTTGCTTTAAATTTGGTTATTTTATTGTGGCATGCATCTAGTTTAGTTTTAAGGGTGGTATTGATATTTACAAAGATGGTGGATGCATATAGAATGAATGCAAGCATGTAGGATGTGGCTATTGGTTTTCTTGCAGACTCTAAAAAATATGTTTTGCTCTGTACAGTGATCCTAGTTTCCAGCAGGTCTTTTTGATGACCTGAAACAGGTGTTGGTTTATTTAATTTTTTTATCAAGTAAGTAGCTTCTTTTGGGGTATGCATTTCATTTTTATGTTGTCAGATAACATGATGTGAACTTGTTTTTTGTTTTTTTTTTTGCTGTGAGACTTTTGGGGGAAAAGAACATTACTTTTGTCTTTGGGGGGAAAGGTTTGCATTGCTGAGCCAGGATTCTGGGCATAGGAAAACTTGTTGAGTGATATCTTGCAGGGTAATGTAATGAATTTGCAGAGCATGAGTGTTGCATCATCTATATACTGACTGGAGGATGCCTGTTGTGAAGTGGTCTGGAATGTGTTAATAAATATGTGAAAAAGAAGAGACCTAAGTATAGAACTTTGGGGCAATCCTAACTGTAATTAGCAGGAAAGTTGAGAGGTGTTGCTTCCACTTGACTGTCTGTTACCTATTTGGAAGATAACTATTGAACTAGGTTAAAGCTGATTTCTTTAGGCCAAGAAATTCTAACTCATATAGTAATTTTTTATGTGATACCATGTCAAAGGTTTTTGACAGGTCAAGAACAGCACATGAGACTTGGTCAGCATTGTTTCTGTGTTGACTGATGGTGTGTGTAAAACTGAGGATGGTGGTTGTGGAGGTATGATTTGGCCAGACATGATTTTGTGTTGAAGAAGGTAAGCTGTAGTCATTGAGGAGTTTGATTAGATGGGAGTGAATACATCTTTCTAGAATTGTTGATAGTAGTGACAGGATCGCTATAGGTCAGTAATTATTCAGGTCTGTTGAGTTTCTGCCTTCATGAGGGGGATTAGGAAAGATTTTATTTTCAGATTGTTGGGAAACTGTGCTCACATTTGGATCTGTTGATTAGAAGAGAGACCAAGAGTGCTATGTATATGGCTGCAATGTTTAGGTATTCTGTGAGCAGGCCATCAGCTGCCAGAGTTGTCAGTTTTAATTTTAGTAAATATGTTTTATTCTTGTAGTAAGGACAGATGCAGTCAGAAATTGATATGCAGTATTATGGATTTCTAGGATGGTGGGTTATATGTTGCAGTTTTGTGTAGTGAATGCTAGGACTGAGTTAATAAAGTGGAGGTTTGCTCTAGATTAAATAGCTTTTATAATGGATGATCAGAAGGGAGTGGCATTATTTTAATGTGCGGTTTTGGAGTTTTGTGAAGTAGGATTTTTTGTCACTGGTTATTTGTTGCTCCTGTAGAGTTCTTTGATTTTTTTGGGTTTAGACGATTCTTTCCATTTATAGTCTCTCTTAATCATTATATCTTTGGTTTTCATGTTAAGCATGGAGCTGGGTTTGACCCAACTCACTTGATCCTAAGGGGTGCCTGCTCATTTAGTAATTTTAGAAATATTAAATTAAAGTGGATGACTGCTTTGATGAGGGGTAAAGTTTTTAGTAGGTTCCAGTTGTATTGAGAGACAACTGAGTTCAATTGTTCAATGGCAAATTGTTTTTCTTTGCAAATGAATTTGCAGATTACTTTTCTAGAATATTTTGGCTTTGTATTATTATATAAGTTGGGAAGTTGTCAATAATAGTGTCTGGGAATATGCCAGTGGAGGTTATCCTGTCTGGTTTATTTGTGAATATCCAGACAAGTTTTATTTTTTTAAGTAGTCAGGTGGTGGTGTTTATCAGCTGTGAAAAGCCAAGTTATTTTATGCTGGGCGAAAGCAGGCAATTTTTTTTCCAGTCAATGTTTGTTGCTCCCATAATTATTTTTTCCTGAGCTATTTTTCTGCTTATCCAACATAGGATGTCTTCTAGTGTGTCAGCAGTATTACCTGAAGGAGGTTGCTATAAAATGAATGGATTTGCAGTTGTTGATTTTTAATGAGGTGCCTAGGACTTCAGCATTTTGCACCTGTAGGAAATGGGGAGAAACTGCATCTATTTCTAGTGAGTTTTTAAATATAATTGCTGTGCCACCCCATCTTTGTTTTGTCTGTCAGATATGATTATATTATAGCCTTTAGGTTTTAGCCACATTTCGGTTTTTACTTCTATATCAGGCTGTAGTGTCCTAGGCATGCATGAAGGTCTAGAGTTTTATTGCAGATGCTTTGCAAGTTTATATTGAGTAAGAGAAGGCTAAGACCTCAAGTAAGCAGAAGGGAGTGAGATGGGGGTGCTTGGATAGAGGTAGTTGATATGGGCTGTGGAATAGCAGTGGGGCCAGGGTTGGCATGACTGTCACCACTGAGTTTAAGCTTGGTAGTGGTGTTATGCAATGGGTGGTCTTATTAGGCTCTAGTGTTAGTCAGTGCTAAGTGTGGTCTTTTATAGTTGTTTTTATGTGTTTGTACGAAAAGTAGTGTGTGGGTAGAGTTCAGGTGATACAAGGGAGGCATGAGATTTGTTTAAATGTGTGTGGGAGTTGTGAGCAGTAGTTGAAATGTTGTTTGGGTATGTGCATATATAACAGCTCGTGATGTGTGCAAATAAGAGTAAAATACTTTTTATGAGAAGTTGCACATATATCATTGTTTAAATGCAGTTGGAAAATGAAGTAGCAGACAAAAAAGGATGCACATTTTTTATTAGTGAGGAAGAGTGTGTGAAAGAAAAGGTTTAATATGGTAAGTGTGAAGAGATTTAGTGATAGTTGTAATGTGTACTAGCATGTGGGAGGGGTGATAAGAGTAGAGTTGGTATGAGGGGAAAGTAGCTTGTTTGAAGGCAGTTTAATGAGGTCATAATTAGTAGACTGGTTGATGGGTATTGATAGAAGGGGATTGGGTGGAGAGAAAAGGTAGGAGGAGCTAGATACATATAAATATAGATAAATTGGATGAGAATTGTGGAGTAGGGTATTGGGTGGCAGAGTAGAGCCTGAGCAAAGTGGGGGCAGAATGGAGCAGGACCCCTATACCAAGGCTAATGAGATTGAGGTTTTAGAAAAACAATTAGTGGGGCAGCATTTGGGCAAGGTAAACAGATAAGTGACTGTCATGTTTCCTGGGAGAGATACTTTCTATATGCAAAATGTAGAGTTTAGCACTTTTAGTGGCTTTACAGGAAAAAATGCTGCTACTTGTTCAGGGGGAAATCTTATTTAAAGTATTACCTGTGATTATTACAAAATCTTATTATAGGAAAGCAGTAACACCTTTCTTAACACTACTTTAATTATAAAGTAAGGATTATACTGCTTTTTGGTACTACAGGAGGCAGTAGATTTAATGAAGGGAGGGTAAAATGTTTTATTACATTGTGTTGGTAACTAAAAGGTCTAGTGCACCTTTCATTTCCTATCCCTTGACAGAGATTTTTATTTTAGTAATGTCAGGATTATGGGACAAAATGGATTTTGGGGCATGAGTCCTTCAGTAATGTGCACACTACAAAGTAAATGGGTAGTTACTTATATTAGACAATGTTGGTTACATAAAGGATTTATTTCAATATTCATACTATACTCAATTCTTTCTGATTAAAGGGTCTTTTTTGGTGTAGAAAATGAGTAGCCTTTCAGTGTGGGCATGCTTCAGATGACAGGTATAGGATAATGAGGCACTGTATATAGTAAGAAATGCAACCTTTGCTGGGAAAAAGGAAGTGGGCAGAGATAAGACATTATGCTAAAAGAGAGGAGAAAAGACTATTTTAAGTCCATGAGCAATGTTAGAGGAGAATAAAAAATAAAATAAAGGTAGCCACTCTGCTGCTGTCACCATTGTTCCACTGAATTATCCTTGGCTATTAGTATGGAACATATTGTGGAAGCTGAGCAAAGGAATATTTAGTATAACAGAGATTATATGACAGCAAACATAGCAGAAGCCATGCTGCAATAAGCCTGCTACTTCATATTTTCCTCCTGGTATTAATTATTCATTCATATGTTGCTGAGTTTTTTTTCAATATATGGCTATATTACAGTTAACTATATCCAATCAAAACTGTAATTAGAAAAAGACTGTATCAGAAAGCATAATTTGTAGCATACTATAACATCAGCAACATATTTACTAAATATGATTTAGTTCTTAATGGGCCATTACTATGATCTGAGTTCATCTGCAGTTACCAAATATTCACCAAAAGATGTAAGAGTGACTAGTTAATCATCAGTCAACTAAAGCCTGCAGCATGTTTCTATCATTAACATAGCATATGTATGAGTATATGCCTTTAATGCAATTGACATATGCACTCATCTGTAATCATCATTAAAATAAAATTTACAGGAAATTGAAGAAGTATAGATGTTTAGCATACCCTATATTCAGGTTCATGTTTTCATTTAACCAAAAAAGCAGTACACAAAAATATCTACTGTTCAAAGTCTGGTATTAAATATAGTAGTAAATGTGTGATTTAAAAAATGGTAGTAAACTGTGAGGCCAGCAAAAGGCTGTTATTTAAAACACCAGCATACTTTACCTGCTTAAGTATGCTGTTAAAACTATAACTTAGAACAACAGAAACACATCAGACTGACAACTGAAAATAACATCTAACCTCTACTTGAAAATGATGTTCTAGCTTAGGGAAAAAGTTTTCTCATTCTTATACTTTGCATGCAAAGGCAATGAATGCACTGAGTATCTGGACCCTGTTATGGTTGCTCCTGATTGTTCTAGTTATAAAACATGTACAACTTTAGAGATGCCAGTTGCCTCAAGAAAAACAGCTAAAAACAACTAAAGTTCCATAGGTAAATACTAGGCTAGCTGCCCTTGTGGGCCATTTTAAACCTAGCCTATTTCACTTTCAAAGGTGAGAATCAAACACTTTATCTTGTGTTTGTGAGGTAAATACCTTACCTATCATATCAACCCCACACTGACTTTGTCTGTACACTATGGCAGGGCATTGTGAAGATGACCTAATCCACAAGGGGTAAAATAAAAAGATGCCTCCTTCTTGGTAAGATGGATTATATTATGCAAAGGATCATGGGAAAGTATAAAACTCAGCTAGAGAAGTTATTTAACTGTTTGCTTACTGTGTCAAGCTGTCCAACACACAGGCTATGGAAATTTTAGAAAAAACAACCAGTGAAGCAGCATCTTGACAAGCTAAGAAGAGAGGCAAATGTGTCTTCTCTGGGAGATACTGGGGCCTTTAAAAAGAAAAATGTTGCTCATTTTGGGAGGAGATCTCATGTAAAGTATGACCTGCGATTACTGCAATATTTTATTAAGGGAGAGCAGTAATACTTTACTTGACACTATGTTAACTATAAAGGAAGGATTATATTGTGTTTTCATTCTTTAGGTGGCAGTACACTTAATGGGAGGGTGATGAAATCTTAGTAGTTTCTCAGTGACAGGGATTTTTATTTTTTTGAAGTCAGGATTATGGAACAAGACACCTTTTGGGCTAGAGTCCTTCAGTGGTAAGCACAATACAAAATAAATGGGTTTTTGCATATATAAGACAGACAATATTGGTTATTTAAGGGATTTGTTTCAATATTCATATTTGAATCATTTCTTTCCAATCAGGGGTTCTTTTGGAGTATTTTAATGTGGGCTTGCTTCTGATGACAGGTAGTCAGATAGTGAGGCATTTTATATATTCAGGAATCGGACCTTTGTTTAATCAATTCTTTCCAACTGGGTCAGGGAGTCTTTTCTGGTTTTGATATTTCAGTGTGGGCTTGCTTTGGATGACACATATAGAAAGGTGAGGCACTTTATATTGTCAGGAATGGTACTTTTTTAAATCAGTCCTTTCCAACTGCAGGGTGTCTTTTCCAGTTTGGAGAATGAGTGGTCTTTCAGTATGGGTTTGCTCAAGAAGATAGGTATAGGATGGTGATGCACTTTATATAGTCAGGAATGTACCTTTGTTTTTTGTGCATACTATGGCAAAACACTGAGAAAGGGCCTTAATCCACAAGAAGAAAAACAAAATGGTGCTTCCTACTTGTTAGGACGAGAACCTATTTCCTCAACCCCAGTAGTTATTACATGAATTCACCCTTCTGTTAGTGGTCTCAGTTTAAATTGGAAAAAAAACAAGTAAATAGACTAGTTTTTCTTCTTGTCATAGTAAAAATTATCAGAAACAAAAGATTATTTACAATAGTATTCCAACAGTAGAAACTGCCATTATATATCCAAATCTGCTTCCTTTCCTTGACTCAATCTTTCTGTGGCTTAATGATACACAAGACTTTCAGTTCATCAGAGATGGTGGGTTTATATCATAAACTCGAAAGAGTAAAACATCGAATGACATAACATTGAACTGCTAATGTCGAAAGCTGATAACCACAAAAGCTTAAAACTTCGAAAAGAGAACCTCCGAATAGCAACGGTTGGCCATCTGCTCACCCGTGCAACCTGAAACGTAACCCCAGCAAACAAACCCACACTTCTGTAATCGTCACAACACCATCCATTCACCAAATAACACTAAGCTGCAAACATTTATGTGAACTAGTCTAATGTGCACAACTGAAAGTAAATCATAAACGCAAAAGCAGCAAAGCAGTACACAATGAGTCTTTCAGTACAAAACACGAAACACACAAACACTACAAACTATTTCTTATGTGGGGGGCTTTACCCCCCACAACCCCTACTTAAATATATCAACTCTGAGATTGCACCATAGTGGAGGTACTAGTGAAGCCATGGAAATGGCCCACCAAATTCTTTTCCTGAACTGACTGCTATGAGAGCTGTAGTACTCCAAAATCATATGGCTCTCAATTTCACCCTAGCGGTAAAAGGAGGAACTTGTGCTTCAATCCAGGAGGAGTGCTGTACATTTATTCCTGGCAATCAGCACGAAATTGAAAGCCATCTTGAACTGATCCAAAAAGTTTCTGAACTCTCTGAGGCCAAAGAGGACGATAGTTCAACATGGGCATGGTTAACCAACCTGTTCTCAGGTTGGGGAGGTGTACTGTTGAAGTTGATTTTATTAATTGCAGTATTAGCTATTGTTGCTTTTCTTGTTATATTTTTAATCAAAACATTGATCTTGAAATTGATGTCTTCAAAAACTGTGAAAAAGGTGCCTAAGTTTTATATGCCTACAACTATGAATGTAGATGATGACATGACAATGTTTCCCAATGATGAAAAGACTAGCAACATGGTAATGTTAGATTTGGGGCAAATGTATGATAGGTTGAATAGTGATGCTTACACAGCATCAAATGGGGGATTGTAGAATATGAACAGCCAAAGCATGTGTTTGAGGGAATTGAGTATGTGAACTTTGAGGGAACTATGAGCAGTGAAAAAAATACTGAAAAACAAGATCTGCCTGAAAGCAGGAAATGTGCCTTTTATGGAAGTATATCTGATTTTCTTTCTCTGCCTAGAGATATAATGATGTAAGCTGCCTTATGCCTATGGCTAAACCTTTGATTGGTTAATTACCTTGTATAATGATCTAATTGGTTCATTTTATATTTTTGTACTGTCAGCAGTATTAACAGTATATAAGCTTGTGTATTCCTTTGTTCTGGGAGTCTCCCTGGTGCTTTCCATGAGGCTCCCACATGTGTGTGCTGTGCTTAATAAATACCACTGAAAGAGAGAAAGAACTGTATTTGTCTTCATTCTCAAGGTAATGAGAAACTTAACACCCAAGATATACACCCAAGATGGCAGCAGTTACATCTCCAAAGTGAGATCCTAGTCTTTCATCTCTTTTGTCACATCACAAAAGAAGTCAGCAAATCAGGAGACAAGTGAAAAACATTCCCTGTTCTTTTATATTCAGAAATCAAAGGCCGCACTTTCCTCAGCCATGAAAACAAAGGCACTAATTGCAGATAATCACAAGAGAGAATAGAAAGAGAAATAAATGCACACATTCCTAAGCTATGAGAACTAACACACCAACTGCAGATGAGCAAGAGACAAGAGAAAGAGGGAAAATGCATTGCAGTTTCAATTCAGTATACTTTAGCCTGATACTAATACTGGCATCACAATGTCACAAAATAAAATAAGCTACACTCTAACACAGACTCTAACATATATATTTCCCCCTTGTCTCTTTCTCTGTCTCTTTCACTCTCCATTTCAGGTACCAAAAGAATAGAAGGTGTGTGTGTGTGTGTGTGTGTGTGTGTGTGTGTGTGTGTGTGTGTGTGTGTGTGTGTGTGTGTGTGTGTGTGTGTGTGTGTGTGTGTATGAAGCTGCTACTAATATTGCTTGTCTCTTGTTAGAATCCAGACCTGTGTTGCAGGAATAGAAGGGAACAGTAGTTTTAGATTAAGGAAAATGCCTTAATATTACATATATGCCAGCTTTACCATCATTCAAGGAAATCCTATATAAAATATATGTGGGACAAATGTTAGAGCTAAGGAACTGTGAAATGACTATGGAAGAAATGAACTGTGCCTTTTGACTGAAAATTGTAGAGGAAAGATTCTCATTGTATGACTGGAGAAATGGTAGGAAAGGTGGTGGTGTGGCAGATGAAAGTCAGAATGGATAAATTAGAAATTAAATAATGTTAAAGATAATATGATGGGAAAGTGTAGAACTCAGCTGTTCATGCAAAAGAATACCTGAGGAAAGAAGGCTGTGGAACTTGATGATGATGTGGACATAAGTAGGGAGTATAAAAGATAGAAAAGAAATGAGGAGTGGATGGAAGAGAAACAGATCACAGAATGGGAAAGAGCTGAATAAGGGTGAGAAGAAAATGCTGGGGGTTGTGAGAAGGAAGAAAGGAATGAGACTGGAAAGAGTTATGAGAAGAAAATATGGAAAATGTGTAGAGGGAACTAATGGAAAAAAAGGTCAGAGAATCATTTAGCAAACTATAGAAGAAGTAAAATGAAACTTGATAATAACATATATCTAGTGTAAATTTAGAATGTGTTGGGAAGGAGATAGCCTGAAGCCAAAAGATAATGTTAATAGAGTAGGATAAAAACATGCCCTGGAATTTATTAACAATCATGCAGGCTTTATTGCAAGCGTACATGATTGCAACATTTTAGCACAATGAGCAGCAGTGCTCATTGTCTATGCAAGATGTTCATCACTCTTACACATTTCCAAGCACTGTTTCATGGCCAGCAGCAGTGCTGATGGCCATGAAACAGTGCTGGGAGCATGAGTACATGATGTAAATAAAACTTTTTTGTCTGTAGGCAAATGTATTCCGCAAGCACATGCAGACAGCTTATATTAAGTAAGGGTAAGTGAATTCTTATCACATAGATGCTGGGGACATGAGTAGAAGGGGGATGATAAATGGAAAAAATGTACTCAGTTTAGGCATTCAAATGTGATGATGTCACAAAGAAACATTTTCAAAAGAAAGACATCCATATTTATTTATTTATTTATTTTTATCTTACATTTGTTGACCAGGCTAGTCCAGCTGGATACATATCCATTTTCAGCAGAGGCCCGGGGAGAAAAGCTCCTCGAGAGTACAGCACAATATTTTACTTAATTCAAAAAATAAAACAATTCAAAGTTTAACAGGTGGAAGTACCATATAAAGTTAAGCTATTTTATGCATGAAAGAACATATTGGAGTAAGTAGTTTAGTAAATAAGGAAATGTGTTCAGTTCAAAACACATTTGATTGTAGTATCTTATGTTAAATATATATGTTAACATAGTAGAGAGACTGAGAGTCATATTATGATATAAAAGAGAGTCCAATCAATTGAAAGGCAAGATATAATTCTGGTTTTCATTAGGCAGTTAGATTATACAGTCATTAAGATTTAGTAACTTAGTGAGAAGAAGATGTGAGAGGTTAGTCTGGGTTCAGACAGGTGCACAGCCAATGTGATTTGAGGTAGGTTTTAAGCCTGATTTTAAATTGTGTTAGTGAAGGTAGGGAGGTCAGGTCACTGGGGAGAGAGTTACAGGTTTTACCCACGGTGTTAGAGAACAGAGAGTCCCCTGCCTTATTGTAGGTTTTGCGTATTTGTACTAGTATTTTACTAGATGAGCGCAGGGTCTTAAGGTTGCTGTAGGGGGTGATAAGGTTGGTAAGAATTGGTGTCTTGTTAGGCTGATACAGGATTTTATAGGCAAATGTTAATTGTTTAAATAGAAGTAGATTAGGTAACTCTAGCCAACCTAGATTTTGATAATTAATACAGTGATGGGTCCTAAATGTAGAGCCTGTCGCAAATCTCGCAATATTGTTGTAGGAGACAGCCAGTTTGTTCATGTTGTTTTTTGAGAGGTTAGTATATATAGGGGAGGCATAGAGGAGGGTAGAGATTAAGTGGGTCTGGGCAATAGTAGATCTTGCTAGTGGGGTAAGAAAGGATTTGATTCTATAGAGGGAGCCTAGTTTTTTGTTAACTGTTTTTATGGTATTGTTAATGTGGCCTTCAAAGTTAAGGTTATTGTCAATTAGAACCCCTAGGAGTTTTGTGTTAGAGTCAGGGGATATGATGGTTCCATTGTTAGATGTGACAGTAAAGTGTAGAGGTGTGGCCCTGTGGGTGGGAGTAAAAGTAGAAGTTTGTTTTTTTGGGATTTAGGATGAGGCACTGATGTTGTAGCCATTCCTCAACTATGTTAAACACTTTTTGGGTGAGAGATTGAAGGTCTGCTGGAGTTGGGGCCGAGCATATTAGTGTGGAGTCATCAGCATATTGTATTAAGGAAGCTTGAGGAATAACAGTATACAGGTCGTTGATGAAAATAGAGAATAGAAGTGGTCCAAGTATAGAACCTTGGGGGACACCTAGTGCAATGGGGATATGGGGAGATAGGTTGTTCTCCCACATAACTGCTTGTTGCCTATTGCTTAAGTAGGATTGAAACCATTATATAGTAAGTGTATCAAGAGATAGGTTTTTCAGTGTATTTATGAGAAGTTGATGGTTAACCATGTCGAAGGCTTTGGAGAGATCAATAAAGAGGGCTGAGGATAGAGTGTTGTTATTGTGATTTTTATTTATACAGTCAGAGAAGGATAAAAGGGCAGTAGTAGTACTGTGAAATGGCCTGAAGCCGTGTTGGCTGTTAGCTAATAAGTTGTTATCTATTAGGTGTTTTAACAGTTGCATATGAATGCATTTCTCCATGATTTTTGCCAGAGGAGATAGTATTTCCACCCTTATGAAGGGGGATAATGTGTGCAATCTTCCAAATGGAAGGAATTGCACCCTCAGAGATTGTTCTGTTAATCAGAATGGAAACTGGGTAGGCTATGGCATTTGCTGCTTTTTGTAGATATTCTGCAGGAAGGAGATCTGCTGCAGTGGTGGTAGGTTTGAATTTTTGCAAAAGGGATGTAGGGATGGGTTTGAGATGAAATGGGGGAGGTAAGGTAGTATTAGAGGGTGATAGAGGTGAGCTGTCGGGAGATAGTTGATTGGCAAGAGACTGAATGGTCTCAGTGAAGAAGGTATTAAAGGTCCTTGCAATTTGCTTTGGATTGTCCTGGCCAGTACCTACAGGGGGGGGAGTGACAGTACAGCCTGGGTGTAAGAGAGTACCTGCCCAAAATTTTTGGGGTTTACTTTGCTGGGTATTTTGGAGTTGAATGTAGTACTTTCTTTTATCTGACAGTATTGCTTTTTTGTGTCATTTCTTAGCTGTCTGAACTTTATGTGATCTTCTTGGTTTTTAGTAGTATGCCATTTGGTCCAGATTTTATTTCTGAGTAGCATTTTTGTTTTGTCTCTTTTGAGAGCCAGGGGGCAGGTTTGTTCCTAGTTTTAATGGTCCTTTTTGGAGCATGGAGGTCAAGAATATTTAGAAATTTACTATTAAAGTAGATTACTGCTTCCTCTAGGATTAGACTTTTGAGGGGTGACCAGTTGCATGCTATAAGTTCATTTTGGAAAATATCAGGGTTAAAATTTTTATTACTCCTAATTGTTCTATAGGTAATTGGATTTGGGATATCAGTCTTGAATCTGATTATGAAGGTGAGTGCATGGTCACTTATATCCTCAGGGAGAGTCCCTACTTTATAACTTTGGTGATGTCTATTTATTAGTATCCAATCTAGGGTGCTTTCATTGTTATTGTGTTTATTGGTCCTTGTGGGGGAACTTATAGTTTGAGTAAACCCATGTAGGTTAAGATGGGTAGAGGGCTGTTCAGAAGTACAGCTTTTACAATTAATATTAAAGTCTCCGAGTACTATTGTTTCTTGGGGATAATTGGCTCATAGCCGATTTAGGATATTTTCTAGGATATTAGAGTTATTCCCCAGTGGAAGGTAGACAGCAATAATATATATGAATTTATGGTTATTGAGTTGGAGTTTGGAGATAAGTATTTCTTCATTACTAGTTAGAGGGGGCTTGGAGTGCAAGATTGATGGTAATAATCAATAATCATATTTCTGATTGTTTACTCATGTACATAATTTAAAAACAGAAATGTTAACAATGGATATGAGGTGTGCACAATGCAACATTGTAAGAAAGGGGAGTAAATGTGATATTAATGTTGATAACATGCCAAGCTGAGATAATAGTTAGAAAGAACAGTGAATACATTAGGGGTCATTTACTTGCTGTTTTGTTATTGAGTATGACACATATATACAGGGAATGTATGTGTGATACATGGTTGTAGTGCTGTATCTCCCTCTTCATCCTGTATAAATAAGGCATGAGATATACACAGCAGCTATATCATATACAGCAAAAAGGTACATATTTAACATTTGTTGTCATTGGACAGCCATAGATGGGAGGGTATATTACCTTGACATGTCTTAGAGAAGCATGTGTTTTCTATACATGCGCATCCTAAACAGCAGTATAATATTATTCAAAATACACAAGTGACAAATGACAACAAAGATCTGATTACATTGTAGTAGTTTAAGATATCTGTGTGTAAATGGAGCACATCTAATACAGGATTATATTAGGAATGGTCACAAGACATTACAGCAAACACTGCTATAATAGGATGTAAACAATACTGACACACAAGAAGGTGTATGAACTTAAGTACAACAACACTTTCTGATGATCTGGCATGATGCCATAGAGGAATACGTGTTATGCAAGTTCAGATGTCCAATAAAGCTGTGCAATGGAAGAAAACAATTTCAGTAATACATAAATGTTTGGAGGAAGACATGCATTCTTATTCAGAAATTAAGTAATGCCTGTGAACAATCTATGACATACTCAAAATTTGCCTCTTGCCAGACTTGAACACAGACTGGAACAAATAGCAGAGTAATTCATATCAACCTGTGATGCCACATAAATGGGCATACTGTGTGTGTCATGACAAACACAGTTGAAGGGCTTACAGCACTTCCCTATTGTAATGGGTATACATCCCCTACAGTGAAGAATAAAGCCTTAAAAAATTTACTTTTTTGTCTATGCAATAAATACTTCCTTTGCCTAAACCACTCATTAAGTGACAGACAGATGTTCACAGAGTCAAAACCCTGCCTATCATATAACACACCCTACAAACCTGCCTTATACATCATAGCAATGGATCTTGTCACAAATAAATAAAATTAATGCGTGAAGTAATAAATGATATTTGATGATAATGTGTGTAATATGATTTTGTCAGAATGATGACAAGGAGGTAACTATGTCAATGTTCACACAACTGGGAGCATTCTCAGCAAAGAAAGCCATTTCTGTTTTCTCCAACAACATTGTCCCAGATTTGAAACACACTGTATCTGTGTAGATATGCTTTACAAGTCATTAACTGAATGCATGTGACACAGGAACACTCACACCAAGATATTCACTGAACAACTGTTTGACTTGCAGGATATTACTAAATGAGTTGATTTTTTTCTCAGAAATAAAAACTGAGAATGATAATTTCATGCAGTGTTGTTTGTGTTATGGTGTTATGTCAATACATTCATAGAATGTTGCCCTTGGCTGGAATTGAGCAGCAAGCTATGTAAGTCTATCAGCTACAAACTTGTTTATGAACACCATGTACCAAAGTGAAAGTATTAACGAAGCTGTGAAACTCCATCTGTGTGCAGTCATTATATCATATATCATATGATTGTGCTACAATCTGAATGAGATGAAAGGACCGGGGGGAGGTTTCTCTCACTGTAATTGTAAACATTACAATACTTGTAGGTCTTACTCATGCATCAAAGCATTAGGACATGCAATGCTTACAGTCAGCCAAGGTGAGTTTTGAACACCTGACGATGTGATGAGAAAAGCCACATGATATTTGGAAGAATGAATGTGCCAAGGCACTTCTGGTGCTACAGTTATAAGATATTTGGCTCTTTGAAGCCATGACATTATGTTATTGCTACAAGGGATTTGTGTGTCTGTAATTCCTTTAAAAGACTCTTGCAATGTGTGTCTTACTCAAAGAAAATTATCTGCTGCTATGTATACCCAAACACATGTAATGCATAATATAGTCATCACTGTAGTGGAAGAATGGCAATCATGCACAGTGTGTGGATGATCACAGATTCCAACACATGCCTTACTAATGCAACAGTATACAGAACATAGTCACATGTCCAATAAAGCACTTCTGTGTAAACAATGAACAGAAATTGTTGTAATACGAATCCCTAGCCATATATGTGCACAGCAGATAGCTGCCTGATACCATTGTTACCTTCCAGCACATTCACAGATATACTGACACAAGTGAGTCTAAGGAGTAATGGTTGGATTTGAACAGAATACTAAGATCATGATGGCCGGAACAGTGTCTGATTCACATGCGGCATATGAAATGTTGTTTTACAGTGGCGACAGTGCAGATTCGAAAAGATGACATCACCATTCTTTCATATGTTGATGTTCTTCTAGAATGCATGGCAGTGGTTGAAGCACACACTAACACTGCAGAGATACACACCTTAGAAGCCTTCTCCACAGAGCATGACAGACAAACATGCACAATAGTCAGTCATTGCTGGATTACAACCTCATCCCTCTATACTTACACAGTTTAGAGAGTACAGTGTCACCTGCCAGTGCCACAGGTTAACTCATTTGACCACTTGTATGTGGTTCATTTTTGATAGCATGATGTAAATATTGTGTTTACAAAACAGCTTCTTCTCTGGGAGTAATACAAATCTACAGGGTAATTCTTTGCCAGTGAAAATATCTCACCTAAGTGAAGTGTTACTGACACAATTGTACATGACAGTACATGCACTCACATTAGTTACCCAATGTTAGATTTGAGACCCCTGTCTAGCGATTTATACAATGTATACAATAAAAATTAGATGCAAGAGCCATAGAAGAGTTGCAAAGGCACAGTGTGCAGTTTTGATATGCTGATCTCACCAGTGAGATGCAGAAAATATGTTTGTGGTAAAAGTGGGATAGGGCATCCTCTCCCATGTTAACATTTTCCTCTGAATGGAATTTGATACAGCACATCTGTTTAGGAAGCTACATGCACCTGACATTGAAGCCACAGACACAAGTTTTCTACTGTGAGGTTTGAACTTCCTACCTATCTAGTTATATAATCTAGAGAACACAGTATTAGCTGCAAGCACCACTGGATAAGTATGACTCTTATGAGGAGAGAGTACACTTTTAACATAATGACCTCATTAGTGTATTGCAGAGAGGATGTTTCTGTTAAAAAGTGGGATAAAATGCAGAGGGAGCTGTATGATGCAAATGTCCACACAGATGCTGAGGACAAAAAGTGAAGGCTTTTTAATGGACCATTTCTGGCCATGCATGCCATGTGTAATTCTATTTTATTAATAGGTTAAACACGTGAAAAAGGAGTTGATAGGACATTGTTGAGTAAGCAGAAGGTAAACCACAGGGGAAATAATGCAGGAATTGGTAGGAGGGTTGTGAAAGAGCACCATAGCTATCCATATCTTCACAACATAAATGTAGAATTGTACAAAGAACTTTATGACTTTGGAGAGTCATCACACTAGGGAAAGGTGACAACAACAGAATAATGCTGTATAGCCAACTGGACCAAAACAAGTGTGTCAAGATGACTCACAGGTGAAATAGAGAGCAATATATGAGGCGTAACTTTTTGTGTGGCAAGTCCATTCTTTTTTGTAAGGAGGAATGTTGGTGAAGGTATTTAGGACTGAGAGGGTCAGGTAGTTATGACAGTTTAGGTGGCAGGCATAAACATACAGTAAATACAAGAAAGACTGGGATGGTGATGGACACAAATGATTGGGGATCACCATAATTGGGAATAGGTAAAGACCTCTGAGACACATCCATGTCCAGCTTGAAAACAGTGAGAATGTTGTCCATACCCTCAGAACTGTCATTACTGTATCCTTTGTAGCTGCCTGGGTCAGTGGTGGATGTGGCATCATTTTGGCAATGTGATGCAGGACCTATTCAACTCTTTTAATGACATGTCATATTACTTAATTTTTTTCAGTATAGCCACCATTATGACAAATACATAAGTACACCTTATCTACATCCATATGTGACAGGAGGCACAAATGTGTCATGAAGTAAATCAATCACAATAGTATGATGTGACTAATATTATCATGTATTTCACTGTGATATATCAGACATCTGATTTCTAAAGTAATAACATTTGCAAATATTGATTTATTAATATCATGCAGTATTGAAGTTAAAATATATTATAAACAAAAACCTGTCGAAAAAATCAAATATCCATTTTGGGTATTGAACCCGTGCACAATTAATCTGATGCACTCATGCAGACTTGACATACAAGATAAAATATGCCTGCTCAAGATGATGTAGCTAATGGACTGAGAATATTTCTGTGCCCTGAAATCAGAAAAAAATGCATACTTACCCAGTGAGTGAGGCAAGTTAGTCTCTCCTGATGCACCTCACAGTTTTTTGCTATTTGTACTGCAGCTGTACAGTAGAAAAAGAAATGGGGGCATAATGAATAATTGCACTGTCTGGCTAATAAACGCTATGTCATGGACAGTTTATGGTCAGTAAACTTACACAACTGAGGGATGTTTGCAGTCTCAAATTCAATAGAAATATAGTCTATCTTAGTTTTTGCCAATGTTGTAAAGTTTTTTATGTGGGCAAGACTAATAGAATGCTCAGAGAATGCATTCTAGAACATATGAGGGACATAGTAAACAAAAAGGAGAGTAGTGCCCTAGCTAAACATGTAGAAGCTGAAATGATGCACCGTGTTTTTAAATTTTTAGTTTTAGAAGTTCTGGAAGAAAATATCAGAGGGGGTGACATTAGAAATAGAAGAGAAGAGGCTGAGCAAAAATGGATTCTGCAACTAAATGCAGACAAACCCCCAGGCATTAATGAAACTGTTTCTTTGAAGCCATTTTTAAAGGCAAGAGCCTTAAAACACTAATTCCATTTTACATGGTTCTATAGGCATTCACATTTGAACTTGCATACTGTTTTTAGCAGTTTTGGTCTATTTATGTTTTTTTCTACTATTTTTAAATTAATTGAGTCTGATAAAATATTTAATTGTTTGTCTTAACTGATTTGTTAGTTTGAAAGTATATATATCAAGAAGGCATGGGATGTTTTATCAAGTCTGATGAAGCGACCTGGAAGGTCGTGAAAGTGCTCACTTTGTCCTTGCAATAAAGAAGTTTCCTTCTACTGTGGCAGTTCAACTTTTTATACATACTATAGATTCTCCCTGTAGCCATCATGAATGCAAGGGGTGACACGGGTAGGTTGCTAGAGGATGAGGCTTGCTGGCCAACCTGCTCCTATTATTAGCGTATTAGTAGGTGCCACGTGATGTATGTGTACTGCTGTTATGGAGCACAGGCAGATTACACAAGGGCCTCATAAGTGATAGCGCAAGTACTAAACATTGTGCATTGTGATATACATGACTAGCTGAACAATGTGGGTGACTCCTTGGACAGGATGATTGGCATATTGGATTGGGCAGTGTCTGTAATGGAATGTCTGCTGAGGGAGGGTCAGCATTCACTTGGCCGTAGAGCTGGTATATTGTCTGTTGCAGTTCAATATGGTTGTGGAAGATCTCACTCACCCAGTGGCACTACTTCCACTGCTCCATCAGTGATTACAATGTCCACACATCCCTAGGTGTGGTAGGCCATGTGTTCATGGTCATGCACATAGTCATGATGAGAGCTTGTCCAGCAGACATCAGTCACAGTCAGGTACCACATCAAATTCTAGCCAGGGCCATGGATCTATCAGTGCAACTCCTGGCAGAAGTAGTTCTCTTAGTTGGGGATGATGATGCAAAACTCACTATCTACCATGCA
The DNA here is from genome assembly GCF_019279795.1 of Protopterus annectens. Taxonomy (NCBI): domain Eukaryota; kingdom Metazoa; phylum Chordata; order Ceratodontiformes; family Protopteridae; genus Protopterus; species Protopterus annectens. The sequence continues at coordinate 594,054,649 of NC_056735.1, read as the reverse complement.
TGCCTCACACCTGTCCAAGATGCCAGGGCATAATGCTAGCACAGTGCTTGATTGTGCTCATGCAGACAGACAGTCAGACAGACACATTCTACAAATACTTCCCCATATCACCTCACTTATACACTCTACTTATCCAAGCAGTACTACTTTCTCTTAAACATATCTTGCTACTGTCTTTGAAAATTGGATATTTAAGGAATAAACTTCTGTTTTACTTTTACACACTCACTTCTTTGGTGTCAGGCTTGCACTCCTGCCTCCTCCCCCATGCAAGTGATGACTGTGTCCTGCCCTTTGCACAGTTATTTGTCACTTCAGGTTGCATATATGTGTGATTCACAGAGTTGATAGCTAATGTTGGCTTACTTAGAACCTTCCTTTAATGTAAATGTATTGTAGAATAAATGATTTTAGTCATAGTTCATAATCAATTGTGCATGATTGCTTTTGTAATTGTTGACCCTCTTTGTGTTTGTGTAACTGTTGCTTCTCATGTTATACTTGTGCAAATGATGCTCACTGGTTTGCATAGAGTAGCCAGTGAAATGCTTGATGCACAGTAGTGGGCAAAACCATAGCTGTGTATTGCAAACATCAATTATAAGGTATTACTGACATCACTGTACACCTGGGACATATATATATCCTTAAGGACATATGAGAGCTTGCATACCAAAGTAATCATTTATATAAAGTTATTGGTTTTCCTGTACAAGTTCAAGACTTATCTTTTTAATAATGCAGATGTGAGACACCTCCTTGGGGGGGGGGGGAGTGCCTGTGTCTTATGCTAACAGAATACAACTATTAAATGGTTAAGTAAAGGTTGTTCAGTTTGTCAGGCATCTTTTTCAATGTTTGCATGTACTAAGGTTGTTATACTTTCTTTTAGGTATTCATTGTGTATGCTGTCCTTTGCCTGTTAACCAGAACCACAGAATATTGTGCACAACTATGCCTGCCAGCAGCATCTGCGACTGGTGTTTCATGTTCAGACTACACATCTCTATCTCCAGGAGCTAGTGGTACTGGGAATCAGTGATAAGTGGAGTACCACAGGGTTCAGTCCTGGGACCTCTCCTGTTTGGTATCTACTTCTCTGAAGTACAGGCTAACACAGAAGGCCTCTGGCTAATGAAGTTTGCAGATGACTGCAAACTAGGAGCCATAGTCGAGACCCCAAATGATGTGGAAATCCTACATAAGGGCCTCACTGAGACAGATGCCTGGTGTCAGAGTCATGGCCTCAAGCTCAATGCCAAAAAATGCATGGTCATCCCCTTTGGTAAAAACTCTGTACCTATGAACTACTGCATAGACAGCAGTCTACTTAACACCGGATGTGTGATAAGAGACCTTGGGACCCAGGTGGACAGTAGTCTGTCCTTTGATAGTCACATCGCCACAGTAGTCAGGAAGTCCTTCTACATGGCACATCTCATCATAAAAGGGTTCTCATCCAGGAAAAAAAGAGGTCATTGTTCCCCTCTACTTGACACTCATTAGACCCATTACAGAGTACAATGCCCCTTTTGAAATGTACCTCACAAGACATCTGCAGCAGCTGGAAAGGCCACAGAAGTACCTCACTGGCCTCAAACAGATGCCCTACACTGACCGTCTCAAAAAACTCCAGCTTTACTCCATAGCATATCGCCTACTCTGAGGTGATCTCTGTCTAACATATAAAACTATGTTAAGCCCAGAGCTGTTGGACATGTTATACCTAAAGAAATCCCAATCCCTGCGAGCTACACACTCTAGAGACCTAAACCTTGTCACCACAATAAACAGGGCATGCTGGAGGGATAGATTCCTGTCCCAGAGACTTCCCATACTCTGGAACAGGCTACCATCTATATCAAGCAAAGTTCTTCATTAGCACTCTTCAATAAAAATCTTAATGAGTGGATGGGAAATAGGAAATACACCCCGGGGATCACTTTTGTGTCTCTGCTCAACAGTGGCATAGGAAAATAACTTTCTTGGGTGGCGTAAGCCAGGGAATTTTGTTGGCTAGACTTACGTAGGCCCTCGGGCCGATGGCCTAGTACCTACCTATGAACCTATGAATTGTGGTCCTGCCTCTGGTTGTCTTTGTTAAAGTTGTCTTCTGAAAATGATATGGAGCAACATGGAACAGACTATATTTCAGCAGAGGTGGCTGGGTCATACTGCAGGACACATCTTGAGGTGTCTAGACACCAGGAACTTGATCTGAGAAAGTCAAATACATGTTCTGTGATATTCTTAGTTTGAGTGTTTGCTTCATTGTATGCTTGCTCAGCTGGGCTGTGTGATTTTCTCATAGGTGCCATGAGCCATGGTTCCAGGGAATAACCTGCATTCCATGCCAGATCGCAGGTGTGCATATGCGTGAGTCATGAAAACTGCCTGATTACCGCACAAACATTGTAGATGATCCATTGGACATTACAGACAGATTGACAGTTTATAGTGGTATCCCTTCTTGTTGATGTACCTCATTCCCTGTTCACTGTGTGGAGCTTTTCTTTCTAGTGTGTGCAATCTATTGCCTCTAAAACTTCGGGGAAGTGTGCTACTGCATAAAATTATTGTGTGCTTCTTACTGTCACCTGTGGGATGCATGGGAAACAGATATGTTCCCTTGTATTGCATTTAAAAATATGTGTAATATTCTGGAAGATGAGGCCTGTAACACCCCTAATATATCACCTATGGGTCTCTGAAAATTACTTGTAGTTGGTATACATAATGCTAGACATACCTTGTTTCCACTGGGATGGGTTTTCTATGGTTTCTTTGGGGCCTCAGATGAGGGAGGTAGAGGTTGCATATTTCTTCTAGTCTTTCCCTATCTCACTCTAGAATTCCTGTATCATAAAGTCCATGATAAGTCAAATGGGGTCTAAGAGCCCTTTTACTTCTTGGCTGTGGTCTGGCAGTAGCAGCAGCAGGTTGAATTAAAGCCTGCTGCACTTGCAGGTTAATATTGACAACAAAAATGGCGAACATCCTCTTTTTTTCCCCTAAGTGTAACAGTGGTTGTAATCCAACGAGTTTTGGATTTCAGGCCAAATGGCTACACTGAGTGTATTTGATTGCTTTATAGGTTCCTGAACAGCACTGCCACGTTGTATTGGTTACTTAGCGTGTGATTTAGCTACTTATGTTGTCATTAGCGTATTCTGCTGTTTATCTTTCCTTTGCGGCTCTACTCTAAATGTAGAGCCATTGATTACATACCAAATAACACGCTACTGCATGCCACTACACATACACGATAGCTGCACCTGGTATAGCTGCTAAAGAATTTGGCCCATTTCTACACAGATCTCTGCCAAAGACAATGTTGGGAATTACCAGGCAAGTATAAACTGATGTCCTGGTCAAGTGAGATTCTTAAAGATATCCTGCATCAAGGCTAATCAGATCTTAACAAAGGTGATGTACAACAGGCAAGCAGACATTTTAAGGAAAGATGATCAGTAAATAACAATGGCTTGTGCATAATGTTTTAAACAGATGAAACAGCATATCCAAGAAGAATGTACAGCTTTTTCTAAACATTCAATATAGAACATTTGACTCTGCAAAGTAGAATTTCCTTTTTTTCATCCTTAAAATGTGGAGTTTGGGAAAGTAAATAGAAGATGATCATGAAATTTGTGCAGGAAAACAAAAATAGAGGTTTTAATAAATAGTAGAGTATTAAGGAAAGTAAGAATGGAACCTTGACAGTGCAGGGATGCATCTCATCATCAGACTTGTTTCTATCAGTGATGGAGGACTTGGTATAGAGGAAAAGAGAAATGTGGTAGGAAAAAGACAGGACATGGAATGCTGGCCATATATAATTTTTCTCCAATTATTATATGCATATATCTAATGATCTGGTAGATGTAATGGAGACAGGCTTAGTGGAGTTCATTAAATCTGGATGGTATATATGACTAGAATATAAGTTATAGAAAAGCTTCTTTATAAGGATGAAAAAGGTAGAAGGGAAGAGAGAAAAAAAATAGTGAAACAGTCAAATGTATGGTGACAAAGGCATGTAGAGCACTTCAGAAAACCACACAATATAATGACATCTGGTCACTTGATTAATAGCCACTGTATCACTGCAATTATGTTGAGACTCACTGTACAATTTAGGAGATGGAGGTGTATGTCTTATTTTGAAGTTTTGGGACTTTGGAGAATGCCGTAGTATTGATGGTGCATAGTATTTCTTCCTCTATGTGCTGTGGGAGGAAAAGCTCTCCTTACAAAACTGATGAAGTTCTAGTCCCTTAGTAGATCCCCACCATTGCTCCAGCCAGCCTGATTGACATGGGCATCCTGAGGCAATGTAAAAATTGTCTCATGTATACTGACAACCAGTTACTCCTAAAACAAACAAATACAACTTGTGAGAGATGTATCTATACTACAAATTTGGAATCAGTTCTCTCACATAACGACAAATCAGATATCAAACAGGTTGTAAACAAACACACATCACCTCTTGCACATAACAAGCTCACAACACATAAACCCACATATGCAGAGGTACTCACTAGAAGCCTACCTAAAAATCAGGGACCTCCCAAGCACAAACCTACTGCACACACTGCAGACCCAACAGAATACATTACACATAATAATGCACACAACAGTGCCTCAGGCAATAAGCTCCTAAGACAAAAAACCTCAAAACTAAATGTCTTGGTCACAGGTGACTCCCTAGTGAGACACACAGATGTCCACCTCACCAAGCTGGAAAAGGAGAAGGTCACGTTCAGCTGCCTATCAGGTGCCAGGATCCATCAGATCACACATGCACTCAAGTCTCTCAACAACAAATACCGTTATGGTTCTGTCATACTCCATGTTGGAGTGAATGACTTGAGATGTACCTCACTGGACTATATGAAGAGAGACTAGACTGAGATCTCAGATTATGTTTCCCTGGCAGGTATGTCCCTAGCCCTAAGCAGCATTCTACCTTCACACAGGATAGTGGCTCAATATAAACAAAAAAAGATTGACTTTAACAATTGGTTTAGTTTCTGTTGTCAATCCAGGGGGAGCCAGTATCTGTCACCCTGGGAAGATATGGACACCAGACCATGCTGCTTTGCCAGAGATGGTATTCACCTGTTTCCTCTTGGCTTTCAGTTACTTGCAAAGGTACTTGCCTCCCTCATAGTGCATTTTTTAGACAATGTAATAACAAAATTCCTGATGTAAAAAAATACACTAGAGACAAACTCAAGATTATGCTGATTAATGCTAGGAGTTTAAATTGGAAAATGCCCTCACTGGAAGGATTCCTTTCTTTGAAAGATGCTGAGGTCTGTGCAGTCACACAGACATGATTCAAGGCCACAGAGAACACCCCGGCCATGCAAGGCTACAATGCCTTACACATATTCAGACCTCAAAACGAGCATGCAAGAACCATAGGCGGAGGTGTATCCATCTTCATTAAAGACAAGTACTCGTTAAGACTGATCAAACAGTATGACACCTTAGACCTATTCTAAGTCCAACTAACTGTAGGTAAAATCCCCTTCCATATCATTTTTAGCTATAGGTCCCCCACCATGAACCATGAGTACCACTGTGCCTACTTGGACCACTTGAGTCACTCACTATACAGCCAAACACCTTGGTCATGGGTGATTACAACTATCTGTCCACTGGTTGGGAGTCATATATGAACACAAACATGCTTGCCTTAAGGTGTCCGGACTTTGTTAATACAAATGCTCAGAAACAGATAGTCTGCACAAGGGACTCAAATGTCCAAGACATAGTACTCCCATCATAGGGGGTCTCTGCACTACCCACTGTGTGCTGCCCACCCTGATAAAGTCTGATCATAAATCAGTCTCATTTAAAGTAATGATCATACCTGATCATCCCGCAAGAGAAAAAAGGATGAAAAATTTCTCCAAAGCAAACTATAGCCTCCTAAAAAATGGCATAAATAGTTTCAAACTCCCTGCTACCACTGTCAACAATTACACAGAGGTGTATAAAAATGCCCTGTATAAACACCTGTACAAACTTATAAACTCAGGTGTACCTGAATGGATCAAAACAAGGTCCTCACAAAAAAACAAGCCACTCTGGTGGACCTCAAACATAAATAGGTTATACAACAGGCGGAAGAAACAAATGTTTAAGAATAAGAGGAAACTGACTCAGCAGAGGAAAGACACCCTCCACAGCCTGAACATGCAAATTAGATATCTTGTAAAGTCCTCTAAAGCCAATTATGAAGCTAAACTAACATCTTTAGTTAAGGATAATCATGAAGCATTCTTTAGCTATGTCAGAACTCTAAAAGGGAAGGCCCAGCTTTGTGCTGAACTAGTAGTAAACGGTACCACTTAGACTGTCCCTGAGGACTAGCATACGGATTTGTTGCAAACTTCACCTCCTAACCCCACAAGACATACCCCAAAGCATACCTGTCACCAGTCCTCTACCTCAGATCTCAAAATAGCAGGTCATAACTGCATTCTCCATTGCCAAAAACACAATCTCTAGGGGACTGTATAACATCCCAGGCTGCCTACTAAATTATCTAAAAACAGGATCTAGTAGAACCACATGACACTCTCTTCAACCACAGTCTAAGTACTGGCTTTGTCTCAGCAGAGTGGAAAATAAGATCAGGAATTCCCTTGCACAAAGGGGGCCCATCAACTGACCCTGGTAACTATAGACCCATAAGCCTAACCAGCCTTATCTGCAATGCAATGTTGAGACTCATCATGGAACTTATCAATCAAAGACATAGGTGACCTTTAAACTCTTGACTCAACCCAATTTGGCTTTGTTAAGGGTAGATCATGCTTCTTAAACCTGGTGGACTTTTTTGAGAATGTCACCAAGACCCTGTATGAAGGCAAAACTGTACATACCGCCTATCTTGACTTAGCCAAGACTTCTGACACAATCCCCCACTCAGGCATCATTGAGAAACTTAAACAGCTGGGAATTAACCCATATGTCACTAGATGGGTAGCCAACTGTCATATCGACAGAATGAATACAGTCAAAGTTGGGATTTCCTCCTCTACCAGCAGACTAGTTACCAGAGGTATGCCATAGGGATCTGTGCTTGGCTCTCTACTGTTTGGAATATATTTTTCAGAAGTCCAAGCAAAAATAAATAACCTGTGGCTTACCACATTCATTGTTGACTGCAAACTGTGTGCAATCACTGAGTCCCCCAATGACACTGACATACTACAAAAAGGGCTTACACAGACAAATAATTGGTGCCAAAGCCACGGACTTAAACTAAATGCAAAAAAATGCATTATCACCCCTTTCAGCAAAGGTGAAGTCCCTGCAAATTACAATATTAATAGTACTCTCCATAGTTCAAACCCTGTGGTGAGAGACTTGGGAACACAGGTTGATAGCATTTGGCAAACAAATCATCCCCAGCATATAGCTTTGTGAACACTCCATATCAAAATGAAAATGTAATTAGAGACATGGGTTGATAATTTTCTTTTCTTTGGTGATAATTTAGAAACAATTTTCAAGAAAGTGTTCTACTTGATGCAGCTGATCACAAAGTGAAGATCATCCAGATTAAAAAAGGTTATTGCTTCCTTGCATTCACCACTGATCAGATCATTTATAGAGTACAATGCCCCCCTTTGGGATACACCTCACCCAGCATGTTAAACAGTTAGAACTCCACCAAAATTACCTACCAAAGAGGATCACAGGCTTAAAATCCCAAAGCAATTTGAAAAGACTAGAAACACTGTCCTTCTTTTCTGTGTCTTATAGGATTCTTAGAGTATAGCTGTGCCTTGCCTTCTAAGCAATAAAGCATTAAGAAGTACAGGATCTCTTGTGCCTTCATAAATCAAACAGTCCCTCACATAACAGAGTAAGAGATCTAAATCCACTTCAGTAAATCAATAAAACAAGGTGGAGAGACATTTATTACTCAACATTTGGAACAGACTCCAGCTGCCAATAAACAAGTGGAATACATTATATGTTTTCAAACAGGACTTATGAATTGCATGAGTATTCACAAATTCACTCCTGACATGAGTGGCACAGCCCTTCTCAAGAAGGGAGGTATAGTATAGGGTGTGAAATGGCAAAGCATGATGGCTGAGAGAATAAATAGCCTTAAACCTGATATGATTCTTATGCCATGCAAGTACATCGCTGAACTTACCTTCACATTGCTTTACAACTTAAGCATCTTAAACGTCAACATCTTCCTTCCATTCATTTAGGTTTACTGTTATAATGTATTTACTTCTCAGTGTTTTATTTATATTCTCACTCTGGACATATATGATTGCTGAGAATCTATTGAAAATGACATCCTCCTAAATGGACATTCCTGGACAACAAAAGTAATACATAAAATGAGTATATAATGACACTGCAGGTCTTTGCATCATATCTTACTGATAAAATATCACTTCAGCCACCAATTTTCTTTATTTTTTTGCTAAGATACCGTGGCATCAAAGCCACACTATGTAAAATATTGTCACTGCTGCAAGCAGCATTTCTGCTAATAGTGTGGCATTCATTGTCATCATTTAACCACCAGCAGAAAGAACGCAATAAAGTGTGAGTGTGAATAATGAGGTGTTAACTACTTAATACAGTTTAAGACCACATTCAAAGGACTCAGCATTCACAGGAGTTTTACGGCTGATTTATGTCTTACCAATACCCACTTTCAGGCTGTACTCATAGCCCTCCACTGTCCAGATGTTTACAGAATGCCCAGATTCTTGCTTCATATTTTTGGTCTGTTCCTCATAAAAATTGCAGTTTTCTGACAAATCATTGAGGATTGCATTCACTAAATAATGACAGATATTTGAGTTTCAGACTATATAATTCAGAAAAGTCATGCTAATGCAAATCCTCTTATTCTATCAACTTTCTCAGTTTATAAGAATAATATTGAAACTCTGTCCCTAATTTTTGGCCTTTGTCCCTCCATTGTTTTTGGCTTTGCCCAGATATCTTATGCTGTGAGGATAAGAAGTATGCTTTACATTCTTTCTCAAGGAGGAGAAGACCAGTTAGTCCTGGGGTAAATTTGAGAGTACTATCCGATATTGCATGTTTAGTTTGAAGAAAGATATTGAATTGTACTACTTAATCTGGTGGAGACTGGGTTGGTGCCTTGCTTACTGTGCCACTGGAGATCCAACGGTCCTTGACCATTTATATCTCAATAAGTTAAATGTCAGCTAACATACATGCAAAGTGATTTTGCAGAATGAATCTGCCACTTGCACTTCAGGGTTTAAAACAGGCAATGTTTTTGTGTAGGTTTGAGTTCATGGTCACACATCCAGTGTGCTTGGGAATCTTGTTGGGGCATACAAGGCCATGCATGTATACAAATTAGAGGAACCAGTGATGACAGGACTATCAAGGATATTTAATATATATATATATATATATATATATATATATATATATATATATATATATATATATATATATATATATATATATATATATATATATATATATATAGATATACATATTCTTAGTCATTTGCTAGAATCAGGTAATTTAAACCAAGTAGATGAGCATAGAAATACATATAACAGATATGCAGAAGTGGGAAGAAGCCATGCATGACAAAGAAAAGGAGATTAGTAATATAAGAGAAAACAGATGCAGGCAAACATCAAAGACTAGCTAAAATAAACATTATATTTTAATGCATGATATGTAAACAGTGATCATAAAGGAAAAGACCTATGAAGACTGTCAACATCAGAGGATTTTGAGAAAGTTAGTGGTCCGTGTGTCATGAAGTGGAACTGTAAAGAAACATGTGGACAGGAGTGGAACAAGGGAGAAGAGGGAAAGGAGATAATACCAAAGGAGAAATGTATAACACTGCTGAAAAGAGGAGGAAGAAAAGGGGAATTAAATAATATGGAAGTAATACTTAACAGAGGAGATCACTGTGCTGCAATTCAGTCTCGAATGGCTAGCTTTTGAATTTTAATTCAAAACTCAAAGTATTAAAAGTCAAAATAGGAGGCAATAAATTATGTAAGTTAATATGTTCATAGGTGTTTACTAGGTTAACAGACACAAGGACCTATTTAAACTTAGCCACACATCCCAAATCTCTGACAAGTTCTGCTACCCTTGATAAGTGTAAGCAGGGGGCTTGCGAGATGAAACACTTATATGCAGGGGCCTCAGAAATGAAGCATTTACAGGCTGTCTGTGTCCATTAGAGACATAGGTGCCAAAACCAAGGATGAATTTTGTGTTCCCCATCCAACTGTCCAAGGTACACTTGAACTGAGTTTGGGAGAAACTCTGCTTCACATGGATTAGGAGCCTGTTCCAAACAAGGGGTAGTCTCTGTGATACATACCTGTCTCACCAGCAGGTCCTGTCTATATCACAGGCAAGCTTTGAGTCTTTAGAATGGGTAATCCTGATGCTGTTTGTTTTGCGGATATGCAGGAGGTCCATCAGGGAGGGTCCGACAATGCCTTGTATGCCAGGCATAGATCTCCCCTCAAAAGCCTGTATGAGACAGAGTACAGGGATAGGGCTTGAGATGTTATGCATAGGACATGTTACTTACACTCTGTATTCATTTAATTAAGAACATCTGTGGATGTTCCAATTGTTGGATGTGCCTGGCTAGGTACATATCAAAAGGGACGTTGCACTAAATGATAGGTCTGATGAATTCTGAATATAGTGAAACAATGACTTCACTGGACCTATAAAAGTTCCACATCATAGGATGATTTCCTCACTACTGTAGACACATGATGGTTAAAGTCTACCTTACTGTCTATGTGTATCCCCAAGTCTCTCACTACTGGGTCCATCATTAGGGGTGTGCTGTCAATATGATACTTTCCAGGGATGGATGACTTCCTGAAGAATACTATTTTGCTTTTCTTGGTATTTAGTTTTAGTCCATGGCTCTGACACCAGTTATTTGTCTATGTCAGCCTTCCTGGTGAACATTTGTGTCAGTGGAGAATTCCATTACTGCTGCTAATTTGCAATCTTCTGCAGATTTAGTCATCCAGAGGCCATTGACATTTGCCTTGATATCTCAGAAATGAATACCAAAAAGGAGTGGTTCTAGGACCAATCCCTGAGGGACTCTACTTCTGACTGTCCTCTTTGTAGAGGTGGACTCCCCATTTCTAACTTCTTGAGTCCTGTCTGAGAGCCAGCTGGCTATCCATTGAATGACATAAAGTTTTATACCTGACCTCTTGAGTTTTTCAACAATGCCAGAGTGTGGTATTCTGTTAAATGGCTTGGCCAGGTCAACATAGGTGGTGAGAACCATTTTGCTCTCATACATTGCTTTGGTGGCCTTCTCAAAGAAGTCTACCAGAATGAGTAGGTATGATCTGCCTTGATGAAACCAAATTAGGTAGGATCCAGTATCTGGAAGTTTCCTATGTTATTATTGATAATTTTTACATGATAACTCTTTCCAAGGCTTGCTTTGCATATAAGACTAGTGAGACTTATAGGTCAGTTGTCTCCATGGTCTGTAGATGTCCCACCTTTGTGCAGAGGGATAACTATTGCTGTTTTCTTTTAGTGAGACACAAAGCCATTTTGGTGGCTATAGTTAAATAGCGATTCCAGAGGGACTGATAAGTCATGTTTTAGGCCCACAGATGCAGTGTTGTTGGTCTTAGAGAGAGCATTAAGGACCTGTTCCTAACTGATAATAGAGCGGGTTTATATTTGATGGTATTTCCTGAGGGAATATTGAGGAGGAGGAGAGGGGTGAAGTTGGAGATGAATTTGTCAGCTAGTAAGTTTAATATATTTTCTGGGTCAGAATAGGGAGCTGCATTCCCAGTGAGCTCAGCACACAATTGTGTATAGTCTTTGAGGTTGCAGACATAGCTAAACAATTCCTTGTGGCTTTCTTTGGTCTGGGAGGCCAAATTTACCTCAAATTTGGCTTTAATTGAGTTTATTTGTCCTCTGAGTTATTTGTTTAGTTTGATGAAAGGGCTTTTATCCTCTTGGGTGCTGCACCTCTTAATTTTTGCCATGATTTTCTTCCATCCCTTACACAGCTTATTGATCTTGCAATTCTACCAGGGTGGCTTATTTTTGAGTTAGTTTAGTACTTCTTCCAGGTTAGTACAGAAGCATCTATACAGTTATTAGCATGCTTATATAGGGTTTCTGTGAACAGTTCTGCATAGACAGCAGTGTTCTAAGGGTTTATGGGTGTCTTCTAATTTTGCCATGTTATCACTTAATAGCAGGAGGTTAGCCTTAGAGTTGTTCCTGATTATCTGGGGTTCCAGGTTTTATTTTTACTTCAATTTTTGGTCTGACCTTACCAGAGAAGACATTACACTAGGGTTGTGCAACACTCTCCCATATTAGTGAGGACCAGATCCAGTATGTTTGCACTTCTGGTCAGTGTATTAACAGTCTGATTCAGGGAGTTTGCCTTTACAAAATCCAGGAATAAATGTGCCTGTACATCTGGTGTTGCATATGATTCCCAGTTAATAGGGTGGTAATTAAAGTCACTCGTGAATATGGTGTTGGGTTGTATGGGAGTGTTTCCAATAAGTTTAAATACGTGTTATGAGTTTCCTGGGTCATAGAGGGGGTCGTATAGCTTATACGGAAGTGATATGTGATTTTTCCTATGGTGATTTGAATCTGGAGAAGTTTAAGTCATCATCCTGCTTTACTGACCCTGATGTATATTTATTTTTTATGTAAATTGAGACACCTCCACCTTTACTTCCTGTCTGTATAGTAATTGGTCTGAAAGTGAGGAAGGCATTATAGGTTTGCATGGTAACTCTTCTCCCAGTACCAGGTATTACTGCTGTTATGCCATGCAAACAACTTAAATTTAGAATTTAGGCTGTCCTGCGAAGTCCAGTAAATAGGAAATATGCTCAATTTCAATTCTATATTCACATGACATATTACATAGGTAGGTTATTCTGGCTTTGATAAGATGTTCATGCATAATTTCATTAAAAAAAACTGTTCTTATTTTTTTTAAACATTAAACCTGATTAATCCATTTTGGAGTTATAATATCTATGTCACAGATGGAACATGATTAATACAGTTAAGTACGTTCAACAAATATTTATGTACAAATTATCAAAAACACATTGTAGAGGCAAACCTCTCTGAGAGTAGTTTAGTTTTACTTGAGATGCTTATGTTTACCCTAGACCACTGTTCATCATCTGAGAAGAAAAATGATGTGTGAAACATGAACCAACAAAAACAATAATAATGATAATAATAATAATAATAATAATAATAATTGACTTTATCAATTCTAAGCATACCTTTTTCACCAAAAGATGGGTACCTTATATCATCCTTCTACTTTCAGTCTTCCTTTTAAATATTGATTATTATTCAATTCAGTTCAGCCTATATATTGTCATTTGTGATATTGTCAGAAACCTAGTGAATGACTATATTCAGTTATTTCTTAATTATTGCAATCAGTCTTGTGCACCTGCATGCTCATCACTCATTTTCATTAACTACCCCCCCCCCCCAATTTCACTTGATGGAACTTATTTAGTCCATCCATCTTTATTAAGAATTCCACATTATAGATTGCATTAATAATGTTAACTTGTTCTTATTCACTTGGTGGATCACATTGCTTCCATCCACATGTAATATATATTTTTAGCTGTCAGCAACATCACCCCCATTAATGCTATCTCAGTTTTGTTTTTTTCCATTCTGGACTCCATGGACAACTTAAAATATTTAAGTTTAGAAATACTTCTGCTTGAGGGCCATGCTTTCCCATTACTTCCTGTAAGTCTTGTTTACTTTTTTCTAATCAATGACATATCTCCAGCATTCTGCTAAAGTAGTTGGAACATCTTTGTCAGTTTACTTGGTGTACAAAAATATGTGTGCAAACATTTCTACCCAAAGACACAAACATTTCTAAAGCATGTCACATGCCTCAACATAATAAATACCTCCCTTCACATTCCTTCTGAAAGCCCTCTGCTCATATGTCACTCTCACTGTCATCTACTTTCTAATGAGCTAGAAGTCTTAACACCTCCTACTTTGATTAACATATATAACTTAGCTAAGTAGTTAACCTGTATAACTTAGCTAGTTAAACAGAAGCCACTGTGTAAGAACATCCTGGTTATGAGTTTCTATGATGCACTTCACCTACAGGTGTTATAAATCTTACATGCACATTCATCTCCACAGATTTCTATACTCCTTTCTCAATCTGTTATAGAAGATAGTCTAGTATTCCCACACTAAATCTTTCTTTAACACTTTCCCACACTTATGAAAGACTGAATTTCTTCTAATTGGGTCCAGTAAAGTAATTCTACATGTTACTTGAGTTATTCTTTGAGTGGAGGTGTGTCACCCACATATTTTAAAGTTATTATATGTTCCAACCAACCAAATCATTCCCTTCATCCTGACCTTTCCTTATCCAAGTGTATGCTTTCATTACTTAAACTTATTTAGAGTAAAGCAAAGCTAAATAAAATTAATCCAGTTCAGTAATGTCCATTTTCTTCAAAGTGTTGATCACCAGTTCATTCTACTGTTGTAGCAGATGTTTATTAGTTGAATGATACTGCAAATGCCTTTCTTCTTGATGGATAAATGTTCCAGAAGGAACTATAATGTCTTTTTTTCATGGCTAGGATATTCAGCAACTAATCACTATGAAGACTTTGTGCTAATTACATATAAAGTCATTGTAATCTAAAATTGTGTTATAGCAATGATGTTAGGAAGATGGGTTAGAAGTGATATAGCTGCAAACTGGAAGGGGCATTAATGAACCATGCTTGTCAGGGTCAAAAACGTAATTAGGAACATTCCTAAACAGAAGGGATGGAAGGAGGTAGAGGGAAAGGTAAGGGAAGGTGGAAGATCAGAGGAAAATACTTTTTAGAGGTAGAGTTGGGGGGGGGGGGGCAAAAAGGAGATAAAATAGTTTTTTTCTTTCTTTTTTTCTCCTCACAATTAAGTTATGTACAAATTATGTTACAGCTGTAGTGTAACAACTTTAACAATTTTCTTGAGCAGATCAACAGCATCTGGTGAAGTAAGAGTTAAAACACTAATGCCAAGGTAGCCTGTGAAAATCAAGACATGCTGGCCATATGGAGGCAAGCGCAGCTGCACAGAGGCTAGTACAATCCTTCTGCAGACTCAGCAGATAATAGGTCTGTCTCAGCAATATAATATTTCCACGGAGAAACACAATACTTATTTCTCATCTTCAGAATTTTTCTGTGTCTTTCTTCTCTTATTTTACTTAGAGTGATCACTACCCCATACATCAGTGATGTTCTAAACAATACTGATTCAGTAAGGACTAAAGATAGATGTATAATGTATTTGCTTCCACAGGCTTTTATCTGCAAATGTTGTGCAGGATTTCTGCATTAGTCACAGAGAACTAGGCATCTGCAATTAGTTTTATACTTTCTGTTCACTGGCTGCTATTTAAGTCATTAGCTGAAAAATGCATTAGGCAGAGTACCAGTGCCAGAATTAGTAACACCTATTTCCTTACAGAATAGACAACTTAGTGAAACAAGTGATATAAGCAGTCTTTTAAATGGATTCATTAATGCATACAGGAAAAACATAAAGATCAGTTATTTTCTGATATAATTCCATTTGTGCTTCAATTTTGGAACAAAGGTGCATTATAGAACAGGTATAAGGAATTAAACAAGCAATACATACATCAAAAGCCACATTAGTTTAATTTGATTTTTTTTTAGCCCTTCCCTTCTTAAATTTCCTTTTATTCAAAAAGACCTTGATTTTGTGCACTCCTAGGTGAACTTACAGTATTTTTTGTTTCTGATTTTCTAGCAATTAAAAGAATGAATAACATGCAGGTTTGCCAGTAAATTAGGTAAAAGTACAAGATATTAATAATTTAGGACAGTGTACATATAAGCAGATAATATTTATGTATGCTAAAGTAAAGTAAATATAACAGCCAGCCCTACAAATACATATTTAACTTTTAATCTGAGAGTTGTGCTGCTCAATGCTAGAAGTCTAAATCTCAAAATGCACTCCCACGAAGCACTCTTTAAAATGGAGAACATCAACATTTGTGCTGTAACAGAGACCTTGTTCAAGGCAGCAGAAAGCACCCCTGCACTACCAGGCTAAAACTCATTCCACACTTTTCGGCCCCAGAACTTGGACCAAAGCCCCAAAGACAGTGGAGTTTCCATATTCATAAAGGATGCGCACACCTCCAGACTGGTAGGCCAACACAATGCATCAGAGATACTTTAGGTGCAGCTAACATTGGGTAAGACAGCGATTCAGGTCATAGCCTGTTATAGGTTCCCAACCATGTCCCAAGGCACTCACTCCATGTTCCTTAGCACCCAGGAGAATATTAGGGTCCAATCTAACACTCTCATACTGGGCAACTTCAACTACCCCTCCATTAACTGGGAAAACTACTCATGTACCAATACACTTGCCCAACATTTCCTGGAATTCATTAATTCCAATGCCCTGGACCAGCTCATTCTTACCCCCACTAGATGTAGCAACATCCTTGACCTGGTCATTACTAACATGGGTGACCATTGCTCTACACCAGTAGTCAACTCCTCCCTGGTTAGATCTGACCACAAACTAATCACCTTGGAAATCCACATCCTCCCCTCGCAAAGGTAACCACCATGAAGAACTTCTCCAAAGCTAACTTTGGGGTCCTAAGAACAGAGGTGGCTAATTTCACGACACCCATGCAAATGCAGAATAGTTGCATGCCCACTGAATCATACACCAATGCACTGTACGAACATGTACATAAATGCATGGATCTCGCCATACCCAATAGAGCCAAGATGCTCTCCTCCAAAAAAAAGAAGCCAAGCTGGTGGTCTCCTGCCATAAAAAACTCTACAACAGAAGGAGGAAACTGATGCAGAATAAGATGAAGTCCCAAGAATGGAAAAACTCCCTTATCATCCTCAAAAAAAAATTGAGATCCCTCATCAAATCCTCTAAAGCTAGCTATGAAAACAGAATTGCAGCAGATATTAAAGACAACCACAAGGCCTTCTATGGTTATGTATTTTATTTTATTTATTTATTTTTTATTTTACATTTTTATTTTATTTTACATTTGTTGACTGGGCTAGTCTAGCCGGATTTATTTCCATTTTCAGTAGAGGCCCGGGGAGAAAAGCTCCACACAAAATACAACAATATTAAATGTTAGTAATAAGCTAATTATTAACAAAATCTAACAAAAAGACAAGCCACACAAACTCTAGTAGACAAAACAACAGAGTCAGATTACAGAGTGTCAAATAAATTATCAAAGAATCAGACTGTAAAATCATTAGGCTTTTTAAAATGACAGTCATCACACAGGAGATTCAGATACAAGAAAATTTACTAGTGTACACCAGGAGGCAGAAAACCATACAGTACAAGTATAGAATTCTGTCTAACATGATACAGGAAGTATGTCTCGTTATATACACTATACATTCAAACTGTGCCCACCTTACTGACGTGGTCAGTCTCAGGGCACCTACATCACTATAGTCTACAATATTCTATTCATAAGAAAGTGCTGAGGTTATACTTTTTAAAAGTTTTCCCATGAGTATAATACAGCCTTGCAAAGCACCTGGTCAGTTATAATGTCTTTCTGTAAATGTTATTCTTTCAAGGTTTCAGTCCTGCTTGAATACAATAGTCAGTTCAGTTCTTAATATGCTTCTTTGTTCTTCTCACAACATTAACTTCTAGCAGCTGTGCTGATAATATTCACAAGGCCAATTATCTCAGAGGAAGGAAGAAAAGATTCAATGCCTTATACATGCATTTTCCTGACCCAGCAGATAATCATTAGTGAAAACATAAGCTTGCTGAGCTGGCTCCTGCCAGGGTCAGAGTTCAATCACACTGCAGCTCCAAAGCTTCAAGCAATTACATGTAAGATCATTCTTACTGCCATATTGTAAAATAGAATAAAATGCATTACATACTATTTGCTTTTAAACTAGCACTTCATATATGTTTAAGCACATATTTTTCTAACATTCTCCCTCCTTTTAATACTTTTTATTCTATTCAGAAACATAAACAATATCATATTGTTCCCTAGCCTTCTCCTTTAAGGACTTTTAACTAGGCAAGTCATTTAATCTATACTTCAGAAAAAGCATCATCTGAAATCAATCTTTCAATTTCAACATCTTGGTAAAAAGTTTCAGTAACAGATATATCAACAAAATCTTTGATTAATCTTTTCATGCAGGGAATTCCACAGCAAACACATGCTCCTATTAGGAGTATACCCACACAAATAGCAATTAAAATGTTCAATAGGATGGAACCCCACCCCCCAAACAGATTCTGGAAAAAGTCCGTCAGTGGGTTTGGGCCTGGTTTAGTCATTGCAGATACTTGCTGAATTACCTCTAGGTGATTATTTGTCTCGTGACGATTCTCAGGGATAAAAGCACAGCATTCTTCTTCGTGTACCACCTCTTGCCACTAGGGTGAAGTATTGCATTCAGTTCATCAGTCACCAATTCTAGGGCGGAAAAAGTTGCATTACTCATTACTTCGAGAAGTCTCGACAGCTTCCTCAGCTCCCAGATCGATTTGACTGTTCCATAGGCTGGTAGTATTCCTGCCCAGGATATAACACTGTTACCCAAGTCCATATGAGTCAATTCACTTTTGTCTTTTACTGAATTATGGTCTCTCCAACCAGCTTCTATCTTCCCAACTGGATTCACAGGTTTATTAACTGGACCTTCAGATTTTCGAGCTGTTTAAAGGTAATTCTGCAGTATGTCTTATTGCTGGAACCAGATAACCCAAAAAACAACTGCCGGACCAATTCTCAGGTAACCATTTATATGCCTTTTTCCCACGAATAAAATCATTACTTTGGTACTAATCCTGCATGAAACATTTTCCTATCTTTAATAGACAATTGTTTAGTTAAGACTGGATTGTCACGTACTGCATTTAATGTAGTTTTCATTGAACTCAGATATGAATCATAGTTAGTATTACAAACAGTACCCCCACTTCTGACTTTAATGTAACATTTATAAGACATTGTTATATTACAATTACTCCAGCCCACCTGGAGGGTATCATTTTTGTAGAAACATACAACTCCTTTTTGTGTGACAGGTAAAAAAAGCTATTTTGTCCTGTGATCTCACAGTTCCTGTATCAAAAAGCAAATTTTCCCAAGTCTCATTTATCCCCAGAGGGACAGCGGACATTAACAGTCCTCCATATGCTGTTGGTATAGCTGTACAAACCCAGCAATTTGAAATGTTCATAGTCTCTGCATACACACGTTTCATGGCCAGGTATGTGTTAAAATTTGGATGCCAGTCTATAGACAGTTCATTCTCACTTTCACGTGGTTGAGTGCAGGAAAACCACAATAAGAGAAAAATTGTCACACTTATAGTCAACAAATGCACAGCTAACAAAATAATTATGCAATAGTTCTGGGGTTGCTCTGCTTTTCTGTTTGCTTTACTTTTGGCCATTTTGCCCTTGTGTATCAGTTACAAAGTTCTTATCAAGTTGAAAGTTCTTTACCGGTTTACAATCAAATGAACCCAGGACGTCCTCTCAGCTACTCTGACTGCAGTAACAGGACCTGGTACGGACCTTCCCACTTTGGACTCACCACCTTCAACCAGATCCAGGTACATGGTTCCAAAACTGCTTCACCGGTTTGTTCTGTCTTTCATCTGAAAAGAGTTAAACTGCAAAACAGATTTATTCATTAACAGTTTCTTTATATAATTAGCTAATGAACTGTCAGCCTCCTGCTCTGCAGGCATGAGAGCTTTCCACTGAGGCACATAATATGCTCTCCCAAAAACATTTTAGAGGAGTCAAACCCTTTACATTTATTTAATTCTAAGAAATCCATACAAATAGTGTGGAATGGGTATGGTGGTATAGGAAAACTTCCTTGCTTGGTTTTAACTGCTCCTTGTGCATGGTGCTTGTTACAAGTATGACAAGCTGCACAAAAAGTTTTTGTATAATTTATGTATCCATATGTTTGGAATATTCGATTTACTAACTGTACCATCCCCCCTGTTGAGACATGGTATCTAAATAAATTAGACGGCAATATCGGGAAATGTACAGTCCATTCTCAAAATTGCACCTCGTTTTGTTTTTCTGCTTTTGTAGTTTTAACATGTCTAAATCTAAAATCTCAGAGGGTTGTAATTTCTCATTCAAAAATAAAGTTTCTGAGTCTGAGGCTGCTTGCTTTGCAGCTGCATCAGCTCGTGCATTACCTTTTGAAATCTTATCCTGTTGTTTTGTATGAGCTACACATTTACAAATAGCTACTTTGGTAGGTAACTGAATAGATTCTAATAGCTCCAAAATAAATTGTGCATGATTAATAGGTTTTCCACTGGATGTAATCATTCCTCTATTTTTTCATTGTTGTGCAAATACATGTACTGTAGAAAAAGCATACTGACTATCAGTATATATGTTTACACACTTTTTTTTTGCTAAAGTACATGCTCTCGTCAAAGCTATCAACTCTGCTGCTTATGCAGATAAGTTGTGTGGTAAGGATTGAGCTTCTAAAATTTCAGTGTCTGTAACTACTGCATACCCCACCAGATTCTTCCCTGTAGGACCCCTTCTGCATGAGTATGTCACCTCAGCATCATCCAAGGGCATATTTGTAAGATCTTGTCTAGGTAAAGCTAACTGTTCAATTTCCTGCAGGCAGCTGTGTGGTGTGCCCACCGCAGGAGTTGGAAGTAATGTCATACATCGTTTAATTGTCATATGAGGTTGGCTCAGCAGTATAGTTATACATGAAAGATGTCTAGCAGGAGAAAGGTATGCCATTTTCTCTTGCAGTAAAATTATTGCAACTGCATGAGGCACTCTCAAGGTGGAATAACACCACTGAGGCCGAAGCCTGCACTGCCATTGCTGCTGCAACTACTGCTTGTACACAGTGAGGCAAAGATTGCACCACTGGGTCTAACTGTGATGAATAGTAAGCTATGGGGCATTGCTTATCCCCATGTTGTTGCGTCAATACTGATGTCATGTACCCTTGCTTATAATCTGCGGTCTGAAAGAACCGTTTGTGATAATTTGGAAGTCCTAAAACTAATGAAGAAGCTATCAACTGCTTCAACTTGCAGAAAGCCATTTTTGCTTTTGTTGTCCATTGTAAAATATATTGTACTGCCATTGGTGTCTTATATATCAAATCAGTCAGTGGAGCAGATTCCAAAGCATAATTTGGTACCCAGCTCCAACAAAAATTAGTTGTACCTAAGAAAGACATTATTTCTTTCTTAGTTGTTGGTTTGGGTGCTTGCAAAATTGCTGTTTTTTTTTTTTTTATCTAGTATTCTACCTTCATTGGATATCACATATCCCAAGTATCTAACTTGTTTTCTCCAAAGTTGTAACTTACTTTTGTTTACTTTGTGTCCTTGTATTGCTAAAAATGTTAATAATGCTACAGTATCCGCCCTGCACTGCTGCTGGGTGGGGCTGAGATGTCATCTACATAAAGTAGAATTTGACTACCTAATCCTGCCAGGTTGCTAGCCATTTTGTGCAAATATTGTTGGGCTCTCACAATATCCCTGTGGTAGTCGAGTATATGTATACCTTTTACCCTGAAATGTAAATGCAAACCAATATTGACTATCAGGATGTATAGGTATTGAAAAGAAAGCATTGCTAATATCTACCACAGAGAAATACTTCTGTTGCGGTTCCAAATCATTCAACAAAGTATGTGGGTCTGGCAGAGGTGCTCTAGGTATTACTGCATTATTTACAGCTTGTAAATCTTGTACCATCCGCCATTCCCCATTTGCTTTTTTAACAGGAAATAGGGGTGTATCACATGGTGAATCAGGAGATTCTACCAGTACTCCTTCTTCGAGTAATGCTGCTATTATAGGCTTAATTCCTACTTCTGCATCCTTTTTCAAAGGGTATTGTCTTTTCTGTGGTCTAAAAGCTGACTTTGGGGTAATTGTAACTGGTCCTGCTGTTTGAATAAGCCCTACATCTGACTTGCCTGTTGACCACAGAGTTGTTGGAATTTTACACAAGGCCTTTTCTTTTTCTTTTAATAAAAATGCTAATCAGCTGTCCTCACTAGATTGCAAGTGTACAGCTGTATGTGCCTGTGTCAACCAATTCAGTTTTTGTTTTTGTATCCCTTGTCCTGACAGTTCTAAATCAGTCTGTTTCTCCCATCTTGTTACTTTTTCTCCTAAGTCTGCCCATTTAACACTTTTGTTTTTTGTCAAGCTGACATGTGGCAGTCTATTGGACTTATACAATTTCATGAATTCCTGAGGTAATGAACAGCTTACTACACTGTTTCCCTCAGTATCCCAATATAAAGTTCGTAATATTAATCTGTTAGCAGGATTTTTGAACAATTCTTGCTTATATTCCTTATCAGGTCCTGGTGTGTTACAGTAGTATAGAGTACAATGTAACAAATGCTGCTGATCAGTGTCAAGGGATCATCAGTTCTTCCCTGGACCAGTCATAACTAGGTCCTGGCTGTACCAATAATAGGCTTCAAAAGTATCCATTTGTCTTTGTGCCTCCATACCCTGCATGGTAGGAACTACTGCTATGCCAAAAGTCTGCATAAGGTCTCTTCCCAGTAAGTTTACTGGACATTTTGCAGAAACTACAATTTTACTTTTCTGAGTCATACCTGAAACAGGGTCAGTTATTGCTATATCATGGGACCTTCCTTCCACCAGAAGTGTTTGTGTCAAGCTCCAAGCTCAACAATGCTAAGTCCAAAACTTCACTTTCTTCATCCTCTACATCTGTTTATACTTTCTCTATTCCCTCTACTACATTTACATTTTCTTTCTGTCTATTAACCTTTCCTGATGATTTTTGATTGTTATCACTATCATATAGTCAATGCTCATCACCTTTATCTTCTGTCATTGCTTTCTTATTTTGTTTAGAGTGCCTAGCTAGATGCCCTTTTACCTGACTGTATTTTTTACTATTAAAGTGTCTTTCAGCATGTCTAGCATACTGATCTATCGTATGCTTTGTAATAAAGCTACTGATAAAAATGCATTTTTAATTGTTGTTTAAAGCATTCTAATAATCTAGCATAATATCCATCTATTGTCCCATTTTCCTGTTGTATGCATTGATTAATGCAAGTCCAGTCTGCTCTAAGTTTCCATTTCTCAGAGATTCTGTCTGTCAGACCTTTCACTTTTTGCCTGACCTCCTGCATCAGATTTAAGCTGTTTAAGGAGTTTAACTAGTGTAAGTTTATCTAGTTTACCATCAAATTCATATTTGTTAACACATTTTGTATAATACCTAACATATCAGCCTTGCAAGGTTTTAGTGCACTGATTTCCCATGTCTTGTATCTTGGTTCCTTACACAGTTTGTCTAGTTATTCTGTTTCCCTGATCTATGACAAAATATACAATAATTTCTTATGTCCCTGATCTGTACAACAAAAAATCTATGACAATTATATTTACTGTAACCTAGTCCCTGATCTAAAACAGAAACCTTCCTACCTGAGTCTCCGCCACAGATCAGAAAGTGGACAGCCTCTTTAAGAAGAACCATTTTGGCAACTTCTCCTGTGCAGATTTATTACCACCCATACAAACTGTCAAATAAATTATCAAAGAATCAGACTGTAAAATCATTAGGCTTTTAAATGACAGTCATCACACAGGAGATTCAGATACAAGAATTCTGTCTAACATGATACAGGAAGTATGTCCATCACTATAATAGAATAATACAGCCTTGTAAATGTTATTCTTTCAAGGTTTCAGTCCTGCTCGAATACAATAGTCAGTTCAGTTCTTTTCTAGCAGCTGTGCTGATAATATTCACAAGGCCAACTATCTCAGAGGAAGGAAGAAAAGATTCAATGCCTTATCCCAGCAGATAATCATTAGTGAAAACAAGTTCAATCACACAGATCATTCTTACTGCCATATTGTAAAATAGAATAAAATGCATTACATACTATTTGCTTTTAAACTAGCACTTCATATATATTTAAGTACATATTTTTCTAACACAGAGCATATTAATTAATGGAATAAAGTGGACACCAAAATGATAGCATGTAATAAAAGAAAGATATTAGAGTTAGAAGACAGGAAGAGGATGAGGTAATCTTGGTAGTAACTTAACTGGTACTACAAGAACAAAGCCAGTGATTTTGGAAGTACTGAGTTGTTGGACTTTATAGATCTGGGATTACAAGACAGTTTTGTAGTTCTAGCCAGCCTAAAAGTTTCAAATTAAGACAGTGATAGCTAGTTTGTTTAGGTTAGCTTTGTAGATGGGGTTAGAAAAGATTTGTTAACTGATTTGATGGTGTTGTTGATGTGTTGATCAAAAGTCAGATTATTATCGATAGTTATTCCTAACAGTTTAGTTGCAGAGTCAGGGGAGATGACAGTGGTGTTGTTTGACAGGATGATGAAATTTAATGGGAAGAGAAGAAGTTTAGTTTTTAGCATTAAGAAGGAGGTAAAACCATGTTTCTACTGTACTGAAAATATTTTGAGTTAGTGAGATTAGATCTGAAGAGGAAGATGCAGAGCAAATAATGGTAGAGTCATCAGCGTATTGAATGCAGGTAGCTTGAGGGATTACTGAGTGAAGATCAAGAAAAGAAGTGGACCAAGAATAGAGCCCTGGGGACTCGAAATGGGCAATAATGAGAACTAAACCATTTAATAGCAGAGGAGAGAAGGTTATTCCTATTGATAGTGTCTACAAAGGAAAGGAGGGCAGTGGTGGTGCTATGATGTGGTCTAAAGCCATGTTGACAATTAGCTATAATGTTGTGTAAAGAGAGATACTGTACAAGTTGCTGATGAATACATTTCTCCATAATTTTTCCTAAGGGTGAGAGAAGAGCAATTGGTCTAAAGTTAGAGTAGTCAATACAGTTACGAGACTTTCCAGATATCAGGGATAGTTCCCTCTTGGATTGTCCTATTTATGAGTATAGATATTGGGTAGATTATGTAAAGAACCTCCATGGCATTACCCACATTTACTCTGAGTTACTGCACAATGGTACCTCTTATACCGAGCCAACATATATTGCCAATATACTGGCCGACAGATTCAGTGCCAAATTTACCCCCCCAAAGGACCGATCACAATAGCTGTAGATTGCCAGGCACCCAATATTACTGCTGCACAGGTTAAAACAGCACTGTCCAAGGCCAAAAATACAGCTTCTACAGGACCTGACAATATCCTTGGCTGCGTTCTATATGAACTACAGAATGAACTAGCACCTCACCTGTGTGCACTGTTCAATCACAGCCTCACCTCAGGCTTTGTCCCTACCGAATGGCGCACTGCTATAGTCATCCTTCTACACAAAGGAAGAGTAACTACAGACCCTGGGTACTATCGCCCCATTAGCATGACAAGTCTGATATGCAAAGCTATAGAATGCATCATCATAGACCTAATAAACAAGGATACAGGGAATCTCCAAACTCTGGATCCCACGCAGTTTGGTTTTATGAAGGGGAGATCATGCCTGCTCAACTTGGTTGACTTCTTTGAGTCAGTCACCAGAGCTGTTGATGAAGGCAAGGTGGTTCATACAGCCTGCCTTGATCTGGCCAAGGCCTTTGATATCATTCCCCACTCAGGAATAATAGAAAAACTCACTAAAGTAGACAGCAACCCCTATATCACTAGGTGGGTTGCAAACTGGCTCACAGATAAAACCCACAGTGTGAAAGTAGCTGACTCCAGGTCAGACTGCTGACCAGTCACGAGTTGGTCCCACAGGGATTAGTCCTGGGTCCTCTCCTGTTTGGTATCTACTTCACAGAAGTCCAGGCCAACATGAAGGGACTCAGCCTGACAAAGTTCGCAGACGATTGCAAATTGGGAGCCATTATTAACTCCCTAAGTGATGATGACATCCTACAGAAAGGCCTCACTGAGACCAACAACTGGTGTCAGAACCATGGCCTTAAGCTCAATGCCAAAAAATGTGTCATCATCCTCTTTGGAAAAACCCAGTTCCCATGAACTGCCATATTGATGAAAGTCCACTGAACATAGATGGCTTTATAAGAGATCTGGAAACACAGGTTGACAGCAACATCTCTTTTGACCACCACACTGACAATGTGGTCAGAAAGTCCTTCTATGTGGCACCACATTAATAAGGGTTTTGCATCCAGGAAGAAAGAGGGCATTGTCTCCCTCTACTCTTCCCTCATTAGGCCAATTGAGTACAATGCCCCATTTTCATGTACCTCACTAGACATCTACAACAACTGGAGAGGCCACAAAAGTACTTCACAAAGAGGATCCTAGGCCTTAAACACTTGTCCTTTATAGACAGGCTCAAAAAACTCCAACTATTCTCTCTCTCCTATTGCCTATTTAGAGGCAATCTCTGCTTGACTTAGAAAGCCATATCTGACCCAGCTCTGTTAGAAATGCTACATCTAAAGAAATCCCCATCCCTCCACACCACATGCTCCAGAGACCTCAACCTCATTACCACAATCAACAGAACATGCTGGAGGGACAGGTTCATAACCCAGAGACTGCCCATGTTATGGAATAGACTTCCCATACATATCAAACAGAGCACCTCGGTGGCCCTCTTCAAGAGAAATCTTGATGAGTGGATGGGAAATAGAAAATTCACCCCGGGGATTACTCCAGTGGTTCTACTCAACAGAAGCACTGGAAACTAAGGTTGGGTGGCACGATGCCAGGTTAGTCCTATGGGCTAGGCTTGTAAAGGCTCCAGAGCCATTAGCCTAGTACACACGTATGAACCTAGGACCCTAAGTCAGTATAACTGTGGACTACCCCCTCAAAACTACAGAGAAGAAAATGCAACAGCCAGCCAAGCAAAACTGACAGTCATGATTTGTGATTCACTATAGTCATGGCCTGCATGCCCCACACACAAAGACTACAGAAGGCTAAATACAACAGCTAAGCTGACGTGACTTTTAATTCAGTGCAACAGGAATTTCATTGTTTATTCTGTTATTGTTTTAGCTATGCTCTGTTTAAAATGGTACAAACTTTAATGTCGCTTCTCTGCTTGCCAGTGTTAATCGTCTGCTTGTTGGCTGTTTTTCAGAACTAGAATCAAAAATAGCCTCCTCTGCTCCTCTGCATCTTAACTTTGTTTCCCCATCTCCATCCCTATGTAACTTAATTGAGCTATGCCTTGCTCTACCCGTCATCCTACAGTTTCTTAATTTCTGTTCCCAGCTATTGCATTTGTGAATGTCCTTCTTTGCCTGTATAGGCAAATTTATGTTGATTTGCTTTTTTTCCGTTTTCCATGGCCTGATGTTTCACTGATAACTAATGAACATACAAATGGTATTGTGAGCTAATTCTAAGCTCTCAGTTACGAGTTACAAGTTGGAACAGTGATTTAACAGAGCACATATTGCTTTTGAATAGTATTTATTTATTTGACATTTATTTGTCATTTGAAGTCTGACTGGGTCAAGAGGTACCCATTTTCAGCAAATGCCTTGGGAGAAAAGCTCTAGATACATATGGTTAACAGAATGAAAAACT
Organism: Protopterus annectens; assembly: GCF_019279795.1. NCBI lineage: Eukaryota > Metazoa > Chordata > Ceratodontiformes > Protopteridae > Protopterus > Protopterus annectens. The sequence goes on along the minus strand of NC_056735.1, from coordinate 594,026,968 downwards.
AGACAGACATAATAAACTCATAACTTTAAAGCAGAAATAAGTCATAGTGTTCAAACATAAATTATATGGAAAGCCTGATAATAGGAAGATACAGCAGTATTTACATAATTGATGATTATGATAATAATTATTAATTTTCTTGCATTCATGAAATATGGTAAAATATATTTGTGAAGCTGTAGGATAGTGCAAGTAGAGAAAGGTAGGTGTGATAGAGGGGATAGTATGAACAGATCTGGAAAAGATGTAGATGAAGGTTCTTTATTAGTATACTATAACTTTAATTTCAGTTATCATGGTAACAGTTGCATCCACTGTGGGCACACTCCTCCATCATTTTTCTAACAGTTGCATCCACTGTGGGCACACTCCTCCATTATTTTTCTTTGTTTTAGAATATTGTAAAACCTTCCTTCTAAACAGTCTTTCTTTTGTAAACTGCTCCACAAACCTCCCTTTTTTTGGAGAGTTAGTCCACAACTGCCCACTCTCAGCCACTTGCATTAGACAGGTAATGTTGGACTTTGTTACATCTCATTTATGTTTCAATGTTGTCATAACCCTCTAACTGATATACACTGCTGGCTGTGATTATTAATGCTACCTGACTGGCAATATCTGTTCATCTCAAGAGCCTTAAATTCAAAATAGTGACCTGAGTAGACTCCACACACACACACACACACACACACACACACACACACACACACACACACACACACACACACACACACACACACACACACACACACACACATATATTGTCTTCAGGAACTACTTGTTTTCGCATGTGAGTTAGGCCTATTTTCAGTTTTTAACACAGTGTATTGCCTTTGTAATCTGGTCCCACCAATGTGATTCTTTGCAATATTGCTGCTTGCTTTCCTTATTCCTTGCAATTTTGTTTTGTACTGTATAGCATCGTTGTCTTACTGAGAATCAAACACTAATATCACATTGTTGCTTATATCTAAGTAGGATTAGTACTGACAAGATGACTCACTTCTTTCCGGATTGCATTGCAAAACTGCTTTTAAAATTTTTTTCTACATAATCTTTACTTTCTGTGACTAACTGTTCTGGTTCCATATGCTTGAACTCTGTTTCATTGTATATCTTTTTTTTCTGTAAATTATTGCTTGGACTAGTACTGCTGCCTTACCCCTCTAGTTCGCCTTGTTGGAAATCGCCTATTGCATATCTATCTTCAGGGCATGTATAAAAAGCCTGTATGTCCTTTTTCTGTGTCCCTCTGTCTTGATCGTCTTTATCAGTATAGTATAACTTTAATTTTAGTTATCGTTAATCTTGTTCATAGGTTCATAGGTGTTTACTAGGCTAACAACCACAAGGACCTTTTAAAGCATAGCCATGCATCCCGAATCTGTGACAAGTGATGATACCCTTGATAGGTGTAAGCATGGGCCTGGGAGATGAACCATTTATAGGTTACATGTGTCCATTAGAGACATAGGTGCCAAACCAGGGATGAATTTCCAGTTTTCCATCCAATTGTCCAAGTTGCACTTGAATTGGGTTAGGGAGGAACTCTGCTTCACATGGATGGGGAGCCTGTTCTATAGATGGAATAGTTTCTGAGATACATACCTATCTCTCCAGCAAATCCTATTTATATCACAAGCAAGGTTTAAGTCTTTAGAACAGGTAATTCTGGTGCTATTTGTTTTGCAGATATGCAGGAGGTCCATCAGAGTGGGGTCTTACAAAGTCCTGTATGCCAGGCATAGATGTCCCCTCAAAAGCCTGTAGGAGACAGAATATGGGAATAGGGTCTTGAGGCAGTCTGCAGAGGACATTTTACTTATGCCCTGTATTCTATTAGTGAGGAACCTCTGTAGACGATCCAGTTGTTGGATATGCCTGGTTAGGTACATACCAAAGGGTGCATTGTACTCAACGACAGGGCTGATAAATGCCAAATACAGTGGAACAATGACTTCCTTGGATTTAGATGCCATACCTTTCTTTATAAGTTGCACAACATAGAATGACTTCCTCACCAGTGTAGACATGTGATGATCAAAGGCTACATTACTATCTATGTGTGTGCCTAGGTCCCTGACTACTGGGTCAGCTGTAAGGGCTGTGCTGTCAATATGATAGTTATCAGGGATGGATGACTTCCCAAAGGATACTATTATGCATTTCTTGGCATTTAGTTTTAGTCCATGGCTCTGACACCAGTTGTTTGACTGTGTCAGCCCCTCCTGGAGAACATTTATGTAAGTGTGAGATTCAATGACAGCTCCAAATTTGCAATCATCTGCAGATTTAGTCAGCCAGAGACACTGACATTGGCCTTGACTTCTGAGAAGTAAATACCAAAAAGGAGCAGTCCAAGGACTGATCCCTGATGAACTCCACTTGTGACTGGCCTCTTTGTAGAGGTGAACACCCCAATTCTAACTTCCTGGGTCCTGTCTGTGAGCCAGTGGACTATCCACTGGATCACATACAGGTTTGCACCTAACTTCTTGAGTTTGTCAACAATTCCCAAGTGGGGGAATTGTGTCAAATGCCTTGGCCAGGTCAAGGGAGGCAGTGTGAACAATTTTGCCCTCATCCATTGCTTTGGTGACCTTCTCAAAGAAGTCCACCAGGTTGAGGAGGCATGATCTGCCCTTGACAAAACCAAACTGGGTTGGGTCCAGTATCTGGAGGTTTACTATATCTCTGTTGATCTTCTCCATGATAATTCTTTCCATGGCTTTACATATAAGACGAGTGAGACTTATGGGTCTGTAGTTTCCAGGGTCTGTAGATGCCCCACCTTTGTGTAGATGGATGACAGTTGCCCTTCTCCATTAATGAGGCATGAAGCCTGTTTGTAGGCTATAGCTAAATAGTAATTCCAGAGGCTCTGGTAGGTCATGTTTCATGCTATTTGAAGGCATCCTGGGATATTGTCTGGGCCCATTGATGCAGTGTTCTTGGTCTTTGAGATATATTGTACTGGATCTCTCACAATATCAGCAAGGAAACCATCATCTTAGGTGGCTTTAATTTAGACTACCTACTTATGAAATTTGACTCCCCCACTGTTTCCATCAATCTCTTTGATTGTACCCAAATTATTACTACTGTTACTTTAATAGACAAATGCGTAATAGGGAGCCTGCATTAGACAGGATCATCATCATGACTGCTAACAAAATTAGCACTTTTGGCTGCCTACTTGACCATCAGTGACCATCTATGGATCTTTGCCATGAGACAATCTAATCATGCACATAAAACATACTCTGTAATAATATGTGTACACACTCCTCTTTCAGTAATGGCACCGTCATTAGCTCCATCAGAAAAAATTGTTGAGCTATTCTAAAATATTTAACCCTAGATAATGCCATAACTTACTTTAACAGTATATTCCTTAACATACTAAATTAACTAGCTCCTGTCAGGTCCAACTGAATTAAATCCAAACTTACCCCAGTCCCATAGCTAACACGAGAAATAATGCAACGCTTGCTAAACAAAGGTGAAGTTTGGAAAGCATGGCCTACTGAACAAACACCACAAAAACTACAATATTTTAGACAGCTTAGGAACCTTTCTAAACAAAAATCAGATCAGACAAACCTAAATACTTTTTTCAAACTCCAAGACAGCCACTAACATGTTAACATGGTTTTGACTCATATGCAGTAACGTAACTACTAAAGTAAATGATAGATGTATTTTCTATTTATGTCTCAATATTACCTGCAAAGTAATGCTTAAAATGTTGCATATTTTTACTATTCATTGTACGTATTCCCAGTTTGGCATTCCAGGTAAACAAAAGACAATTAATAAATAAGCAAATAAATAAATGAATAATACATCAATACATGTATACATGCATACATATATACATATGCTGTTAACTGGTTAGCTCAGTTGTGTGTTGCATACCTTTCAACTGTACAGATTTTTGTAGAATGTCCAGATTTCTGTCTCATATTTGTGGTCTGTTTTTCATAAAATTGTGGCTTTCTGGCAAATTAGTGGCAAATCATTAAATGCTAAAGTTAGAAAATAATGGCAGACATTTGCGTTTCAGGCTTCATACACTTCAGAAAATTCATGCTAATGCAAAACCTGTTATTATATCAACTTTCTAAGCTTGTAAGAGCAATATTTAAAATTTGTCCCTATTTTGGGGCCTTTGTCCCACTTTTATATATGGCTTTGTCCAGATTTCTTATTCTAAGAGGTTTAGAGATATGATGCATTGCCCTTTTTCACGTGAGACCAGGGAGGGAAAACTTGCAAATCATTACTCACATAATGTATATGATGTATATAATGATCATTCATAAATAGATTATTTATAAACATGAGATATTTGTAAGGGAAATGTTGACATCAATTTACTGAATTGCTCATTCTAAAGATACTATGTACATTACATCAGAGGTCTAATAATACACGATAACTCTCCCAACAAAAGCTAAAAGTAAACCTTGCAGTTAGCATTGTAGTTGAATTAGAAGTAATAATAAAGTCATCCTTGATGCCACAAACTTTTACATTTATTTTTGTTTATAGCAAAAGTATGTATTATACCAGTGGACTGTGGAAAGCAAAATATATTACATTGCCAAGATGCAGAAGTACTATTCAAGCTGACAGCCTCCATGGAAGCTCTAACACTGGGTACTTCAAAACAAGGATGGTGGTGTGTAGGGACTAAGTTGATAGAAAGTAGCCACATCAGCATATCAGCTATTTCAGGCTTTAGCAAGTACTTCATTAATCTGGATGGGGTGAATTTAGTGGTGATAATTTTTGATATTTCAAAGCTACATTGGAGCCTGACTGTTGAGATAGGAGCCATGAGGTTGGAGCTAGATGAAGTCAAGTGGAAAATTAACACCTCCCAAGAAGAAATTGTGGTAGTAGGTGAGTGAATGGGGTATTTGGAAACAGTTGTCCATCAAATGAAAGAAGAAAAAAAGAGTCAATACAAATTACTGAAGCCCTTGCTGCTGAATTTGATGATGTATAAAGTAAGGATGGTCAGAAAATGTGCACATACTTGGCTTGTTGGAAGGGGCAGGTTTCTATGAGTTTTTTTATTGATGTGCCTTATTTGGATTGCCAGGTAGACAAAACATATAAGATGGGGAGGATGATGACTACATGCAAACTAAAGCATTAAGAGCTAAATTGCCCAGCTATAGGTACAAGGACTGGTTGTTGTCGTAAAAGGTATTAATAAAATATATTCCCCTGCCCGGGTCACATATATGTTTTTAACAATGTTGCCATTAAATAAATAATGCAACTTTATGTAAATAAGAGACAGCATCTACCAGCAATGTGGAATATGCAGAAGGAGGTTGGGAACAGTTATGAGGAAGATACATTCATTGACTATGGGTATTACATGCAAGAGGCTGGTATAATGGACCACAGTGGTACTTGAAATGGTGCTTGTTTATATCAAAATAATGAAGGGTAACAGAGATAAGGGATGCTGGAAAATGGAACCAGGTGAGAAGGGAGAAGAGTGGGCACTGCTACAAGAAATATGAGTGAAGATGTATTAAAAGGAGATGAGGCATTGGCTCGGGAAATGAGGCATTATGAAATTTTAAAGCTTTTAATTTAACTCACGAGGAGAAAAGATTACTAGCTACTCCGAGTATCAATAGTGACATTCATATTATGACCCCAGATAAGGAGGATGGAGGGGTCATCATAGCCTGCTTGATTTACACATGCAAGATGATTGACTATTTGCACAATGGGGATATTTTTACTACTTTTTGCAATAATGAGGTTCATATTACTTATAGCAGGCTTAATGATTTGTTGGATGACACGAGTCTGGAATATGGCATTTGAAATAAACTGATTTTTTTTGACAGTTAAAAATCCATTGAAAATATCCATATTTGGGGTGCCTAAAATACAAAAATCTATTCATCATTGCCATATGAGACCCATTGTAGTGGCTGGTTGCAGAATAGTATGTATGTGTTGTACCTTTAAGAAGTATTTCAAGGACAGCACTTGCTAGCTTCAGTGCCATTTTGAGAGTGCAGCCAGAGACTGAGCATGTGTGAGTATGATAGCTAGTTTGTTTATAAGTTTATCTAACTTAAAGTTATTAAGCTTCAATCCTGATGTGTTTATACTTAATAAAGCTGCTTGAACAGAACCCACAGAGGTTCGTCAGTTTTAGCCAGACCAGACGAGCAACATGATGTCAGAACCAGGATTCCAGAGACTGCTATTCAGAGCTAAGAGGTGCAGAGTTAACAGTGAAGGTAAACTAAGAGAGCCGAGTAGAAAAAAGGGCCAGAAATTAGCTAAAGGTAATGAAAACTTGCACAAATTATTTATTTTTTAAGAGTGATAAAACAGAGGATTAGGGCACAGACTGCATTATTAAGCAAGTGAGAGGGACAGAAAATGTATTAATTAAATAGACAAAATGTTTAAAATTAAGATATTTGAAAAACATGATCATCAGAAAAGCACATAAGGGGTTTAGAATTACCTCGGAATTACAAAATGAGCATGCTTAAAGTAAAACGAATATGTTTAGAGGAAAGCGAGCACAAGAAAAGTATAATTGGCATAAAAAAGGATTAAACAAGCAAACAAAATATAATAAAGGGCAACAAGGGCACATTAAGCATAAATAAAGCAAGGTGACTGCATGTTTTTTGGCAAGATACTGTGTTTTGGCATAAACTACTGTTTTCCATGGGTCTATATTAAATAGACGAAAGATCAAAATGTCGAATACTCACATGAGCGGAAATTTAGCAACTCACAATCACTATTGTGGGGGGCTGCACCCCCACACCCCCTCTAAATATATATTCCAACTCCGAGATTGCACTACAGTGAGGAAAGGGCAAATATTCCGATCTTCACTGTACTGCGATCCAAAAAAATAAACATAGAGTTGCTGAATTTCCACTCATATGAGCATTTGACATTTTGATCTTTCGCCCATCTAATGTAGACCCTTTTGCATTGATTGAAGCTATTCAGGGCATAACTAGAGTTATTCAAAGTATCTCAAAGTGTGTAAATGTGCTTACAGTGTGTATTTATCACTGTACATTTATTCCAAAGAGTTTATTGTGTACAAAGTGCAATAATTTCATAAAGGGCATTCAAATTACAGCCATTCCCAAAAGTTTCTTATGCTGGGTGTGCCTATTCGTAAAGTGTCACCATTACAGAGTGTTTCTTGCACTGTACAGAGTTATTTGGCCAAGTATAGCTGTGTACTGTTTATTTGAAAAGTGCAATTATGTAGAAATGTTTTTTTTACTCTGAGCTTCTTCTACTCAGTTTATTTGCACAGTGCAGTTATTTTGAAATGTTTCTTACACTGATAAGGGGTGATTTCTTACAGTATGGTGATTTCAAGAGTATTCTTGTGCCCAAAAGAATTTTTCACAAAGTTCAGTTATTCAGAGGCTTGTTGTGCTATTGGGCATAGTTACAAATACTGGCATAAATTTCTGGCAAATGTATATGTGTGTGTGTTCGTGCATACTTGCAAGTCTTCACTGGTATGTGTCAATATGGCAGAGGCATTGTACAGACCAGGTCCACTTATTTGATCAGAATATTGTAGAGAACTGGAGAATATTAGAATAAGAGCACAGTATTTTTATAAAAGCAGCGTGTTCTGAGTGTTTGAAGCACACATTCAGGGAAATGTGCAATGCCTAGAAAAATGTTACATTAGAGAGGCATTTGTTTAAAACCAGGCGAAACGAAGTTTGCAGCTTATATCACTGACCTGAGAAACAAAGCTAAAATGTGTAGGTTTGGTGACTTAAAGGATGAGTGAATAAAGGACAGGCTTGTGTGCGTTATTAATAGTGCTACAATGAGAAAGATTTTGCTTCATGACAGTAATGAAATTCTAAGCAAAGCTATTGAGATTTGTCAAATCCACAAAATTAAAAAAAGGTACATAAATATGCTTGCAGGTGATAGGTGCATGGTTTCAGCAGGCTCCAGAGCAAATGCACACAGCATATAACACATGGCTAGCAGAAGCAGGCCTAAGCAGATGGTAGCTGTAACTTCTGTGGGTGTGGCAGGTAAAACCTGTTGTTTTCTAGCAAGTTCTAAGACCAGTTTAATTAAAAGGTCAGTGCAGTGCAAAGGTGATTCATAGGGTTGCCAGCTTTCTTTGTGGCTAAAACCGGACTAAGGTCACGCCCCTTGCATCACCCATAACCCCACCCATTCCCACCCCCTCTCCTATCCAGGCCCCACCCATTCTGTGACATCACTGTGAAATCAGCTGATGGGAACGCCCTCTTTTTCTGTTCCGGATGCCTGCTTTCAGCTGATTTCTTACCAGTTGCCATAAACACTGTTCAAAACTCTCAGTGTGCATACTGTCTTCTGTTTTACACATACAGTGATTACAAATATTTGGATTTAATTTAAAATATTTATTTCAAATTTTATAGCACAAACCACTGATACACATTTGCTAAACAAAGCAATATAGTCTCACAATGAAAACAGACTTAGCATTAAAACTACTCTGCCTTTAAATCTCACATTCACCGACTATACAAAAATACTACACAAGCAGTATTAGAAATGCATATATGATACATAAAAACATAATTACTCAAGTTCAGTGTAAATATTATGTGCAAAAACTATTAAACAAAATTCCTTTGCTAATTCACAATATCAAACAACGGATTTTACACAAGTAGTTACAGACTGGAGCAGATAGTTAACGCTACAGTGGTAGTTCTTGTAGAACGAGGAGTCAACAGGTGTAATATGTGAAACGGGACAATAAGCAGAGTGGAGGTTGTGAAAATATCTTTAAGGGTGAAAAAGATGTGGTGCAATATACAATAATTCTGCAAGCACAGTATTCCATGAACAACTAAACCAATGCCTCATAAAATTGTTATACTTTCTGATTGGTATCTGCCATTATTCAGTGACTTCAGTTGTCAATGACTTTCCAGAAAACCACAAGTTTATGAGGAAGAGATTAAAAATATGGGGCAAAAATCTGGATATTCTACAAATCTTTTTTGAGTTAAAAGGTCTTAAAATGCATAGTAAATTCATGTATGCTGTCTGAATGGAAACTGGAGTTTATGTTGCAGATCACTTGGTACATTTCATACATTTGTATAATAATAAATACATTTCCTGTTGCTGAATTACAGGCACTGCTACTGTCTCATGTTACTGTTACTGCAGTAATGTGAAGTGGCTATTATATAGTGTTGTCAAACAGGTATGAATTGTATACATTTGTAAAATTATGCACTTTATACAGAGGTTAAATGTTATGATCTATGCATGAGGTTGCTACTCGCTCCTCACTTAGTTAATTGTGCAAACATGAGTACTACTATAACCCTACCTCACAGGTCTTGCAAGTGGGGTCGCTGCCATTCCCTAAAAAAAAAAACTTTCAGCCAAGAATCAGGGAGGAAGCCAAAATAATTAGGGGGAAGGGGAGGGAGATAAAGGCTCAAAAATAAGGACAAATTTTAAATATTGCTCTTAGCAATTTAGGGTTAGATAATCAGGTTTTGCTTAAGCATGCATTTTCTGAAGGATATAAAGTCAGAAATTAAAATGTCCGTCATTACTTAGTGACTGCAATCTACAATGATTGCCAGAAAACAGGTTTTATAGATAACAGTTGTGAGGGTCAGGCAGACATCGATCCCCTGCAAAAAACGTAAAAAAATTATTTGTGCGGCTGTTGAACACATCAGCATGAATAAGCATTCGTTACTCCAACACGTCACCAGGTATTGTGTGGTGGGTGACACTTGCTACTGCACACACAATGAGGAACTCTTCAACTACATCGCCTAAAAAAGGCCACTTGTGCTACTACTGGCACAGGGACTTTTAAGTATAAACTGAGATTTTCCTGTTATACACATGTAAATCACACTCTTTTTCAGACTATTCATGCTTTACTTTTCTGTTGTACTGACAAGACTGGAGATTGCACACTTTTAGCTACGGTTCGTATGTACACCACTTTATCATCTACGGGGGGATAGCATTGTTAAACAGGCCCACAACTCATGAGTTTACCCTTTCGCATTAGGCAATTAACCAGGAACATCATTCTGTAGTTTATACACTGAATGCTTGCATATATAACTGAAATAAAACAGACGCATTCTAGCCACAGCTTGCCTACCTGCGTCCATCCCCAATAATGTGTGTACAAAGGATTCGTTTCAAAATCTCCAAGCTTTCAACTTTCCACATCCACACTGTCACCCTGGGCTGACACAAGGAGGAGCAAGAGGCAGAGCTTGTCAGAGAACCGGCAAAAATGTTCACCAATCGCCCCGGTCATATTCCAGAAAGGGGAGGGGCTAATCACATCCGCTAGTGTCATATATTTCCGGACAGTCTGGAGTCAGGTAATGGCTCTATTTATAGCCAAAAAGCACACCGGGACCACAGGCAATAAGGAGGGGAGAGAGAGAGTAAAGATGGTGAGCGAGAAATGCTTCAGACCATGGCAGTGGCACAAAACCCGGACTTCAGTGTGTCCGGTTTTGAATTAAATTTGTAACCGGACAATTTTTCAGAAAACCGGACAGTCCGGTCAAAAAACGGACAGCTGGCAACCCTAGTGATTCAGTGAAACCTAAATCAAGCTTTATTATCAACTGTCGCAATTGTGGTGCCAATCATGAGTCTAAAAGAGATAAGTGCTTAGCATTTGGTCAACAATACCACGAGTGTAAAAAATGGAACCATTTTCAAAGTTTTGCAAATCTAGTAAACCTCACACAGTTATAAAGAAGGGTCACTTAATAAAGAAAGTTGATCATATAGAGAGCTGAAACCCTACTTTCTACATTGATGGTGTATCAGTAATTGGTGAAAAGGTTGATGCAGTAAATTTGTTGACAAAGAATGAAATATTTTGTACTGCCCAGATCAATGGTAAATCCACCAAGCTCAAAGTAAACACTGGTTCAAAGTGTAATGTTATGTTGGCAGAAACGTTTACTAAGGTGGAGCTGGTGAGCAACTTAATTTGGTCAGCTGTGTGAAATTTGTTGCTTATGGAGTTGAAGAAATTCAAATCAAAGGCTCATTAGTGCTTTCATGTTATTTGGCTAGGAGCTGCTTCAGCTTACTATTTTATGTAGTCCGAAGACCTGTTCAGTCATTACTGTGTCTCAGAGACAGTTTGAGAATGAATCTGCTTTCCTTTACCAAAGAAGTTCATCATATAAGCACATATCCTAGTTCCAATTTTACTGAAGCTATTTTCTCATAGTATGCTGATGTTTTTGATGACAAGTTAGGAAGACTTCCAGTTGTGTATTCTATGAAGTTTGACCCAGAGATAAGTCCAATGGTCAGACCAGCAAGAAAAGTTCCGATAGCTATGCAGAATAAAGTCAAAGCTCAGTGGGATAAAATGGTGCAGTAAGGTGTAATTTGTCCGGTTACAGAACCAACTGAATGGGAGTCGTCCATGGTAGCAGCCCATAAAAAAAGGCTCAAATGAAATCAGAATATACATTGATCCAAGAGATTTGAGCAAAGCATTAGAGAGACTGCATCATCCCATGCATACAGTCGATTAATTTGCAGCTCTAATACCAAATGCCACTGTTTTATTCTGTCATGGATACAAAAAGTTCAGTTTGACAAGAGATGCTTGATCACAAATCTTCATTACTGACTACTTTCAGCACCCTATCTGGAAGATATAGATTCCTCAGGATGCCATTTTGGATAAATTCTGCAAGTGAAGTCTTTCAGCATGCAATGGAGCAAATTGTTTCTGGTTATCCTTGTGCCATAATAGTCAGTGATTTATTGGTTGGAGGCAATGGTAAAGCAGAGCATGACAGAAACCTTAGGAAAGTTCTAGGCAGAGAACGTGAAGTGAACTTAAAGCTCAGTCCTCTGAAGTGCAAATTCAGACTACCAGAAGTTACAAATGTAGGTCATTTATTTAAGAGCACTGGCTTGCAACCAGACCCATTCAAGCAAGTAGCCATTCTAGAAATGCCAGCACCAGATAATGTTCATGCCCTACAGGGTTTTCTTGGTACGGTCAACTATTTAGGCAAGTTTATACCAGACTTTAGTGAGTTGCCAGTGCCTTTGACAGGGAAAGCATTTGAAGACCTTAAGCAGAAAATTGCTACCCCACCTACATTAAGATACTATGTTGTTATTAAACCAGTCATTCTTTCCTGTGATGTTTCAGAATTTGGTCTTGGTGCAGTTATTCTTCAAGAAGGCAGACCAGTATCCTATGCAGCTAGAACTCTTACCCAAACTGAAATGCAATATGCTCAAATTGATAAAGAACTTTTGGCAATATTATTTGCATGTTCAAAGTTTCATGATTATACTTATGGTCGAGCTATTTAGACTGAAACTCATCACAAACTGCTAGTCACTATTTTAAAGAAGCCTATGCATTCAGCTCCAGTGAGATAACAAAGAATGATGCTCACACTGCAAAAGGACAACTTCAAATGGTCTATACAAAAGGCAATCTTCTTTATCTGGCTACCTTATCCTGATCACCTAGAAATAGAACAGAACAGCTTAATGCAGAGAATTTTGACTTTGATGTCATGGAAGTGTGTAATTTTTCTACCACAACACTTGATGAGCTGTGAGATCATATAAAGACTGATGCAGTTTTGCAAAAGCTAAGCCACTACTTAAATGTAGGATGGCTGTCAAAGCAATCTAGTGTTCTGCCTGAAATGCAAACTTATATTTCTTACAGAGATGAAATGTTGATGGAAAATAGCATTATTTTCAAAGGTTTTAAAATTGTTATTCATGCTTCCTTACAATGTGACTATATCCAGATTTTGCAACGTGGTCACCCAGGTTTCGAATCTACTAAAAGAAGGTGAGAGGACTAGTACTTTGGCCTTCTCTAGCAAAAAAATATTGATAAAGTACTTTATTCTTGTTCAGTATGCAATAGTACTGAACCACATTTGCCAAAAGAACAACTTCAGCTAAATCAAGTTCCTGAACTACCTTGATCAGCAATAGCCACTGATATATTCAAGTGGAACAATCAGCATTACTTAGTTTTGGTAGACTCTTATTTGAATTGGTTTGAAATTGATTTACTACCTAACCTAACGTCCACTGCTGTTATCATGAAGTTGAAACATCATTTCTCAGTCCATGGTAGTCTACACAAATTTATTTCTGACAATGGTACCCAGTTTACCAGTCATTTATTTCATAAATTTGCAAAAGAATGGGACTTTGTACCTGTTACTAGTATTCCAGAATACCTGCAGTCAAATGGACTAGCTGAATGTGCAGTACAGAGTGCAAAGCAATTACCAGAGAAGTCAAAACGTGATAATACCAATGTGTTTTTGAATTTACTCAGTCTCAGAAACATACCCTATGATGATATACTGAGCTCGTATTTTCAGAGACTTCTATCTAGGCAAACCAGAACAACATTGCCTATCAGTCCCGGTCTGTTGAGGCCTATAGCAAAGAACAACAGACCAATCTCAGCCCAGCTATTCAGAAAGTATTCTTTCCAGAGGTCTAGCTATGACAAATCGAGCATATTTCTCTGTCCATTGGAAGGAGAGACAGTGAGGATACAAATGGCGAAGGGTTTTGACTGGATTGGTCAAGTAACAGGTATATGTACTGAGCCGAGATTTTAGTTCGTAGAATCTGAGGGTGTGGAGTACAGGAGGAATTGCAGACATCTTCTTCCTGTATCAGAATCGAAATCATAGCATTGGTACTGTGATACAGACTCTAGATCTCAGAGCAATCAAGACAATATTCCTGTGCAGAACGTGTCTTAATTTTTACTTCCTTTCCTGATGATGTTCCTGATGAGACAGTCCCAGTTGCTAGACCTAATTCTAATTTTTATGTCACACGATTTGGTCATATTTCCAGACCTAGTGTGAAATACACAACGACCTGGACATAATTGTCTATATGTATTTAGTTATGTATAATTGTATGTCAAAGAATTATTTGTATTAATTGCATGTCAATTAATGTCATCAACAATGCATGACTCATTTCTCAAAGAGGTAGGATGTAGAATAGTGTGTGTGTGTGTGTGTGTGTGTGTGTGTGTGTGTGTGTGTGTGTGTGTGTGTGTGTGTGTGTGTGTTTGTTTGTGTGCATATGTGTGTGTGTGTGTGTGTGTGTGTGTGTGTGTGTGTGTGTGTGTGTGTGTGTGTGTGTGTGTGTGTGTTGTACCTTTAAGAAGCATTTCAAGGACAGAACTTGCATATAAATAGCAAGCACGTGCTAGCTTCAGTGCCATTTTCAGAGTGCAGATAGAGAGTGAGCATATATGAGTGTGATAGCTAGTTTGTTTATAAGTTTACCTAAGTTAAAGTTATTAAGCTTTAATCCTGATGTGTTTATACTTAATAAAACTTCTTGAACAGAACCCACAGAAGTTCGTCTGCTTTAGCCCGACCAGATCAGCAACATGATGTCAGAACCAGGATTCCAGAGACTGCAATTCAGAACTAAGAGGTGCAGAATTAACAGTGAAGGTAAACTAAGAGAGCCGAGTAGAAAAAAGGGCCAGAAATTAACTAAAGGTAATGAAAACTTGCACAAATTATTTATTTATTAAGAATGATAAAACAGAGCATTACAATGGCACAAACTGCATTATTAAGCAAGCGAGAGGGACAGAAAATGATTTAATTAAATAAACAAAATGTTTAAAATTAAGATATTTGATAACATGATTATCAGAAAAGCACATAAGGGGTTTAGAATTACCTCGGAATTACAAAATGAGCATGCTTAAAGTAAAATGAGCATGTTTAGAGCAAAGCGAGCACAAGAACAGTATAATTGGCATAAAAAAATTATTAAACAAAATATAATAAAGGGCAAAAAGGGCACATTAAGCATAACTAAAGCAAGACGACTGCATGTTTTTTTTGGCAAGATACTGTGTTTTGGCATAAGCTACTGTTTTCCATGGGTCTATATTAAATAGACGAAAGATCAAAATGTCGAATGCTCACATGAGTGGAAATTTAGCAACTCACAATCGCTATTCTGGGGGGCTACACCCCCCACAACCCCCTCTAAATATATATTCCAACTTCGGAATTGCACTACAATGAGGAAAGGGCAAATATTCTGATCTTCACTGTACTGCCATCCAAAAAAATAAACATAGAGTTGTTGCATTTCCGCTCATATGAGCATTTGACATTTTGATCTTTTGCCGATCTAATGTTTTTATTCCAAAGAGTTTATTGTGTGTAAAGTGCAACTATTTCATAAAGGGCAGTCAAAATACAGCCATTCCAAAAAGTTTCTTATGCTGGGTGTGTCTATTCGTAGAGTGTCACCATTACAGAGTGTTTCTTGCATTGTACAGAGTTATTTGGCCAAGTATAGCATTGTACTGTTTATTTGCAAAGTGCAATTGTTTAAAAATGTTTTTTTACTCTGAGCTTCTTCTACTCAGTTTATTTGCACAGTGCAGTTATTTTGAAATGCTTGTTACACTGATAAGGGGTGATTTCTTACAGTATGGTGATTTCAAGGGTATTCTTGTGCCCAAAAGACTTTTTCACAAAGTTCAGTTATTCAGACGTTTGTTGTGCTATTGCGCATAGTTACAAATACTGGCATCAGTTTCTGTCAAATGTATATGTGTGTGTGTACATGCATACTTGCAAGTCTTCATTGGTATGTGTCAATATGGCAGAGGCATTGTACAGACCAGGTCCACTTGTATTTGATCAGAATATTGCAGAGAACTGGAGAATATTAGAGTAAGAGCACAGTATTTTTATAAAAGCAGTGTGTTCTGAGTGCTTGAAGCAAAAATTCAGGGAAATGTGCAACACCTAGACAAATGTTACATTAGAGAGGCATTTGTTTAAAACCAGGAGAAACCAAGTTTGCAGTTTGTATTACTGACTTGAGAAACAAAGCTAAAATGTGTAGATTTGGTGACTTAAAAGATGAGTGAATAAAGGACAGGCTTGTGTGCGTTATTAATAGTGCTGCAGTGAGAAAGATTTTGCTTGATGACAGTAATGAAATTCTAAGCAAAGCTACTGAGATTTGTCAAATCCACGAAATTAAAGAAAGATACACAAGTATGCCTGCAAGTGATAGGTGCATGGTTTCAGCAGGCTCCAGAGGAAATGTAGACAGCATATAGCACATGGCTGGCAGAAGCAGGCCTACGCACATGGTAGCTGTAACATCTGTGGTTGTGGTAGGTAAAATCTGAAGTTTTCCAGCAAGTTCTAAGACTAGTTTAATTAAAAGGTCAATGCAGTGCAAAGGTGAGTAGTGAAACCCAAATCAAGCTTTATTATTAACTATCGCAATTGTGGTGCCAATCATGAGTCTAAAAGTGTTAAGTGCTTAGCATTTGGTCAGCAATGCCACAAGTTTAAAAAATGGAACCATTTCCAAAGTTTGCAAATCAAGTAAACCATGCACAGTTACAAGGAAGGGTCACTTAATAAAGAAAGTTGATCATATAGAGAGCTGCAACCCTACTTTCTACATAGATGGTGTATCAATAATTGGTGAAAAGGTTGATGCAGTAAATTTGCTGACAAAGAATGAAATGTTTCGTACCACCCAGATCAATGGTAAATCCACCATGCTCAAAGTAAACACTGGTTCAAAGTGTAATGTTATGTTGGCAGAAACGTTTACTACGGTGGAGCTGGTGAGCAACTTAATTTGATCAGCTGTGTGAAATTTGTTGCTTATGGAGTTGAAGAAATTCAAATCGAAGGCTCAGTAGTGCTTTCATGTTATTTGGCTAGGAGCTGCCTCAGCTTACTATTTTATGTAGTCCGAAGACCTGTTCAGTCATTATTGGGTCTCAGAGACAGTTTGAGAATGAATCTGCTTTCCTTTACCAAAGAAGTTCATCATATAAGCACATATCTTAGTTTCAATTTTACTGAAGCTATTTTCTCATAGTATGCTGATGTTTTTGATGACAAGTTAGGAAGACTTCCTGTTGTGTATTCTATGAAGTTAGACACAGAGATAAGTCCAATGGTCAGACCAGCAAGAAAAGTTCAGATAGCTATGCAGAATAAAGTCAAAGCTCAGTGGGATAAAATGGTGCAGTAAGGCGTAATTTGTCTAGTTACAGAACCAACTGAATGGGTGACGTCCATGGTAGAAACCCCAAAAAAAGGCTCAAATGAAATCAGAATATGCATTGATCCAAGAGATTTGAACAAAGCATTAAAGAGACTGCATCATCCCATACATACAGTCAAGTAAGTCACAGCCCTAATACCAAATGCCACTGCTTTTTTCTGTCATGGATACAAAATTTCAATTTGACAAGAGATGTTTGATCACAAATCTTCATTACGGACTACTTTCAGCACTCTATTTGGAAGATATAGATTCCTCAGGATGCCATCTGGAATAAATTCTGCAAGTGATGTCTTTCAGCATGCAATGGAGCAAATCGTTTCTGGTTATCCTTGTGCCATAATAGTCGATGATTTATTGGTTGGAGGCAATGGTGAAGCAGGGCATGACAGAAACTTTAGGAAAGTTCTAGGCAGAGAACGTGAAGTGAACTTAAAGCTCAGTCCTCTGAAGTGCAAATTCAGACTACCAGAAGTTACATATGTAGGTAATTTATTTACCAGCACTGGCTTGCAACCAGACCCGTTCAAGCAAGTAGCAATTCTAGAGATGCCAGCACCAGATAATGTTCAAGCTCTACAAGGGTTTCTTGGTACGGTCAACTATTTAGGCAAGTTTATACCAGACTTCAGTGAGTTGACAGTGCCTTTTAGAGAGAAAGCATTTGAAGATCTTAAGCAAAAAATTGTTACCATACCTACATTAAGATACTATGATGTTATTAAACCAGTCACTCTTTCCTGAGATGCTTCAGAATTTGGTCTTGGTGCAGTTATTCTTCAAGAAGGCAGACCAGTATCCTATGCATCTAGAACTCTTACCCAAACTGAAATGCAATATGCTCAAATTGAGAAAGAACTTTTGGCAATATTATTTGCATGTTCAAAGTTTCACGATTATATTTATGGTCGAGCTATTTAGACTGAAACTCATCACAAACCGCTAGTCACTATTTTAAAGAAGCCTATGCATTCAGCTCCAGTGAGATTACAAACAGTGATGCTCGCACTGCAAAAGGACATCTTCAAATGGTCTCTACAAAAGGCAAACTTCTTTATCTGGCTACCTTATCCTGATCACCTAGAAATACAATGGAACAGCATAATGCAGAGAATTTTGACTTTGATGTCATGGAAGTGTGCAATTTTTCTACCACGACACTTGATGAGCTGTGAGATCATACAAAGACTGATCCAGTTTTGCAAAAGCTCAACCACTACATCAATATAGGATGGCTGTCAAAGCATTCTAGTGTACTGCCTGAAATGCAAACTTATATTTCTTACAGAGATGAAATGTTGATGGAAAATAGCATTATTTTCAAAGGTTTTAAAATTGTTATTCCTGCTTCCTTACAATGTGACTATATCCAGATTTTGCAACGTGGTCACCAAGGTTTCGAATCTACTAAAAAAAAGGTGAGAGGACTAATACTTTGGCTTTCTCTAGCAAAAGATATTGATAAAGAACTTTCTTCTTGCTCAGTATGCAATAGTACTGAACCACATTTGCTAAAAGAACAACTCCAGCTAGGTCAAGTTCCTGAAATATCTTGGTCAGCAATAGCCACTGATATATTCAAGTGGAACAATCAGCATTACTTAGTTTTGGTAGACTCTTATTTGAATTGGTTTGAAATTGATTTACTACCTAACCTAACATCCACTGCTGTTATCATGAAGTTGAAACATCATTTCTCAGTCCATGGTAGTCTACACAAATTTATTTCTGACAATGGTACCCAGTTTACCAGTCATTTATTTCATAAATTTGCAAAAGAATGGTACTTTGTGTTACTAGTATTCCAGAATACCTGCAGTCAAATGGACTAGCTGAATGTGCAGTACAGAGTGCAAAACAATTACTAGAGAAGTCAAAATGTGATAATACCAATGTCTTTTTGAATTTACTCAGTCTCAGATACATACCCTGTGATGATATACTGAGCTCGTATTTTCAAAAACTTCTATCTAGGCAAACCAGAACAACATTGCCTATCAGTCCTGTTTTTTTGAGGCCTAAAGCAAAGAACAACAGAATAATCACAACCCAGCTATTCAGATATTATTCTTTCCAGAAATCTGGCTATGACAAATTGAGCATATTTCTTTGTCCATTGGAAGAAGGAGAGACAGTGAGGATACAAACGGTGAAAGGTTTCAACTGGATAGGTCAAGTAACAGGAATATGTACCGAGCCGAGATTCTACTTCGTAGAATCTGAGGGTGTGGAGTACAGGAGAAATTGCAGACATTTTCTTCCTGTATCAGAATCGAAATTGCAGTATTGTTCCTGTGATACAGACTCTAGATCTCAGAGCAATCAGTACAATATTCCTATGCAAAACGTGTCTTAACTTCTACTTTTTTTCCTGATGATGTTCCTGATGTCCCCAAAGTTGAACGTTCAGCAGAGACAGTCCCAGTTGCTAGACCTAATTCTAATTTCTATGTCACACGATTTAGTCATATTTCCAGACCTAGTGTGAAATACACAGCGACCTGGACATTATTGTCTATATGTATTTAGTTATATATAATTGTATGTCAAAGAATTATTTGTATTAATTGCATGTTAGTAAATGTCGTCAACAATGCATGACTCATTTCTCAAAGAGGTAGGATGTAGAATAATGTGTGTGTATGTGTGTGTGTGTGTGTGTGTGTGTGTGTGTGTGTGTGTGTGTGTGTGTGTGTGTGTGTGTGTGTGTGTGTGTGTGTGTGTGTGTCTGTGTGTGTGTGTGTGTGTGTGTGTGTGTGTGTGTGTGTGTGTTTGTGTGTGTGTGTGTGTGTGTGTGTGTGTGTGTGTGTGTGGAAAGCACGTACATATAAATAGGAAGCACGTGCTAGCTTTAGTGCCATTTTGAGAGTGCAGACAGAGAGTGAGCATATATGAGTGTGATAGCTAGTTTGTTTATAAGTTTACCTAAGTTAAAGTTATTAAGCCTCAATAAAGCTGATCAAACTGAACCCACAGAAGTTTGTCTGTTTTATCGTGACAAGACAAGAGACACTGGAGGTTCCAAAACTGAACTGACAGTAAAATTTGCGGATGCATGACTGAAGAAATTTTTTAAAGACAAGCCATGTCTTATTAAATTTCCAGTATTTATTGAAAATTTACATGAGAGTAAATATCAAAAAGATGTTTTTTGGGAAATTGATGTTAAACATTTATTTTTAGTTATTCCTCATAAGGTTAGTATAGCATGCCTTTTGAGGCACAAGTTACTAATAAATGATTTTTACAGCATGATATCAATGTTACTTCTACTTTCATGGAAATGGTTTTAAGTAATAATTTTGTGCACTTTGAAGGTGAGTACTATACGTAGACTACAAGTGTAGAGCTGGGAGACTCCTCTGCCCCAGTATTTGCCAATATAGTGTTATAGTGGTGGGAAGTGAACTTCATTTTGTCTTCTGTATACTGGAAGTATGTTTATAAATATTATTGTTACCTTGATGACATTTGTGTTCTAGGGAAGGGTGGTAATGACAAAATAGAGTAATTTTTAAGGTGCACTACTGGAACTACTGCTTTTTACACTTCACGTGTGAAGTTACTTTTGAAAGTTATACTTCTTTGGATGTTGTGATTTATAAGAACTCTAATGAAAGAGGTACAAATCCAATATTTTCAGGAACATACCTAGTACAACAGTTATTTGTGTTTCACTATCACCCATTTTGGCATGAAAAATAATCTAGCTAAAGTGAAGATGGTGGGGTTTTCCTGCATTGTGTCTGATGACTGTGGATTTGAATATGGACTTGCAGTTCTGAAAAATATGGTTTGCAAAACAGTGTAAGAAACTTCTCTTTGTGGTAGATTTTCAATTCATATATATCTAGTTTATCACTGTATATTAATCAGATCAGACAATGGCAGTAGAAGTAGCAAACTTAAACTTGTCTTAAGTCAAAAGAATCATGAAAATATATAATTAAAATATTGTACAGAATTGCTAAGTATTCAAAAGTAATCCAAGCAGGGTAGGCAGTCTGTTTCCAGCTGAAAATCCTTTATTAAGTACACAGGCAAGCGATCCTAGTAAAAAAAAAATAACAGCTTCCTCACAAGCTTTCTAACTATATATATATATATATATATATATATATATATATATATATATATATATATAAATACTTGTTATCAGGCAAGGGAGTGGTTTATTGTGCTGTAAAGCAAAGTGATATTGGTATACATGTTAAATCATGTGATTTTATCACGTTATTAAAAGATGAAACTAGCGAACGCTATTTCATCGAACCTAAAATATCTAAACCACATAATATCAAACATTCAGAACAGCAAATTTTTTCCTTGGGAAAAAATTTGCTATTCCAAAACACATACACACAACACAAGCACACCTAAAAAACATCAATCCACACACATACACTTATAATCCTACAACTAACCCTACACTAAACTATACATACACTACTATCTATCCACTTACCTTAACCCAAACCCTAACCCTAAGGTCCGTCACTATCGCCCACTCACCTAACCTGCACCCTAACCCTAACTCACTTAACCTGCCACTAACCTTAATTCACTTAATCTGCGCCCTAACCCTAACTCACCTAACCCACGCCCTAACCATAACTCACCTAACCCATGCCCTAATTTTAACAACCACACAATCGCACACTTACCTGAACCCAACCTGTAAATTTCCACCACAGCACTAAAAATAGTCAAGCCACAGAACCGGTCAACCACATTATTTCCCAAGGAAAGAATTTGGTGTTCTGCAGCTTTACTATTTTTAGCGTTCTCTCAAAATGGGTCGATATTAGAACATTCAAAGTTTTAAAACTTCAGTTTTCTGAAATAGACCCTAAATCACATCCCTTGCCCCATCAGTGTGGCATGTTGTGACATCAGTGTGCACTTGGTTTAGAAAATGGGAAAACATTGGAAATCTGATTTTGTGAATAAGGCACAGAAGCCTTCTTCTGTGACTATAAGTAATGGTATGAAGAAATGTGGGGCATGTCCCCAATGTCAATTCATTAATAACATTATCAATATTTCTCTAGGGAATTATCCCAGTGCCTCTAATGCTAATAGTAGATTCAACTGTCTCACCAAAGGGGTTGTCTACATGGCTCAGTGTTTGACCTTTCCAGCCATTTACAATGGAAAAAGCAAACAGATCTTAAAGACCAGAGTGTACCAGCATCTAACTAATGCCCTCAGTACACATGCCAGGGAATGTCCAAATTTTAACAAGTTCATTTTATTTATACTGGAATAGGCTATGCAGAACAACAGAGGGGGAAACGGGTTCCCTTTTTGGAGTTCAGGGAACTGTACTGGCAACTTTATTGGAAGCAGCACAACCACTGGGCATTAATGATAAAATGTTGATTACCAGTATCCTTATTCTGTGAGCTGACAGGATATAATAACCAACCAGCCAGATTCAGTAAAGAGCACAGTTTTGGATTCTGTAATCAGCTCTACACAGTGTGTAGAGCTGTGCACAGTCGTGCAAAGAAGGTAAACACCATGGCATGCAAATTACAGAATAAGCAGCTAAATTGTTGGCTAATCAACCAATCCAAGATGGCGGTCCTATTCAACAAGCTATAACTCAACTATGTAGACTCAGTGCTGTTTTTTCTTGTGAATTCCAAAACCTATTGGAATACAGCTATGGAAAGGAAGATAATGGAAAGAAACAGTGTAAGGGGCTGCTGTTGCTTTTATTCATTTGTATGTGAAACAGGCTGAAGTCAATACTGCTACTGCTGCTAATAGACCAAGGCCAAAAAAGAAGAGCGTTTTCAGACCCTGGTTAACTTATCACAACCTACATGATGTGGAAATTGTACAATTCTACAGGGTAGATAGAGACACACTACAGGAACTCTGTAACCTCTAGTCATCAATTCAGAGCCAAGGCAAACTAGGGGACCCATACCAGTTAAGACAATGGTATGTGTAGCACTTAAAATCTTAGTTATAAGTACCATTTGGAGACCAACAGGGGACATGCTGGGGGTGTCACAGGCATCAGCATCCAGGATCCTCCATCAGTTCTTGAATGCTATGTTCTAACTTGTTGGAGCCCACATATATTTTCCCTGTACTCCTGAGGATAGGGCCAGAAATATGCAGGAGTTGTTCTGCACTATAGCACACTACTCTGAAGTACTGGATGCCATATATTGCACAGATGTAGAAATCCAGGGAACAGACAAGGCTCTACATTAATAGAAAGTCATGTGTAATGCCAAGGGAATGATCTTGAATGTGTGTGCTGGCAACCCTAGCAGTTACAATGACTCACATACCTGACATGCTTCCCAACTGCATCGGATGTTCACTGGGGGAGTATCTCACACGGTCATTTACTAGGGGATGCAGGTTATGCACTGGAACCATGGTTGATGACACCCAACAATAATGCACATGCACCTGCTAAGGCACACGCTTAAACCAGAAATATCATAGAGCATGTGTTTGGGCTGATGAAGTCACAGTTCCAGTGCCTATATACATCTGGGGGAGCCCAACAGTACAATCCACAGACATGTACTGACATATTCACAGTATGTGTTATGCCACACAACATCATCCTGAGAAAACAGCTTCAGCATCATCAACAAAGGGAAGGAGCACACATCCCACCACCATTGCCAAGATCACCACAACCACATGCAGGTGAGGCATTGGAGGGGGAAGCAGCAGTTGCTGTGGGTGCAGACAGACACAGGTGTGCTCAATATATGCATGCATATGCTAAGAAACAATGCATAGCATGCTCACTCATCACCTAAGGGCCTAAAACCTTCCTCCTACACACATACTGTGAGGAAACCCTCACAGAATTTACCTCCCAAGTACTGGCTGTATACTGCATGCACCAGACAGTGTCAACCCTGAACTAAAACTGTTGCAAATGCTGGATTTACAAGGCAAGTGAAACTGAAAATATGACACAAAAATTTGGACATTCTGCAAAAATATGGACAGTTGAGCTTTATGAGTGTTGAACCTGGAGTGTATTGTGTACTAATATGAATGACTGGCATATTTTTGCATTTTGTTATATGTTAACAGAAGAAAGTAAAAGATTGGATATTTGTACAGAAATTAGCTTCACATTTGACAGCAAAGGCTTATTTGACTTATATGTGTCCATTATTAAGTAGTAGTCCTCAGGCATCAAAGATTCACACAGTCATACCTTCCAAAAGTAGTGATGGTCACTGAGCATCCGACACAAAGATACAAAACAGGGATATGGCACAGTTATCACTTGAACAGGGTGTTGGGACAGGAAGCCTAGGCTGACACAAAAGGTCAGTGAGTGTGTGTGAGTAAGAAAGAGAATCAGGCAGACATTTGGGTAAAGCAACAAATGCCAGTGAGACAAAATAAGTTTTAAGCTGCATGGCTAAATCATGTAAGTGTTGTGTGTGTGTCTGTAAGGGTCCTCCTGGTGAAATTGGTGTGTGAGTGTCTGCAAGATCACAGCCAAGCTCTGTGCTAGTTCTGTGTCTTGGTATGTCAGATAGGTGTGAGCCGTGCATGGTAGAGGTGGCACTTCATCGTTGTCATCCCTGACCATGAGAACTGACTCTGGCAGGAGCTGCACTGGCATCTCCACACCCAAGATCAGATGCACTGCTGCTACCTGACCATCACTGCTGTCTGCTGGATGAGCTCTCTTCATGAGTATGCACAGGACCATGACCCCATGGCTTGCCATGTCTGGGCGTGGACAGCTCACACACTGATGGAGCAGTGGAAGGCTGCGAGTATGGGAGCATGACTGGGCACAGACAAGTTGGCTAACAGCAGATGATATGGCTGATCTACATCCATGAGGATGCCAACCCTCTACCAGAAGATGTTCCATCACAGACACCGCTCTTTCAAATATGTCATTCATCCGATCCATTAAATTAACAACACACTTAGCCCGTGCCACATCTACAAACCTAAGCATTTCTCTGGAACATCATTGGGAATATGCCTGTGGCTTTATGATGACCCTAAACAAATGTTGAGTGACACAGGAATTGACACCTGGATCAGGTGTAGGATGGACAGCAGGCCTCCTCCAAACACTCCTAATAACCCTCTTGTATGGTACCTTGCCCACATTTTGGCTATGCCCAGAGTCAACAGGCACCAAAGCCACAGTAACCACACTTCCCTGATTGTCTCACCCTCTACCTGTCCAATATCTGTGAGCTTACAGGAATGGGTAGGCATATGCCTACTGGCTATGTCCAATAGAATTTCAGAGGAAGGCTGTATGTCAACCTCATTATCAGATTCAACCTCTGCACCCCCCCGGTACTGTGCATCTGTTAGGTCACCATCATCATCAGAGTCTGCTGATACTCTGACATCAGGTGGTAGAAGTCCCACACTTCTACTGTCATATGGTTCATATGTTCATATGTTCATATGTTAATACTAGGCTATCTGCCCTGGGGCAATTATAAGCCTAGCTCAATTCTGTATGGCTTACGCCACCCCTTGATTTGAGTATAATGTGCCCTTTTTAAGGTTTAGTTTACTGTGCCTCTGTCTAATAGTGACACGGGAGTAATCCCTTGGACAAACCTACGATCCCCCATCTGCTTATCGAGATTCTTCTTGAAGAGATTCAGTGAGGTGCTCTGCCTCACATGAACTGGAATTCTATTCCAGAGTGAAGGGAGCCTCTGGGTTATGAACCTGTCCCTCCAGCAAGTTCTATTTATTTCTGTGCTGAGGTTCAAGTCCCACGAGCATAAGTTTTTATAAGGTTACACTGCCATTGTGGAGTTCCTCACAACATTATTACTTATGATTGTATTTGTTATAATTTTTTTAACCAGCTATTCATTTTAGAAAAATAATTTTGCAAAGCGCGTGCACACACACACACACACACACACACACACACACACACACATTTCCATTTGACAATATAGAAATACATTAGTGATACAGAAATAAATGGTCACAGTTTCATTTTGAATACACTGAGATTCAGCTGCGTGCAGTTACAGAACAGACACACATGACTGGGAAACCTACAAAACAGAAGCATTTAAATGAAAGCAATGGCCACAGTTGAGCAGCTTTCTAGTTACATGGCATTAAAAAGAACTTGTGTTTAGTGGCCACATAACATGGAATTTTCTGCATCCATCTACCCTTCCTGATTACTGATGGAATGACTTTTAAGGGGTTCTGACTCAGCAACAGATAGCTTAACCAAATGTTTATCACAACAGTATTACTACAAGTGCAGATGCCTTATTACTGCAGTTGACTGTTTACTTAACTCTTAATTTGGTAAGAATTAATTAAGAGCAACATTAAATTCAGACCTTTCTTGCTAAGCAGTACGGTAAGCTAGGTGTAGATGATCTTGCTAGAGTGTTTGAAATCCTCAAGGGATGACCATTTTATCTTGTATCTCTGTAACATTTACAGACATGGGC
Source organism: Protopterus annectens (assembly GCF_019279795.1). Taxonomy (NCBI): domain Eukaryota; kingdom Metazoa; phylum Chordata; order Ceratodontiformes; family Protopteridae; genus Protopterus; species Protopterus annectens. The sequence continues at coordinate 594,000,329 of NC_056735.1, read as the reverse complement.
TGTTTCAGGTCATGATTGTAATTAGGTTAAAAAGTCACGTAGTCAATGTCAGGATCACATGTGGTAATAAGCAACAAACACAGGAACAATTAATACCTACACGATGCTATCTATGCTAACAAAATAATAGTGCTGCCATTATTAGACAGTACAATTCACAAAACAGTCTGGACATCAACATCTCCCGGTAAAATATTTATTTGAATTGCTCATCAGTACTTACATAAACATGTTTGGCTTACCATGTGCAGATGATGGTATCCTCTGTATGCCAGATGGTCCTGGAAGAAGTTAAGCAAAAAGTAAGGACAACATCATCACAAGTAACAAGAAGACATGGACAAATACTTTTTCTCCTTTATATGTCCATTAACTATACTTTCAACAAGAACTTGGATGACAACTCCAACCAAAGGCCATGTGTAATCAATCAGAATGTGTTAACTGTAGAAATCTTCAATCTCCCTCCCTAAATTTTTTTTTTTTGTGAAACAGAACTAACATATTGATTTAAATCATTTTACTATACAACAGTATTTAACAATTGAGGTACAAAAGCCTACCTGGAACCTCTTCCGGGACATGCTTGCTGTCCCTGAAACTGTAGCACAAGTGTCAAGGAAATGCTGTTCTGCACTTTCATCGGAGCTCTCAGGATCATTGACAGTGGACAGAAACTCTTAATTTGCTGTTAGTGGTGGCTCTGTTGCAGGCCACCCCCCCCATACCCATCCAATCACAGCCCACTGCAGCTGCTCTTCTCCATGCAGGTGAGATCATGTCAGTGGCCCTATGGTACCCCTGGCCAAGCACAGATCCCTGGAGTATGCCAGTGGTGACAGCGCTACTGGTACAGGTTTATTCACCAACTTTCAAAGTATGTGTTCTGCAAGTGAGCCAGTTGGTTAGCCATCTCATGATGTAAGGGTTAGTCTCCAGATGGGTGACTTTCTCAATGATACCTGCATGGAGATTGTGTCCAAACTCTGGTCCAGATCAGGATGCAAAAATTAAGTGACAAGTGCCCTTCTTACACATCTGTGAAGAAGTGGTGTGCAAACTTTCAGAGTGGAGATTGAGACCAATGATGCAATAAGGTCACTCAGAACATAGACCTACCTGACACGGTTGAATACACACTTCAACGCAGCCTCCAGATAGAATATGTTCCCATAGAAAGGTGTACATCAACATGCATCCATCTGAGTGTGGAGGGGGGGGTGATAGTAACTGATGCATGCATGTATAGACGCATCCTGACTCTCCTCATCTGTGAGGTAGACCAACATGTCATCTTGGAACTTTTACTAAATGGACACAACTAATATCCCAGCAGTGTAAAAAAGACCTGTGTGAGTTGTTAATGCTACATCATGTTTGTTACATCAGTTAGATGTCCTCAAGAAGGTCATCATGGCCGTGCATGATGACAACACTGTCATCCTGCAGAACTTGACCAGGCCAAGGCATTTGACACACACCCATACTGAGGTACTAACTGAGCACTGTCACAAGTGGCCATAATCACCTATATCACCAAGTGACTAGACCACTGGATCACATACATTATATCTAAATATGCTTGAAGTGTGTGAAATGACCTATATCTCGAGTCCACTGATCAGATCCGTATATCAAGGCTGTGTGCTAAGCTCTTTCCTGTCCATTATTTAAGTCACAAACATCAAGAATGAATTAGATATCCTTTGTCTAAACAGCTGTCTGGAGGACTGTAAATTGTAGACAATCATTGAATCCACCTGTGATATTGCTGTAATACTGACAGTATCAACATACAACAAAGATTGCTACCACAGCCATGAAGACATGAAGACAAGTGAGTTGAAACAAAAACATGGGTGGATTTGTTACATTATGAAAACAAACTCAAAACCCAGGGATAATGTAGGCATCACACCCCTATGAGCAGGCCAAGTGGTATGTGACTTATGAACTGAGGTAAATGGTATATGGGATGCCCACCATCATGTCATTACAGTGGTAAATACTCCCTTGTATGTAACCCAACTCCTGAATATGAGCAGGACATCCATATCAAAGGCCATAATACTTCATAGTTCACAGCCATCATCACACCAATAATTGAGAAGAATGCATCGTTCTTCATGTAATTCTCTATACATCTTCCAGGGATGAGTAACTCAAATGTATCAACTTTGCCGCAGTGACCTCCCACACATCTTATTGGCTATACCCAAGTATTCTTTTTGCTGTATAAACATTACTGTCTAATGGTGCAGAACCTCCATCAAGGTGTTATAACAGATGCATGTATATTACCTGTTCTGTTGATGCAAACAGTAAATACATAGCTGATTGACAGCATTGATGACATCGGTTGCATTCATGACAGTGTGGATTGTGCCATATATATGCTATGCACACCTGTCAACTAGCCTGCATTGTTCATAAAGTCACATAAAGGTATAGCGGTATCCCTCCCAACACCTCCAGCAGATGTTACTTACAGTCTCAGGACTGCGTGTTTGATTATCCTCATGATTTGCTGACATGTCATAATAGTTGTATAAGCATGTTTGTGCAGAACTATCTATGATCACTCACAATCACATATGTTATGTCAGAGACATGGGACTACTGGTGGGGTTATTCTAATATTGTCTATGATTGTGTTTGCTTCTGTTACTGTTGTCCATGTGCCTCTAAATATGTGTCCCACATGGTGGAGATCTCTGCTGACATTACAGTCATATTCAGAAAACTCATTTTGCACAGCTTTACAATGTGCAGCTAACCTTATTGTATATAGCATCCCTGATAGATGTCCTCTCCATTGAACATGTCAGGATGCTCCTATCACAAAGACATCTTCTCCATTGTTGTCACCTTGGGTGACGGTCATATAATAAACATTTTCACTGTGCAGTCTGTACTGTATCATGTTGATATGTGATTAGTGTTCTTGCTACAGCTGTCTTCATTTACTTATCCTCCTCTGCTGTACATTAAGATGTTTCACCTGCGCAGTTTCCCTGTGCCATTCAGACAATTCATCTCTGTGTACATATTCAATGCACGCACCTCCATTGACTCGTTATTTTAAATGGTTGTCCATGTATCGTTACAGATAATTTGCATACTTTTGTCCAGAATTACTAAAATGGGATTCCATAATACTCTACACTGTAAACAATGTCCTGAAATGTGTTTGGACCATATGCATTGCCATATTATTAACCCTTTTAACCATTGTGGCATTCCCCGCAAACCTAGTTTGCCCGAAAGTTAACAGGTCTACACATCTGCTGTGATCCGTGTAACTACACATTTTCCTGGCCACAAAACTGCAGTTGTTTACATTTAAATGTGGTGCATGGCATGAATATGTAGTTAACACACTGCACAGACACGTAATCAACATTTAGGCTTCACCTGAAGCTTACACAGACTTTATTGAATCCTCAGGTATGGGTTTTTAAACAATGTCTTGCACCAACTTTTGGCATCTTGCATGACTTTTTATAGTTCTTTAATAAGGATTTTAGAGAGGGTTAGCTATTTATTTTTATTGAGAATGTACTGAATAATTATTAAATAGATTATGGATAGTTCTTCTTCTTCTCCTTCGGCTGTTCCCATTCGGGGTCACCACAGCGGGTCATCTGTTTTCATTTCTTCCTGTCTTCTGCATATTGCTGTGTCACATGAACCACCTGCATGTCCTCTTTCACCACATCCATAAACTTTATCTTAGGCCTTCCTCTTTTCCTCTTACCTGGCAGCTCCATCTTTAGCATCCTTTCCCAATATACCCAGCATCCCTCCTCAGCACATGTCCAAACCAACACGATCTCACCTCTCTGACTTTGTCTCCAAACTGTCCAACCTGAGCTGACCCTCTAATATACTGATTCCTAATCTTGTCCATCCTTGTCACACCCAGTGCAAATCTTAACATCATTAACTCTGCCACTTCCAGCTCTGACTCCTGCCTTTTTGTCAATGCCACCATCTCCAACCCATACAACATAGCTGGTCTCACTACCCTGTTGTAGACCTTCCCTTTCACTCTTACTGGTAACCGTCTGTCACAAATCCCTCCTGACACTCTTCTCCACCCATTCCACCCTGCCTGTACTCTCTTCTTCACCTCTCTTCCACACTTACCATTACTCTGAACTTAAACTCATCCACCTTCACCAACTCTACTCCCTGCATCCTCACCATTCCTCTATCACCCCTCTCATTCACACACATATATTCTGTTTTAGTCCTGCTGACCTTCATTCCTCTGCTCTCTAGAGCATATCTCCACCTCTCCAGGGTCTCCTCAACCTGGTCCCTATTCTCACTACAGATCACAATGTCATCTGCAAACATCATAGTCCATGGGGTCTCCTGTCTGATCTCGTCTGTCTATCTGTCCATCACCATTGCAAATAAGAAAGTGCTCAGAGCTGATCCTTGATGTAATCCCACACCTTAAACACATCTGTTACTCCCACTGCAGACTTCACCACTATCACACTACCCTCGTAAATATGCTGTACCACTCTTACATACTTCTCTGCCACTCCTGACTTCCTCATACAATACCACAACTCTTGTCCAGGCACCCTATAGATTATGGATAGTTAGGTGGTGTTTTTTTAGGAAGGTTTTGCTGTTTGTGGTCATGATTAATTTGTATTTATTTCCTGGCATGTTATTGATGAATGATGATTGCTGGATGTTCCTATTTAAATGTGTAGTGATGATATATTTTATATAATCTAAAGAACTTCCATTTGTATTGAGAAATGAAAGTTTTAATTTGTGGTGCCAGTCTAGAGGTCACTGTGTCTTTTGTTTTAATTTCTTTGTTAAATGAGTGAGGAAGAAGAGAAATGGGAAGAAGCAGAACAGTAGACTGTTAAATACATATACATAGATGAAAACTGGAAAAGGACTGTAGTGCCTCAGCTAGTGACTCAGCCAGTCCAGAAAGAGATATATCCCTACATATGGACAGGAGAAAAGATGAGAAATACTTGGGGTGACCTGGGGATAATATAAGAGGTTTTCTTCAGCTCCACTATTCAAAAAGAAACTCAAAATATACCTTACAAACCACTGGCTCTGTCCTTGTACCAACCCAGACTAAGATTCCCCTTCCTCTTATCCTAGGTTCTAGCACTAAATACTACTCACTTCATAGCTACTTTTAAGACCATTACCTTCTACCCCTCTGTTAATCTGCTTATTTAGCTAACTTGAAACTGTACAAAACCCATTCTTCTCAGAGACTATTATAGGTTAGGATAATTGTACCCAGTAAGGACTTTATGAATGTGTCTCTGCCTTATAGATGAGTCACTGCCTTTTAAATAATGTGTCCCTGCCTTGTAAATAATTATCTGTTCTTCTGTGACGTACATACAACTTTAATTTTGGAATGTCTCACACCCTTCTAAATACTTTGTTTCTTCTATTATTGTTTGTTTCTAAAAAAAAAAAATGTTTGTTATCTCTCATGATTACTATGTTACCATGTAAACAGCTGTTTTGTCTGACAAGTGAACTGTATCTGTAGTTGCAATATTCTGCTTTGTTTTTATGTGGAGCTTTTCTCCCCGGGCCTCTAATGAAAATGGACATATATCCAGTTAGACTAGCCCAGTCAACAAATGTAAAATAAATAAAAGGAAGAAGAAAAGTCAAGTTATTTTTCACAGTGGATCAAGAAAGAAGATTAAGGATTTGTTGTCCAGAGATGAAGGGTGAAGGGGGTAGGCTCCAAAACTCAAAGACACACTACTCTGATAGTACTTTATCCATTATCTGGGGAATTTATATATAATACTGACATATCCTGGGTATTATTGGCTAGGCTTGTAAAGACTCTTGTGCCATTAGCCTAGAAATCCCCTATGAGCCTATGGTGGGCACATTCTGCCAGAGGAAACCTGTGCAGCAGTAGACAGACATCTGGCAACTAGTAGATATTTCACAATGGGGATGGGCAGAATAAGACACAGATCTTGACATAAGAAAAAAAACTATAAATTTTATCATATTGTCCATGCTGAAGTCTTAGTTAACAAGAAGGAGAATAAGAGCTCAGAAGTTGGAAATGAAAAGGAGAAGTTCACTCAAAGATGTGCGGGGACAGTAAGGGTGTAAAAAGAGGAGGCGAGGAGAATACAGCAAGGAGAAAAAGTACATTGGCTGCTTGTTTCCTCAGCAACCAAAAGTAAGAAGTCCAATAATAAAAATTTGGGCAAGCTTTGATCATGCTTAATTGGAATTCAAAGAAATAAAGAACTGATAATGTGGGAAGGTGCTACAAAATGAAGCTGTTTAAATATTGCAAAAGGTATTCCTTACAATGTTAGGAATATTTGAATGATATTCCATTTGAATGTTTGACAGCAGAAATTAGAGACAACTGAACCTGAGGAGGGAAGGTGATATTAACTGCTGCAACTAATGTAAAAAATGTAACGGGATGGCTTGGAAACAAACTGTGAAAGACATGAAGATATAAAATAGGGATGCATAGGGACTTTAATGCAAAGCTAGGATCCAAATAATTTATATGTCTGTGGACAAGAGAAAATACTGAATAAAGATCGATGAGATTCAAAATGTACACCGTTTTGTATATGTTTAAGACGGATACACTATTTCAAAGTTAAACCATGTTATGAATAATTAATTCAAATGATGTAATTATATAATGAAGGATGAAGACTTGTAACATAATGAGAGTAATTATCCTGGGGAGGGTGCCATTTATTAGTTTTTGAGAGCCTTACAAAATGAGTAAGGTAAATTGTCATTAAATAAGTCATAAATTAAGATGAATCTGTTTATTAAGTGAAACACATTAAAGCATAGACAATGAACAATGAGAGAAATGAAGCACAATTAAGACTATGAGGATAGCTTTAAAAGGGAGAGATAAATGAATGCTATGAGTGAGACAGTGTTAGGGAGATGTAGGTTATATAATCTTTTTAGAGGTTTAGCAGGTCAGAGAGCTCTTCCAAGCCAGAAAGTCACAGATGGAGGCAGAATCTCAATGTAAGAATCTTCTGGATCTAGCTTAAATGGATCAGTGGGACAGTGCTGCAGAAAGATGAGAGTAAGTAAATGAAGGCAGGCACTGCCACCTTCAGTGGGTATGAAAGGTGGAATAATAGGGAGATTAGTCAATGAAAGGATATATGTGTGTGTGTGTGTGTGTGTTTGTGTGTGTGTGTGTGTGTGTGTGTGTGTGTGTGTGTGTGTGTATGTGTATATATATATATATATATATATATATATACATATATATATATATATATATATATATATATATATATATATGGGTTCCATACACTAGTTCGAATTTTCACTAATTCAAAATAGTGCATGGAATGCACACTGCAGCGAAAGTGCACTTAATCGAAAGTGCACTTACGCGAAGTTCAGTACAACGAACGGGTGTTGTACTTAACTTCCATGCAGTACTCACGGACCTTAGGGTTAGGGCATGGGTCATAGTAAAGGGATAGCCCTATGGGCTATCCCCTTACCATGACCCGTGTCCTAACCCTAAGGTCCGTGACGACTGCAGCGCAGTGAAGGACATAACAATATCCTCCACTATGGTGCAATAGTCACGAACCTTAGAGTTAGGGCATGGGTTAGGGTAAGGGGATAGCTCTACTAATGATCCCCTTACTCTAACCCGTGCCCTAACCCTAAGGTCCGTGACTATTGCACCATAGTGGAGGGCATCATTTGTTGTTTTATGTCCTCCACTGAGCTGCGGTGTTTTCGGTGAAGTGCACTTACACAAAAGTTCACTTTTGTTAAAGTGAACTTTTGCAGAAATGAGGCTTCCTATTACAAGTTTGAAGTAGTGAACTTTCGTTCTTGTAATAGGAATCCATATATAAATATATATACATATATATATATATATATATATATATATATATATATATATATACATATATATATATATATATAGATGTGTGTGTGTGCATGTGTGTATGTTTATATATATGGATCTACTTCAAATGATTGAAGCTTCAGAACACTGATCATCACATCGTTGAAGTCTAGATGATCAAAGTTCTGAAACTTCAAATGCCCTGAATGTAGATCTCCATACAGCATGGAATGGGAAATTTACTGTTCTTTTCACTGTAGTGTCATCTCATAGTTGGTATGTTTAATTAGCAGGGGATGGGGGGTTGTGGTGGGGCTTACCCCCCTGCAAAAAAAAACCTAAAAGAAAAATTTTCTTTTTAGATTTCTTTTTTTGGTGTTTGATGTTTCAGAACTTCGATCATCTGGTCTTTGATGATGTGATAATCGATGTTCTGAGACTTCGATCATTTGAAGTAGACCTATATATATATATATATATATATATATATATATATATATATATATGTGTGTGTGTGTGTGTGTGTGTGTGTAGGGGGGGTGTTACAGGGGTTACATTTTAAAGATGTGGGTGGTGAAGAACATGCAGAGGACAAGGTATGTGTGTATGAAAAATAGCATGTATTAATGGGTTGAAAAATGGGTGTATGAATACTGATACAAGAAGGGTATAGTTAGGTGTGGAAAAAGATATGGTATATTTTCAGTAATTCATATTACATGCAGGGGCCGTGTATATTGGGTCACAGTGGTACCTGTAATGTTGGTAGGTATGTAGGTGATAGGAGATAAGAGACTGCATGAAAAGGAATAATTACAGTGTTGTTTATTGTCCACATGAGGATAGGAGTGCAGTTATAGGTGAGGTGACTAAAGTAGCAGAGTGTTTGAGAAAAGAAAGGATGTAATTATTTGATGGCAACCTTAGTGCAGTAAAGAAACTGAGCATAGTAATGGAACTGAGCTGAGACAGGATGGTTTGAAGGGTGGATTATTGTAGAGGTTGTCAGGAAGGGTTATTGGAAGGGATGAAGATACAGCAGGTAGTAGAAGAATGCAAGTGTTGGGAAGAGAGGGAGAGTTTACATTTTCAGTGGATAAAAGACAGCAGGTTTTAGTTTTATTCAGTAATGAAATTCTGAGTGAATTGAGAAGTATGGAACTGATGGACTGTGAGTTTTCAGACCACTGGTTGGTTAACCTGGAGTGAGAGTGAGGTTGAGTGACACTAGAAGTGGAATCCTTGACACTGGTGGGATGTAAACAAAGTGGAATGGTTGCAGGACTGCTAGACTGGTGGGCAGATGCTGAAAGAAAATCCGTGAGAGAAGAGGGAGTGAGTTGTGACTAGGATGGTTTTAAGGCAGCACGGAGACTAGAAATTTATGCCACAGGGGTGAGACTACAACAAGACAGGGAGGATAATCGAGTTAGTAAAAGGAATGTGTAGATATCAGGACAATGTGAAGTATTAACAGAGGAATAGAAGACAATTTGAATCAACTAAAGGTTCATTTTATAGAGTAGAAGAACACTAAGGTGAAGACAGATATGGCTAAGAGTGATCAGGTTGATGGGGAGAACAGGGGGATTAGTGTTAGGTTGATTAGTTAGAAGTTGCGAGGTCAGAGGAAGGAATAATGAGTAAGAGAATATAGGTGTCAGGATGAGAAGGCAGTGAGTAGGACAAAGAAAATTTGGGAGTCATTTAGCAAACTTTATGAGCTGTTTTACAGGAAAATGCTGGGAGGGGTTTTGGCAACTGAAATGGTGTAGTGTTGACTGCAGATCAAAGAGCAAAAATAAGTAATTATTTTTCAGTGGGGAGGTGGGTGGATGATATATTTTATGGAGGGGAAGCAGGGCATTCAGGTGGAGTTCCAGCTAATTTTTAAAAGAAGATGGATTTTTAGGTGAAAGCAATGATGTGAAATTTGTTCCATGATGTACTGGAAGGGACAGGACTGCTGAAAAATGTATGAAGCAGCTGTAAATTGTGTTATTTAAGAGGAAGGTAAATGTGATGGATCTGAGAAATCTTACTTATTTCATTGTGTGATGTGGATGCTACTTTTGTCAGAATTGTGGCAAAATGTCTAGAACAGGTTTTGCTAATGTTTGCAGGGGAAGAACAGTTGTTGTGTCTTTCGGCTTATCCTGGTTAGGGGTCGCCACAGCAGAACTCTGGTCCGCTAATGAGCTGGGGAAGAACAGTAGTTTGTGAAAAGGAGAATATCAACAAACCATTGGAGGACATCAATAAATTTCATAAAGTTTAACATTTGGTGGGGAATGTTCTGAGGTGGTGATGATGGTTGTCCAGAGTGTATTTGGTACTACAGAATAGGAATATTAGATTGGATTGTTGTTGCAGAAAGTAAGTCGGGGAAAAATTTAAACAGGGTAAGAGCATAGTATAAAAGGCCGTGGATGAATATGCCCCTTAATGAAGGAAAGTCAGATATAGTGATTTTAGGCCGTTGGACAAGGAAGAGGGTCCTCTTTAAAAAAAAAATATATTTTGGATTATAGAGAGTCTTATTTAGATGATAAGAAGAGTAATGGGAGGGTGGCAAATTGGTAGGATAAGTAGTATGTACCCTTTCGCAGATGACAGCATGGTGTTGTTAGCTCATATATAAAAGCAGTTACAAATTGTACAGAACACTTTCAAAGGGGGTTGCCAAAATGGATTGTGCCTATAAAAAACAAGCAAAAAAATAAAGATTTGTGAGGCACTAAACTATGTGCCATCATACCATGTGAATCACATAAAATAAGCTTTCACAGTTACTATCCATGCAAGATAACCATGGAATTCAAATTCAAATGCCAGAATCTCATGGACAATTAACAATCCTAAAAGTAGGAATGCATGAATGATGCTGTCTTTTTCCTTTTTCTCTCTATTGATTTCGAGAATTATACATCTTAGTTTTGTCATTACCATATAACAATAAACACACAACAGAGATATGTCAGAACAATAAGACTGGAGTGTAATACTTTATATTATAAGCTATGCATTTATCAATGGGTGAGAATAAGCTGGTTTAACACTTATTTGTCCCCCTTTCCAAAACCTGTTATTCTAGGTTACAATCAAGTAAAAAATAACACAGCTGGTAAGAAACAAGTTGAATGTTGTATAAAAATACATTATTAATTTAATCTCAGGTAGGCATCAATTAATAAAAATGGACTTGCTGTATAGCAAGAAAGTCAGAGAAATATCAGATTACTTACATTATTTCCTGGCAGTATGGTAAGGTAAGCAGAATGCCAAGTGTTCTGTTTAAACAAGAGTTAAGAGTCCATGCCTAAGAGTCATTTGGTCTTCAACATGCACTATGAAATAGTTCTGCATTTTCTGTCAACTTTCTCGTTGGGAGATCTAGAAAACTGATGATGATTCCTTATACTCCAATGCTGACTTTGCCAGTCTCAGAACTGGCAAGATGCAATAGCAAATTCTTTGGTTTCTTTTGCAGTGAGTAGAGAACTATAGCAGCCCTTCAGCAAAGCTCTTTGATTGTCTGTTTGCATGATAGCTGGCAAACCTTCCAAGTATGTCTGGAGCAAGGCTATGAATATCTGAAAGTATGAAGCCTCCAACTATTCTTAAAGTCAGACCAAAAGGAATAAGTTTAACTGCAGTACATATTTTTCCAGGGCATACAGGATTTGGACTTTCTTTGTTCTGCCTATGCAATTAATAGAATCTAGCCATTGCCCTAGCTGTTTATATTTTTGCAGTACATTACGTCTTTGATTAACAACACATCTAGAAAGAGAAGGGGGATGCAGTGATCACTTTCATTTATGTCCTGTGAGTTTATCACTTCTTTCTGATTTTGACACTTTAATGTCACTGAAGCAGAATTGTGTATAGTTTTATGTATCGAGACCTGAGGTTTTTACTTGCTGATTTCACCTTTGGGTCTGTACTGAAAACAAACATTCAATGCAGATGATTAAGCATATGTCTTAATAGAAAAGGCCCTGTGTTCCATTCTTAGGATGCATGCTTTTTCTAAACATTCCTGAGGACTCTTTGCTATGAAAACAAACCTTAACTGTAGGACTGCATGCCTTTTACTGAAGCACAGATACATCTTTTAAATGGCATGGCATCATGTGCTATATTGTCATGATTTTTTTTTTCTTTCTTTTTTTTTTTTTTGTTTCGTACCATTACATAATATGCCAGGAAAACAGCAAGATTAATAATCAGCAATATATGAAGGCAGAAATTATAAAAGAAATAATACCAGACATAGCAATAACAAAAATACTGATATTCATGGCCAGGAATATCAATACATACATTTATTTTCTTTCTCAGTCAATAGGTTCTTCTATAATTATGACATTTTTTTTCTAAAGCATTCTGGTGCTCGCTTTGATAAACATAATTTTACCTACTAAAGAACAACTACTTAACTTTTACACAATATGTACATGTTCTCAGTGGGTATATTTATCCCATATAAATCATTAAATCCATCATTAATTAATTTGATATTGCAGTACTGTTATGCATTTCAAAAACATCTACTAGTTTTGCCCAGTTTTTTTTCTTTTATTTTCAATATATTATTCCTATTTCTTTCCTGGAGGAGCAATAAGAATTCTATAAATTTAGGTACTGTTTCTTCTAACTAGTTGTTTATTATTATTTTTTCCTGGGCAAAACATAGAGCAATTATTATCATTTATATCAACTTATTTTGGAATTCTATGGAAAATCATATTTTTTGAGCTTAACATTTTCTTTCCAAAATGTTTGCTCAAGCTGCATCTATATATTTTTTTCACATCTCCAGCATATATTACTATTTTGTTTGTGATCTAGTTATTTTGTTATTGTTGCTATTTTATGTTGTGCATAAAATATTCCATTAAGAATTTCCATGCATAGATTCTCCTAAATAATGAGGTTGTAGTATATATATAACACAAGCAGAAAGCCATACTTCAAAATGAAAGGGGTGATGCTGAAGCAGGGGGGAAATTCAGGAAATAAGGAGAGAGCAAGCTTTTGGAAGCAGATTCTTAAGGAGAATAACAACAGCAGCATAGAATATTATATTCATAAAGTAGCAGAAAGTATTTTAAGAATAAAGCCAACATGAGGATGAGAAAGGAGACTTTTTGCCAATGGGGATGATTGTAATTAGGGGTACAGAGAATAGGCAAGAGGAGACTGGAATTTACAGAAGAAAACTGGAAAAAGACCTAAGATATTGGGTGCAAATATCTACAGAGGGAAACGTAATATAATAGGCAAAAGCAAAGAAAACATTTGGAATGCAGGCTAGAGGCTACCTTCCCTATCAGGGATTGATATCTGAGTATAGGTAAAGAAAAAAGAATAGGTGAATCCTAAGTGAAAGAGCTGCTTTAGTAGAGTTTTTATTGCATCTAGAAAAGAAGCTGCTGTTTAAAATGGGATGATTAGTAGGGCATATAAAATATTGCACAATGACTAAAGAAATCAATCAGAGGAATTTAAAAAAAAGATTGTGAAATGAGATTGGATAATCAGTTCACAAGGAAACAATACCAGGACATACATGGGGTTCCTGAATATGTTCCCCATTGATTTGTTGACAACTTAGGTTGTTGAATGCGTATTCATCGACACCTAAGCGTCGAACGCTTAAAATAGCAAATGGCCAAATCATTGAATTCTTTCCTCGGGAAAGAATTTGCATGGCCATTCTCAGGGATTTGCCCTTTCCCCAATGTAGAGTGGTCTCGGAGTTGATACATTTAGTTGGGGGGTGGGGCAAGCCCCCCACTATGTTTGGGTGTGTTTGTTTATTTTGTTTGCTGACTGCCAAGTGAATTCTTTCCTTAGGAAAGAATTTGATGATTTGGCCATTCGCTGTTTTTAGATTTCAACACTTAAGTGTCAATGATTTTGGATTCAACAACCTAAGCTGTCGATGTTATGATATAGATGCCCTGAATATGCAACAAAGCCTGCAAGATTTAGAATTTTTGCTTGGAAGCATTTGCATAAGTATTAGGGGTGCCACCTTTTAAGTTGGCCAAAGTGAGACATTAGGGTGTGGTCTATATGACACTGGCCACACCCTCTACCATGACATGGAGATGCTGTTATGGGTACAATGTCTGGCTGCTTGAGTGTCTGGCTAGCTGGCTGACTGGCTGCTGCAGTGGCTGGCTAGCTGGCAGGCTGGCTGGCTGGCTGCTTGAGAGGCTGGCTAGCTGGTTGACTGGCTGGCTGCTGGAGTGTCTGGTTGCTGGAGTGGTTGGCTAACTGGCTAGCAGGCTGCTGGAGTGGCTAGGTGGCTGGCTGGCTGCTGGTGTGGCTAGCTGTCTGGCTGGCTGCTGTAGTGGCTAGCTGTCTGTCTGGCTGCTGGAGTGGCTAACTGGCTGGCTGGCTGCTGGGGTGGCTAGCTGTTTGGTGGGAGTAGTAGCTGGATGGATGAATGGCTAGATGGATGGCTTAATGGCTGAATAGTTGAATGGCTGGAAGAATGGCTGGCTGGATAAACAGATGACTGGCTGGCTGGATGAATGGATGACTTGCTGGCTGGCTCAATTGAAAAAAAAAAATCTTGGTCTTTTTCTTTAGTGGATGTAGAAGTGCTAAAAACAAACCACTCTACAGCCGTGATCTTTGCAGGGCTATTCCTCCCCCAATCCCCATCCCCTTCATGAATTGCAGGCAGTTGTTGCATGATTTAAAGCACCTGGACCTAACAGGGAATAGCTCTGACTGCAGATCCAGGTTGGTGACGTAACTAAATTGCCATAGAAAAGCCAAAAGTAATTGCGGCTTTTCCAGGCAATTCTGTAAGGTCGAAAAGTGGGACTTTCCAAGTCCCACTACCTTGCACAGCTGGCAATGGGATGAGGTAGCTCAACCCATGAGTGTCTCACCGATAATAGGATGGGTGGCAACTTTCATAGGTACTTTTATACCCCAAGCAGACTGAAAATCATTTTTCCACAGGTAGAAAGCAAATATTAGAGATGTGATGGGGAAGAAAGAGATAACTGGGAACATATGTTTTGTGAGTGAAATGAGTTGGCAGACTTTAAGAATCCCCTACAGAGTATTCTTTCCAAAATACTGGGTGAGAAAATGGGTATAACTAAGGAAAGCGTTGTTTTAGCTAGGATATGGGATCTTAATCGTCTATGCATAGCAAGGTCTTCTTAAGTTTAATTCTGGACTGGTGGATGCCAAAAAGCAATTATTAGAAAATGGAAATCAGAGTCTAAATGTGAAGTATTGTATATTGCAAAAGAAATAAAAGAACTGGAAGTGAGAACTTTAGAAAATGGTAAGAGCAAATTACACAAAAAATGGAAATTGTGGGAACAATACATGCAGCATAATGTTTTGGAGAAGTGAGGTATAAGGGAAGACAGGAATTGACCAATTTACGTAATGTTATATTACTGATAAATATACAAAATAATATATGTGATCTATAATGTTTACAACTGGGGATATGTTAATATAGCTTGTTTTATTTTATATATATATATATATATATATATATATATATATATATATATATATATATATATATATATATATATATATATATATATATATATATATATATATATATATATATATATATATATATAAAGAAAACCCTTTTGTGTGGCACACCTCATCACAAAAGGGTTCTCCTCTAAAAAAAAAGGAGGTCATTGTTCCTCTCTACTCATCCCTCATCAGACCCATTATAGAGTACAATGCCCTGTTTGGCATGTATCTCACAAGACACCTACAACAAATGGAAAGGCCACAGAAATACCTCGCTAAGAAAATTACTGGCCTCAAACAGATGCCATACGCAGACCGTTTCTAAAAACTCCAGCTCTACTCCGTTGCATAGGCTATCTCTGCCTGACATACAAAGCTATGTCAAACCCAGAGCTGCTGGACATGCTACACTTAAAGAAATCCCAATATCTCCAAACCACATGCTTCAGGGACCTAAACCTTGTCACCACAATAAACAGAATATGCTGGAGGGATATATTCCTGTCCCAGAGACTTCCCATACTCTGAAACAAACTACCCATTCATATCAAGCAAAGCTCCTCATTGGCCCTCTTTAAGAAAAATCTTGACAACTGGATGGGAAATAGAAAATTCACCCCGGGGATCACTTCTGTGGCACTGCTTGACAGGGGCATAGGAAAATAATTTTCTTGGGTGGCGAAAGCCAGGAAACCTTTTTGGCTAGGCTTATACAGGCCCCAGGGCCGAGAGCCTAATACCTACATATGAACCTATATCTTAAGTGATATTTCAGGAAAGGTATTAAAAATTAAAAAAAAATCTACAAAAGTAAAAATCAATAAAAAATTATGAAGATGTAGCACCCACTTAATATATCTTAGCATTAATGTTTTTCTATTAAATTAAATTCCATTTTTATTTTTAAGTATTTTTGTGTGAAATAAATTCTTAATATTAATAATTTTTCTTGTCGAGTAAATTCCATTTTGTTCATTATAAAGCATGTGTGCCCTATAATCTCATCTATTGAACATGAATTTTGTTCTTTTATCATTTTGTATAAATGGATAATAAGTTTCTTATTGCTGCCTTTATAAATTATATAATTTATTTACTCTAATACTTATGGCTAAACTTTTGGTCCCGCGGTGGTGGTGCTGCGGTAGCATTGTCGCCTCACAGTTAGACATTGCCCATTCGATTCTTAGTTAGAGCATTTTCCATGTGGCGACATGCGTGAACGGGCATTCCTTCATTGAAGGTTGTGCGTTAGGCCTGGCAAGCCAGCACATAAAAACTTTACTGCCAATCATTTGCGGACCGGAGTTCCGCTGTGGTGACCCTTAACCTGGAAAAGCCGAAAGACACAAACAAACAAACTTATGGGTAAACTTTTAAGTTGGGTACAGAAATCTTTGAGTTCCCTTAAATATGTATTCTTTTATATTCATGTATTATATTCTCAGTTATTTTAACTTTTAGGTTCATAGGTTTTTACTAGGTAAATGACCACATGGGCCTTTTTAAGCCTAGCCATGCATCCCAAATCTCTGACAAGTTCTGATACATTTGATAAGTGTGAGCTGGGGTTTGGGAGATGAACCATTTACAGGTTACCTGTGTCCATTAGAGACATAGGTGCCAAACCAAGGATGAATTTCTGGTTTCCCATCCAGTTGTCCAAGTTGCACTTGAATTGGGTTAGGGAGGAACTTTGCTTCACATGGATGGCGAGCCTGTTCTATACATACGGTAGTCACTGGAATACATACCTATCTCTCCAGCAGGACCTATTTATATCATAGGCAAGATTTTAGTCTTTAGAACAGGTAATTCTGGTGCTGTTTGTTTTGTGGATATGCAGGAGGTCCATCAGAGTGGGGCTGACAATACCCTTCATGCCAGGCATACATCTCCCCTCAAAAGCCTGTAGGAGACAGAATACAGGGATAGGGTCTTGAGGCGGTCTGCATAGGACATTTTACTAATGCCATGTATTCTTTTAGTGAGGAACCTCAGTAGATGTTCCAGTTTTTGGATATGCCTAGTAAGGTACAATACCAAAGGGGGCATTATTCTCAATGATAGGTCTGATGAATGCCGGATACAGTGGAGGAATGACTTCCTTGGACTTAGATGCCATACCTTTGTTTATAAGTTATGCAACATAGAATGATTTCCTCACCACTGTAGACACATGATGATCAAAAGCTAGATTACTATCTATGTGTGTCCCTAAGTCCCTGACTACTGGCTCAACTCTAAGAGGTGTATTGTCAATATGATAGTTACCAGGGATGGATGACTTCCCAAAGGATACTATTATGCATTTCTTGGCATTTAGTTTTAGTCCATGGCTCTGACACCATTTGTTTGTCTGTGTCAACCCCTTCTGGAGAACATTTGTGTCAATGTGCGATTCAATAACAGCTCCTAATTTGCAATCATCTGCAAATTTAGTCAGCAGAGACCACTGACATTGACCTTGACTTCTGAGAAGTAAATGCCAAAAAGGAGCGGAGGAGTTCTAATAAATGTATATTTACTTCCAATTGAAATTTAGTAAATAACCAACCTTTTATAGGTTCGCACCATGACCTCCCTGATCTAGATCCACTTGCAACTGGTTTGAGTCTTTTGAGTTAACACTTTTGTATATAGTGTATTTTGTAGATATTTTGAGTCAAATAGTTTGGTTATATTATAGTGAAAGCAAGTTGATATTGATAAAGAAAACTTGTTGAATATTACTTCTTCATTTCTTTCATTTAATTTTGCTAGTTTGCATTTATTAACATTACACAGCAGCAAATGTAGTACTTTCCCCCAATTAACCTGATACTCACTGTTCATTATTATATAGTACACAGTTAAAAAAATTATCCTCCAAAGTTATACTTCCTTTAATATGATTCAGTAAACTTTAAAGACATTTTCTTGCATATTTAGCAGCAGGACCAGGGGTCCAATCCCAAAACATTTTATCTTAGTGCAAGTCAGCACTTACACTGAGAGCAATCTGAGAGCAGGTATTTTGGAATCTCCTCTTAAGTGTAAGCCTGTTTATAGATAGGCCTTATGACAAAGTAAGGCACTTACACTGACAGCAAGTCTTTCAGAGTCAGGGAAGACATATGCAAGCACCAACTGTACATTAAGCATTTGCTACGATATACAAGGGGATTCAGTAAACATTACAAGTTGATTTTCTACCATAGCAATGAAATTCAGATTCACTAAGCACTGTGTAGATACATGCATCCCTGTGTAAACAGGGTAAACACCATGACATGCTAATTACATCATAAGCAGCTGAACTGCATGCTAATCCACCAATCCAACATGATGGCACTATTCAACAAGCTATAAAGCATCCATGTAGACTCTGTGCTGGTTTTTCCTGCAAATTCCAAAATACATCTATGGAAAGGAGTCTACACAGACAGAAAGTTAGGGGCTGCTGCTGTTTAATTCATTTTTATGTGCTATAGGCTGAAGCCAGTGTTACCGTTGCTGACAATAGGCCTAGGCCAAGAAGGAGAAGAGTTTTCAGGCCACGTTTAACTTTTAGCAACCTACATGATGTGGAAATTGTAGAGCACTACAGGGTAGACAGGAACACACTGTAGGAACTCAGTGACCTCTGCAGTCCTCACCTCAGAGGCAGAGCCAACTAAGGGGAAATCATGTCAGTGGAGACAAAGGTATGTGTAGCCCTTAGAATCTTAGCTAAAGGTACCTTTCAGAGAACAACAGCGGACATTCTGGGGTGTCACAGACATCAGCATCTAGAATCCTCCACCAATTCCTAATGCTATGCTCCAATATGCTAGTGACCACATATATTTTACCTGTAGTTCTGAGGAGAGGGCCCGAAATATGCAGGAGTTCTACCGCGTAGCACACTACCCTGAAGTACTGGGTGCCATAGATTGCACACATATAGAAATGAAGGCACAATCTGGGGAACAGGGTAGGCTATACGGGAGCACTACAGAATCCTGAAAGACCAAAATCCTGAAAATTCGAAATACTGAAAATTCAAAATCCTGAAAACACACAAGACACCAACACTCTATATTCAAGCACAAGTACATACAGAAACATATTACCCTTCAACTATATGCAGAGGGACAAGCCCCCTGCATCCTCCTATTTGGGGGGCCGTGCCCCCCACACCCCCTGCTATTTAAATATATCAGCTCCGAGATTGCACTTACACACACACACACACACACACACACACACACACACACACACACACACACACACACACACACACACACACACAGCAAATGGAAGAAGACCATAATGAGGCACACCCTCAAACCAGATATATCATAGACTGTTTGTTTGGGCTGCTGAAGTCACAGTTTGGATACATCTGGGGGAGCTCTGAATTAAAATCCTTGGACATGTATGGAAATATTCACAGTATGTGTCATGCTACACAACATAATCCTGAGGAAACAGCTTCAGCAGGATCAATAAGGGGAAGAGGCACACACCCCACCACCAATGCCAAGGGCACTACAGCCATAGGTAAATGAGAAGTCAGAGGTGGATCCACCAGCTGCTGTGGGTGTAGGAAGATGTAGGCATGCTCAGTAGGCCCTTGCATTGGCTAAGAGACAATGCATAGTGCACTCACTCACCAACAAGGGGCCTAAAACCTTTCTCTTGCACACATACATATAGTAACATTGATGCCAGGCAACTCACACAGCCATTACCTCTCCATGTATTAGCTGTGTACTGCTTGCATCAGACAGAGTCAGCTCTGAACTAAAATTGTAGCAACTGCTGCATTAACAAGGTAAGTCTTGAGTCTGGAGTGTATTGTTTAATAATATGAATGTGTGGCATATCCTTGTATTTCATTACTCTGTACAGTAAGCAAGTAAAAGGTGGGAGATTTGTACAGAAATTCCCTTAACATGTGACAGCAGAGGCTTATCTGACTTATATGCATCCATTACTAAGTGGTAGGCCTCAGGCATCAAAGATTCACACAATCATACCTCTCAAAAGTACTGATGATCACTGCATGCCCTCAATTTAGCACCATACATTTCTACTGGAAAATCATTAAAGAGAGAAGTTAGAAAGTAATGATATACATTGCAGTTTCTGACTTTACAACCCTCATGAGATCATTAGCTATACATTTGGGAAAGTTTGATGCTATCAGTTGTCTAATTTTCCAAGGCCAATACAAGTCAAAGGTACAACTACCCATTCAACACAACAAGTGCAGACATACTAAGCACTAAGGTAGCTATGCACCCTGAGCATCAGACACAAACCTTACGTACCCAAGAATCCAAGAGATAGAAAACAGGGATATGGCATAGCTATCATCTCTTGCATATGGTAGTGTGTGTGTGTGTGTGTGTGTGTGGGGGGGGGGGCAGGATGCCTAGGCTGACACAAAATGTCAGTGAGTGTGTGTTAGTAAGAAAAAGCAGCAAGCAGACATTTAGATAAACCAACAAATGGTCAGTGAGACAAAATGAGTGACTGTTGTGTGTGTCTCTGTAGGGGTCCTCCAGGTGAAATTGGTGTATAAGTGTCTGTATGAAGACAAACAAGCTCTGTGCTAGCCCTAAGTCTTGGTATGTCAGACAGTTGTGAGCTGTGCATGCTAGAGGTGGCAGTTCATCACTGTAATCCCTGCCCATGAGAACTGCCTCTGCCAGGAGTTGCACTGGCTTGTCCACACCCACTGTCAGATGCACTGCTGCTACCTGAATGCGACTGATGTCTGCTCGATGAGCTTCTTTCACAGGGACACCCAGGACCACAACCCCATGGCCTGCCATATCTGGATGTGGGCAGCACACTCACTGATGGAACATGTCATTCACCCAATTCATTGAATCGGCAACATGGTGGAGGCAGTCATGCATGTCAGCCTTTGCTACATCTGCAACCCTGAGGACTTGTCTGGAGCAGCAATGGGAACATGCTTGTGCCTCCATGATGACCATAAAAATCGATTGAGTGGCACATGAAGAAACATCTGCACCAGGTGGAGGAGGGACAGCAGGCCCCCTCCGAGCACCCCTATCAACACTGCTGCATGGCACTTTGCCCACACTTTGGCTATGGCCAAAGTCAACAGGCACTGAAGCCATAGTAGCCACACATCCCTGATCAATGGCCTCACCTTCCACCTGTTCAATATCTGAGGGCTCACTGGAAGGTGTAGGCCTACTGGCTGTGTCCGATGGAATTGCATGAGATGGCTGTATGTCAAATATATTATCAGATTCAACCTCTGCACCTCCCTGACTGTGAATCAGTTTGGCCACCATCATCATCACAGTCTGCGAATACAATAACATTAAGTGGCAGAGGGCCCAGACTCCCACTATCATGATCACCTGTAATAAAAAGCAACAGACACAGGAAAAAAATAATACCAACACTGCTATAGTCCAATATATGCTAACAAAGTAACAGTGCTGCTACTATTACCGACTGTGCAGCAATGCACACAACAGGTCTGACATCAGCAAAACACACTAAAATGTATATTTAAATTGCTCAGCAGTACTGATATAAAAATGTTTGGCTTACCATCTGCAGATAAGATGCTCATCTGCAATCCAGATGGTCCTGGAAGAAGTTAAGCAACAGGGAAGGGAAACATCATCACACTTAACAGTAAGACGGGGGGGCGGGTAATACATGTACCCCTTTATATGTCCAATTACTATAATCTCAATATAAATGTGGCTGTCAACTCCATCCTAAGCTAAATGTAGCAATCTTCAATCCCCCACCAAAAAAATATGTGACACAGAAGTAATTTATTGATTTCAATTGTTTTACCATACAACAGTATTCAACTGTTGAGATATCAAAGCCTACCTTAATGTTCCTACTGAGATGTGCTTGCTGTCTCTGCAACTGTTGGTCCAACATTTCTCTTGTGAGCTTTCTGGATCCCTGATATTGGCCAAGAGCGCTTCATTGGGTAATAGCGGTGGTTCCTTAGCAGGCCTTCCCCTGGTAACCATCTGACCATGGCCCACTGCTGCTTCTCTCCAACATGCAGATGTGATAATGTCAGTGGCTCTGTAGAGCACCTGGTCATATGTCTTGCTGTGGCCACCCATGGCATTCACATCATCAACTATCTGGTGCCAGTTTTGCACCCTACATGCCATATCTTCCTGTTTCCCTTCCAGGAAAAAAACATCATGTTGCCTAAAGGCATCCACTATCACCTGACTTTCAGCATTGGTGAAGGGGGGGGGGTCTCCAAAGATGTACACACCTGGGTGGCATACTCCTAGGTGTTGTAAAACAACAGAAGGACAATACACATAAGCACGTAGTCTCCTTCTCTCAAGCCCTAACTACCACTACCTTGGTGACACTAATTTTCAAAATGAACTATGTATTTTTGCCAAGTATTAGCCTTACTATTTCTACTATCAGAAATGTCTTTAGAAAGCCTATCTCTTTACCTTTGTTGATTCCTTACATTTGTCAGTTTGTTAGTAATACAGCCAACTGTTTAAATACATTACCCTCACTGTATAATGAACTCTCTTCATATGTTAAAGTGTAATTGTACTCACTCAATATGTAGTTACTCCATGTATAGGTATCTCTATATGTATCTGTATATGTATCTGTATATGTATATGTATGTGTATGTGTATATGTATATGTTTTCTTGTTATTTGTGGAGCTTTTTTCCTAGGGCCTCCACTGAAAATGGGCTCATATCGGCTCAGTTGACTCCTCCAGTAAACAAAAGCAAATAAATAAATAAAATAAATATTTATCACATAACTACAAAATAATTGTTTCCAGATAAAACAGAAAAGGTAGCCACTCAGTATTACCCCCTGTAGAAATATACAACAGTCTAAAGATGTGAAATATCAACAACAGGCAGGATGCAAAAGAAGGAGAGTAACAACAACAACATATCCTTGTATGTGCCATAAGAGTAACTCACCTTTCCTCCCATACCCAAAAAACAGTCTATCCTTGTTTGTGCCATAACAGTAACTCACCTTTGCTCTCCCCCCAAAGAACAGACAAATGACACATTTTGCTAACAAGCCATCTTTGAAATGTTAAAAGTGCTGTGAAAGGAAATTTTCCTGAAACATTTGTACAAATTTATCACACAACATTCCATTTTCATGTATTGCCAATCATGTATACCTCTGAAATGCCTAGACAAACATGCCCATGTCATCAATACACTTCTAACTAATGCAAATGCATACAGATAAAAATGTAAAAGCATTTGCTTGAGATTTTTCTTAAATATAAATAGAAGCATACCTTCTGAAGTTCAGTACTCCTCCGTACAGATATATCCTGAAAAAATAGCATATGTGCAGTCTTCCCAACATAAACAAGCCTCTCACCATCAGTTTACCTAGCTACGTGATTGCCTTTTTATATGGTGTAGACACAGGGCTGTTAGCATGGTGAAGTTAAATAAGTGTATCAATGCATTGTATGTCACATACAATGGTACTAATCTTATCACTTTTTTCCCACCCCAGCCCTTATCTCTCTCTTTTTTTTTAATTTAATTTTTATTTTATTTTATATTGTTTGTTAAAATATATTTTTTTATTTTTATTATATTTTCTTTTATGATTTTTTATTTTATTTTTATTTTATGTCATTGTAAAAAAAATATTTTTAAATTATTTTATTTTTATTTTATTTTATTTTGTTATTTTCTTGTTTTATTTTTATTATGTGTCGTCAAAATGTGCCTATGTCACCCATGTGTGCCACCTCGCTAAATACTCCACAGCACAGTGCGGTAGGCCATCCCCAAAGGATTCACCTGCCCCACCTCCACCAGCTCAAGCACCAATGCCCAGCATGTCTTGGAGCCAACATGGTAGCACTCCCCTGCTAATTTTGCACTACCTGCACCCTCAGGTAGTCCTGCCCCAGAGACTGGTCCAGTGGTATACTCTGGGAGCAGTGGTGGAGGTGTCACCTGTTAGTGGACATCTACACTGGCTGAAAAGGCTGCTGTCTCTTATTTTGCATAGTACTAGGAGGAGACATCAAGCACTCCAGCTATCAGAGGAGTGAGGTGAGAGTGATTGTAGTCCATTGGGTGAGGACTCTATTCTCAGTGTCTCCCAGCTTGATGACTGTGGGCTCTGGATGTCCCCACAGTCACCCCAATCATGATATCCCCCAACCTTTTGTGTCCATCACAGTCCCTGTCTCGTGTCTTGTTTGTCTTGTCGGTCTGCAATTGCTTCCTCACCTAGCAAACTTACCTGACCCAACTTTCCTTTCTCTCTAAAATAAAAAATAAATGTGCACCTGTCCCAGAAAAAAAAAAAAAACTGTACCATACCTAGCTCTACATTTTGCACGTGTCTTCTTCACACTCTTGATTTGGTCCATTTGGCTATATAACATGATTGTGTTGGGGTCACCCCTCTCTCTGGAGATGACATTCCAAATTCATTTAATATTTTATACATATATTCAGTTTATACTGTTAAAGAAATGGATAGCTATGTTTCTTTCTGATCTCCCTCCTGCACATTCTTGTCCTGCTTTCTCTTTGTTCTTCCCCCTGCTTGCTCCCCATTTCACCACTTTGATCTGGTCCAAAAATAGAGTCACACACAAGATGCATAAGTTGCTGCAAAAGCAATGGATCCCCTCACTTTTTGGGATCTATGTTTACACAAAGATGTGCATCATGCACCTACATGCAGCAACAGTGAAGCGTCCAGCAGCTGTGGTTACCCACCACACAATGCTGCTTAACACCCCTGTGCTATGCCAACATACAGCAACACATTTACTATAAACAATTCATGTCATTGCAATATCAGTCTGTAATTAAAAGTATTTCAAAGTATTAGATACACCTGGATTCAAACGCAGCACCATCTAGCCCAAAAAGGAATGTATCAATGCATTAACATGTGCTGCCACAGAGTCTGTCAAGCAGCACGTGTTTCCTAGACTCAATACTAACTGTTAGACTTCAGCACTGTGACTTATGTTTGTGCTATGTATAGACATGTTTATCTCACATGTATATACACTTTGCTAACCACCAGACAAACCTGCTGACTGCTTGCTATAGAAAACTAAATATTATTATGTATTACTGCTGTTTACTGTCCATTTCTTGTCTATGACATGGCATTGCATGTGGAAACAATACAAACTGAAAGCCCTATCACACACTATAGCACATATTTACAATACAGCAATGTCTTGCCACCCCTCCCCCCACAAGCACTGGAACCTTGGTGTCTCAGTAATTTTTCCACACATATATCAACCACACTACAACATGTAATATCAGTATTGTGTGGTATGGAATGCACATCAATCAGGTAACATGCAGAACTCCAACTATTGACCCATAATATCTAAAAAGTCTTATCTACAAGCCTGGGGAAGGAAACAGCACGGGCCATATCCACAGGAATATAGGTGACCATCAACACAGTTTGTTTTTGCCAAGGGTAGATCTCACTTATTGAACCTTGTGGACATGATACTGACCCCAAAGATCTTGATCAGTGATAACAAGAAATGCCACCTATGTTCAGTTATCCAAGACACTATCCACCATTCATGTCTCATAGTGAAGATATCCCATGTGGGAATTAAACGATACAGTAGTAGATGATCAGACCACTAATTGAGTACAGTGATCCCTTCTGTCTGTTCCTCACAAGACACCTGCAGCAATTGGAGAAGACATGACATACATGGAAAGAGTGACAGAGCTGTCACTGTACTCAGTATCATGCAGTCTGCTGAGGTGTGACCTATAGCTGGCCTACAGAGCAGTCTCAGACCCTGCCTTACTGGAAATGCTACACATCTGCAAATCAAATGGGACAAGAATAACGTCCCAGGTTTTTCAACCTAGCCTGTGACATAAACTGAACAAGTTGGGGAGATAGATATAACCCCCATCGATTTACAGTCTTCTGCAATAAGCTCCCATTGCATGTGAAGCAGTGATCCTCAATGACCCTGTTCAAGTGCAGCCTTCACTACTGGTTGGGTGATTTCAATGTCACCTGTGGGGTTGCAGCTATGTCCCTCATGGACAGGGCCAGTTGCTGCTGCTCAAAAAATTGCTTACCAACAATGAACACCTAATTATGCTCAGTAAGGGTACTTGTGATTTTACTTGGCTAGACTTCTAAATGCCCTAAGGCCATTAGGTTAGCAGCCTCCTATGAACCTATGAAGCTATGAACCTATGCACACCTCCCAACATCTTGTCTCCCACATGGCCTGCTGATATCATCTATTATAAGTTCATCTGCAGTCTTGTAAAAATTGGACTTGTGCCATGGTGCTTCCATAAAGTACTGTGCTCTGTAGTCTGTGTACTTAGATAGGTAGCACCTCTGTTCTCACTGCAGTCAACTGTGTGTGTGTGTGTGTGTGTGTGTGTGTGTGTGTGTGTGTGTGTGTGTGTGTGTGTGTGTGTGTGTGTGTGTGTGTGTGTGTGTGTGTGTGTGTAGTGTGTCTAGACAAAAGAGCAGAAATGTGTATCCCACACTTACTGCTCCAATGTCATGGATTGACAGTATTGTAATACTTGCAGATGCTTACATATCCATTTCATGCAGCCCACTCAATATCTTGGCTCCCACATTCCTTGCTAATGTCATCTACTATAAGTTCACCTGCAGTATTGTAAAAGACAAGCTTGTGCCATGGCACGTGTGTAAAGTACTGTGCTCTGTAGTCTGTGCAGTTATGTAGAGGTCACTGTGGTCAAGTGTGTGTGTATGCACATGTCTAGACAGAAGAGCAGAAATGTGTATCTCACAGTTACTGTTCAAATGTCATGAATTGACAGTATTTTAATACTTGCAGATGCCTTCACATCCATTTCATGCAGTCCACCCAACATCTTGTGTCCCACATGGCCTGTTGATGTCATCTAATATAAGTTTACCTAAAGTCCTAAAAGTCAGACTTCTGCTGTGGTGCTTGTGTAAAGTACTGTGCTCTGTAGTCTATGTATTTAGATAGATAGGTGTTCTGTTCTGACTGCAGCAAACTATGTGGCTGTGTGTGAGGTGTTGCTTGGCATTACAGAAAGCATTTTACACCATCATGTGAGACACTGTTATGACCATATTCTCCTCAGCAGAGAGTACTGATGTCATTAGCAATATCAGATTTCTGGATATGCAGTACTCCACCCAGGTCAGGGTCAGAGACTGGTCAGGAGGCCAGCACAAGTCACTTCATCCTATACAATAAAGATTACAGTGGCATGGCTTTTAATCTATCCACATACATCATGGCATGGTTTGTAGATCCTGTGTTATCTTGGTAAGAAAGCCATGTGGTCTGTCCAGCTGCTGCATGTGTCTGGTGAGGTACGTGCAAAAGGCAACATTATACTCCATTAGTGTTCTGATGAGGTTTAACTACAGTGTTGTCATACAATCTTAATATCGCAATATGATGGTTTGACTTATGATGTGCACATCATAGGCTTTCAATACCAGTGTGGACACATGGTGGTCAAAGTTCAGATTGCTATCTACATGTGCTCCCAGTGCTTGCATCACTGGGTTTCTGTATAGCAGGACTGTTCTCAATGTTGTGATTAACATGGAATTCCCTGCATTTATTTATAGATCTTGTGCCTTTGTCAGCATTCAGTTGCCTGTGTTAGCTCCTCCTGTAATATGTTATCCTCATTGGTGGACTCAATGATTACAAACAATATGCAAGAACTGACAAACTTGGTAAGCCAAATGCCATATAATTTACCCTGAACCATCAAATGCAATTCAAACAGTGATGGGCCAAGGACAGATCCCTGGGGTTTGCCAACAGTGATAGCTCTACTGATACAAGTTGACTCACCAACTTTCACAATATGTATTCTGTCTGTGAGCCAGTTGGTGACCCATCAAATGAGATAAGGATTAATCCCCAGCTGGGAGGGTTTCTCGATGATACCTGTGTGGAGGATTGTGTCAAACCCCCTAGGCTAGATCACGATAGGCACAATGCACTGTCTTACCTTCATCCAGGCCTATCACATGGAATCACTGGGCTGTGACAATGTCACAGATTGCCCATGGCATGACTCAGCACATAAACCTTCCTGATATGGTTGAATACACACTTCAACACACCCTCCACATGGGCTATGGTCCAATACAAGGATATACATCAACATGCATCCACCTGATTTGGAGGTACAGCACTTGATTCATGCATGTATAGAGACATCCTGACTCTCTACGACTGCGAGGCAAACAACATGTCATCATGGACCTCTTGGACATGTACACTAGTAATATTTCAGCTGTGTGCAACAGACCTGTGTGAGTTGTTAATGCTACATCAGGTCTGTTACATCTGATAGATGTCCTCAAAGAGTCATCAAAGACAAGCATGATGACCACAGTATCATCTTGTGGAACTTGACCAGGTCAAGGAATTTATTTATTTATTTATTTATTTATTTATTGGCATTTGTTTACCAGGAAAGTTCATGGGGCCTAGCTGGGCCAGTTTTCAGTGGAGTCCCAGGGACAAAAGCTCCACAAAACACAAACAGAATATATAGAGCACAACAAGGCACATATTTTGAGTATATAAAGCACAGCTGGAAGACAAGTTCTTACACAGTAGTACATTTAGAATATATACACACACTTGATAAACTTAATTACAATATAGTACAACTACAGTTGGAATAGTAGTATGAGTGAATATAAAATGCTTAGCACTCATATAATAACTGAGATTTGTAGCTAGGAAAGACATTAAAAGGCCATAGTAGTGATGTTACAGAAGGTGTAGTATATAAGAGGACAAGTATGGAAGAATATGAGAGGGGACATGTAAGAAGCTGGAAGTGGTTACCGTAAAGGTACAAGGGTGAGAGTACTAAAGAACTAGAGATAGAGGTCAGGAGAGAAAGTTGTTAATAGTAAAGGGTAAAGTGAGAGAGAGTGTATGGAAATTGTAGTGTATTTAAGATATATGTGGAGAAAAATGATTATGTAGGTGTAAATAGGAAAGGTAGGAAGGCAGTAAGAACTAGGTAATGGCTGGAGCAGGCTTAATGCAATTACAGATCCAATTAGAGTAAAGGTGAGTGTGCAGGGTGGTTTTGAAGGAAGCAGTGTACTGCACTGTGTGACTGGCTGGAAGAAGGCTGTTCCAGATTTTAGCTATTACCTGGGAGTATAGCAGTTGACCAGCAGGTAGTTTAGGTATCTGAATTTGGAAGAGGTGTTGGTTTTCTGACACAAATCCACTCTGAGGTATTCAATCAGCACTGTCATATGTGGCCATAAACAGCTATGTCACCAAATGGGTAGACCAGTGTATCACATACATGGCAGCTCACTACATTGAAATGTGTGACTTGACTTATATCACAGGTCCAGTGATCAGGTCCATACATCAGGGCTGTCTTCTAGACCCGTTCCTTCCAATTAAAGTGATGGGCATCACAAATGACATACACATGCTGTGTCCAAACAGCCACCTGAAGGACTACAGATTGTGGGCAATCACTGACTCCATCTGTGATATTAGTATAATACAGACAGTATCAACACATACCAAAAACTGCTGCTGCAGCCATGACAATACCTGCATTGACAAGAAACAGGGGGGGTGGATTTGTTGAGTCAGGAAACAAAGCACACCTCCAAAGTATAATGTGGACATCACACCCTATAATCAGACCAGTAGGTATGTGACCACTGTCCTGGGTAGATAGTAAGTGGTACATCCACCAGCATGTGGTCACAGTGCTGACTAATCCCTTGAATGTAACACAAATACTGGGTATGAGAAGGACATGCACATCAGATGCCTTAATACCTTCATTGTTCCCAGCCTTCATCACACCAATAACTGTGTACAGTGCAGCCTTCTTCATGTACCTCCCTACACATCTTCCAGTGATGCGTGACTGAAGAGTACCACCTTTGCCACATTGTGCTGAAATATAGCTTATTGGCCATACCTAGGTATTCTTTTTTATGGAATATACATGACTGTCTGATGGTGTGGAACACCAATCAAGTTGTTCCACCAGATGCAGGTGTGCTACCTGTTCTGTTTATGCACACACTACATACATGGTTTTGACAAGATTAACGGTATGTACATAATTCATGACAGTGTGGATCTTGCCTTTTATATCACACACACACACACACACACACACACACACACACACACACACACACACACACACACACACACACACACACACACACACACACACACACACACACACACACACACACACACACACACACACACACACACACACAGGTCAACTAGCCTGTATTATGCATACTGTCACATACGATGTAACAGTGTCCCTCCTAACACCTTCAGCAGATGTTACAGTGCCTGGACAGTGTGCATGACTATCCTCATAGAGTGTGGATATATCATAATAGTTGATCAAGTGAGTGTGTGCAGAATAATCTCTTATCAGTCTACATCACATATGTTATGTCAGAGGCATGAGATTACTAGTGGCATTATTCTGATATTGTCCATGATTGTGGATGATTTTTGTAATGTTTTCCATGATACTTTACCTGTGCCCACATGCTGGAGACCTCTGCTGAGAGTATACTCATATTCAGGTATAACAGTTTGCACAGCATCCCAATATGCACCCTACCCCATTCGCATGTCAATTCCCTGATGGATAACCTCTGCATCATTCATGCAAAGATGCTTATTTCACACAGGCATCCTCCCCATTATTATGTCACCTTGTGTGACAGTCACATAAAACATATTTTCTCTGTACAGTCCCTACTGTATCATATAGGTATGTGATTGGTGTTGCTGCTACAACTATCTTCCATTGACATTCCTTCCTCTGCTGCACATGAGGGAATTTCACCTGTCCTCTTTCCCTGTGTTCTTTCCTACAAGTCATCTGTGTATCCCTATTCAATACACACAATTCTTCTGAGTGATTATTTTACATGGCAGTCCATGTCCTGTTACAGATCATTAACACAGCTTCAGTACAGAATGCCAGGAATGGGATATCACAATACTCTGCACTGCAGGTACACTGTCCTGTACTATGTCTGGATAATATACTTCACATTCATACCACTCAACTGTCCAGCTATTCCCAGGATGTCCAGATGTTTTTCTTATCAAATTTGTGCCTTTCTGCCATATCACTGGGATGATCTCTGGACTGATGTGACTAAATATTACATACATTTGAGTGCATACCTCTCAACTGTCCTAGTTTGGGCAGAATGTCAAGTTTATGTCTCATATTATTGATCTTTTCCTCATGATATTTTGGTTTTCTGGCAAATCATTGGAATGTCATTGCGAAGTGTAGTCAGAAACTGATGACAGATATTTGAGTTTCAAACTTCATGCTCTTCAGAAAGTTCATGTTACTGTGCAACCTATTATTCTATCAACTTTCTAAGTTTAGAAGAGTACTCATTTTGGAGCCTTTGTACCCCCATTATTTATGACTTTGCCCAAATTTCTTGCTCAAAGAGGTTGAGAGGTATGTTTGTTTCATTTTACCACATTTCTATGCAACATCTATGACAAATATGTTTCTATTTCTAGTTAAATGTACCCACATTATGTTGGCATTTGTGCAGATGTGTTGAACCAACAGATTGACAGCTGTCTGTGAAGCCCTTGAAATCATTGTGGCATTGTGCACAAATCCACAGACTGTAGGCACTCTGCTTTAAACAGAATTGTATCCACATTTGCTTACACAGTTTCCTGGCAAGCAACACCGCTGCCAGCCACAAAACTTGGCTTAGATGTGCCGCACAGCATTAATTTGCATTGCATGCTGCTACTCACCATGCACCATCGCATATACATGTCAATTCAGTGTAGGCTTCACGTGGAGCCTACATGGAGTCTACTAAATCCCAAGGATAGTCAATTTTGATATTCCACTTGTATTGTTGTATTTAAATTTGATACTTGTGATTATTAATTTTTTGCACAATATTAATATATCTTATCATTTGGATTTATAAAAGTATCCATGTAATGTTTTATATTGGCTTGTAGTGACTGTATATCTGTCTTTCTCAGTTATTTATCTTTATTGTAGGAATGCAACATTAACTATTTTGTAGGTATTTATTTATTTACTTTGGCCACTATTTAGGCAATTGACATTATTTATGACTTTGTCATGTGATTCAATATAAACAAATGTGATTCAATATAAATGTTTCTTCTTTTACACTCATCATCCAGTGCTGCCTCCGCGGCAGGGCTAGACACCCGGTGGTGTAAATCATGGCTCAAGATGAATCTCACTGTTGAATTGACACCCTGACCCCATGTGTAACATGGGAAAAAGGGATGAGGATGGATGGATGGATGATCCAGTGCTGCCTCATCTACCATTACCTTGAAAAATTCAAGGACAGTGTTATCAAGCTTGAGTGATCTGGAGAACAGGTAAGAAAAAATAAATCTTAACACAGAAAATGCAAACTTTTTTTACTACTACACTGGCATCCTTTGTTCCATTAGCTTAATTTAAATTTAAGCTATGCTTTTACAGGGTCTATACTATGATGTCAAAATGTAATATCAAATACTTAAACATTGACACGTATTCATCGAAATGCATTTACGCGAATCGATGAATACTTACAGTGCAAAGAAACACTTGCCCTGCAATCCATCGTAACTAACCTAACCTTATACTCTGCCCCCTACACCCCTCCTAACTAAATAAACCAACTCTGAGATTATACTACAGTGGAGAAAAGGGCAATACTGTGTAGTTGGCCAACTACATCTTTGCCCTGGAAGTATTCATTGAATTGAATAAATACACTTCAATGAATATGGGTCGACCATCTGGTGTTCAGCATTACAACATTTCAACATCATAATATAGACCTGCTTTTACACTGTTTCAGGAGCTACAAACCTTAGTCTTTACAAAGCTACTATGGGAAATTTAAGATCATGCAAAACATCTTTTAATGAATAACCATCACATGAATTCAATACTAACATGAGTTGTAGTACTGCATATGATATGATATTTATACCTAACTATCCAGTAACATATTAGTGATTATATAACTCAGTCAATGGTACTGACTTTCTCAACATTTTACAATAATAAATCTTTCATATGTAATATTTATGTATAAAGCATATATTAACCTACTAATTTGATAAAGTTTAAAAGGAGAGAAAAGACAGAGAAAAGGAAGATAGAAAAAGGGGGTATGAAGGAGAAATGGCAACTGATATTTTACTAGTCGATGCTGTTGTACTAGTACATCAGCAAAAGTTAATATATCAAGTTAGAAAACATCTTGTTGGTATAAAATAATCTGCTCCTAGAACATGCATAGATTCAAGAAGTATTTAAAGACTTCAAATGTTTCTTCGCATTAATCCTGCCTTGGTAACTGATCATGAATAATATGGTAAGTTCTTTGTTCCTTAGGTTTCTATTCCACATAGTATATCCCATGTAATTATATGCACAGAGGTTAATATAGAGTGATTTGGAAGAAGAATATTCTCTTTATCTCTTTATGATTTATTATGTTCACCCTAGATATCGCTAGTTATCACACCTCTTCCTTGCCCTCCCAAAATAATAACTGCTTTTCTCCATAAAAGAGGAAATATTCCATAGCAATCCAAATAAAGAGTTTAATTATATTTTGAGAAGAGGTCTATCAAAAGATATGTATTAATTAGTAACATGTTAAAATGAATACTTGTCAAACAGTCTTGCCAAGGACATTTCAAATTAGCCTCTCACTTCTACTATCAGTTCTTTCATAATTATCAGATCATAGCTAGAAGTCATTATCTGGGTAAAGTTAATGACTACAGTCAGACAAACACATACTGTTATCAAGAAATGAAACACAAAGACCAGATTACAAAGTGGTCTCCCTTGAAATAAAGGTATATAACTAGACCCTGCACCTAACCCCAAAAACTTTAAGAACTTTTTAAGGCAGACTACCTCCTATTAAGGGACGGCATAGCTAGTTTCCAAGCTCCACCAAACCCAGAAACACAGAAGCCGATATAGAGGTGTACTCAAAAGCCTTATAAACAACTGCAACATATATGATTGGCAATAGTGCTAAATATGCAGTGGTGTTGTTTAAGTGAATATAGTGGGTTTACATTTTTAGTTGTGTCCTTAAGGTGGGTTGTATGTATATAAAGATATCTATCTCTCTCTCTCTATATATATATATATATATATATATATATATATATATATATATATATATATATATTTAATATGTATTGTATATATATTTATATATATATATATATATATATATATATATATATATATATATGACTAGATCACAGAGATGTGAATCCTAGTCTGATTTTAGGCTGAAGTACCTTCCAGTATTTATATTCTTCCAGCGCTCTGGAAGATTCTACTAAGGTCTCTGTTCTGTACCTTTGTTTATAAGACAGTATGCATTGGCACATTTGTGTGGGTATGTGAGTTTGGGATTGCTGTAATTTATGAATAAATGTAATTTATGAATTTGCCCAAATAATGCTGAATTTGCTGATAGTAAATGTGTGTGTGTGTGTGTGTGTGTGTGTGTGTGTGTGTGTGTGTGTGTGTGTGTGTGTGTGTGTGTGTGCATATGGAAGGAGATAAAATATTAAAACACTGTACCTTGAAGTGCATCAGAACCCATCCTCCCATTTTCAAAACTCAAGGTTAGCAATACCCCACTTCTCAACACAATTATGCAGGACAGTCATGTATCCCAGAGCAAAATGAAACATACAGTTTCTCCAATGTCACCTGACTTTCCCTCATTGTGTCATGCCTCACATTGTACCTCACATGGAAGTACTGAGGGAGCATGCTCAGGAGGTACTTAGTCCATCTCAATTGACTCCAGCCATTCCAGATGAACAGAGACTGCACTTTGACATCATCCTAGATTGATAAGCTGCTTACTCTGTCACTGACAGTGCCCCACACAAACTTTCTACTCCCAGTATGTGCAGTGTCATCTTTTTGATTACTTCCCAAAGCTTATAAACATAGGTGAGGATAGAAACATTTTTGCTTCATCTACTGCCTAATACAATTCCTACAGGGCTGGTAGTTGAACTTGTCTCCTAGTTAGTCTTTGAGTCCATGTACAATCAGTCATGAAGTAAACTATTAAAATACAACAGAAAGAAGTGACACTGTATATGGCAGAACACTTTAATACAACAATAAAGCGATAAGATGATAAAAACAGGTAAGCTCTTTCAGAGAATAAATTCTGTTTCCTCAGATCATAAAAAAACATAGGAACATATAAATAAATACAGTATAATTTTTTATTTAGTTCAAATAATCCAATCATACCATTTCATCAGGTCACATGACCTAATAACAACAACTTCATTAGTGTAGACTCCTTAATTTAAAAGCCATTCTAAAGAAACCTTGCCATTTAGACCATACACTTTGTCACCTTACAAGTGTAGAATCCATAATAACTCCCTACTTTCAGTTACATTAACTACATCACCCAATTGTCCACTTCCCCGTATCATTTCAATTACTTTAAACATAAAATGATGTGACATAACTTCCTCTATAACAAGCCTAGCAAGTGTGGATTTATATCATTACGCTCTCTCACATTGCTAGGCATGTTATAGAGGAATGTACGTTACATGAGTTTACATAAGGTTTTTATGGGCTGAGAAAGCAGAATTTCTTCTGTGAAGTGCTTACCTGTTTTTATTGTCTTATTGTTTTATTGTTTTATTAAAGTATTCTGTCGTAAACAATGTCACTTCTTTCTGTTGGATTTATTTGTTTGATTTACGCTGTTTGCTGCTGGCCAGTGATTTTTTTCATTAAACTCTTAAGATAATTAAACTCTTCCACATGAGATATCTTCTCTCCCTCCCATGGAAAGGCCATTCTACTGTCTTCTAAAGAATAACCATAGCATCTAGTTTAGAGGTTCTTGTCTTCATCCTAGCTGCTTGACAGCCTGCAAGCATATCACTCAAATGTTATGATTTAGTTATGGGACTATGATTTGTGCCCTCAGATTTATACATAAAGTTCCTAAATTTAACAATTTTCTTCAAGAAGAATGGCCTTTTTATTGGTTTCTACATTAATAAGTAACTGAATTTGGCATAAACAAGAATTCTTTGTCAGTATTTATTTGGAGTCTAGTAGCTGAAGAAGACCCTTTATTCTGAAAAATAAAATCTCTCCTTTATGCACTTTCTGCAATGATTTTTAAAGGTCAGTACTATGATTTTATCCCTTAGAGGTTGAAAAGTATGCCTGCAACAAACTGCACCTGGCAAGCTCTATTCATTTTGGAAACTCTGTGTCTGATATTATGTATGATATTGTGGAATTATTAGTAAGTTACCTAGAGTCTGAACTGATACCATAAATTTAGAGCAATCATTTTTTCTTAATATGAACTGATCTAAACAATCACAAATGTCTAAGCTTCATTAAACTCTACAAGAAAATTATTGTGGTTTAATTTTCTAGCTTAATACAACATTTTTTGTCAATGCTACTCATTTCTTTTTTCTGTAAATTGTTTGTAGTTTGACACGGTAAAGCAAGTTTGTAATTTAGCATATTTTAATGAAAATTACAAACAAAAACACACATATCAAACTTGTTATTTTTATACATATAGTTCACACCTGTTTTCCTTTGTGTGTACTTTCAGATGACATACTTCAACTGCTTTTAATTTTCTTTTCTGTCACATCATATACACAATGAAGTCACTGCAGTTTATATTTTTGTAAATAAATAGGCAAACAAGTGTTGCCATCGTATAAACAATACATATGGAATGAAAAGATGTAGAAATCTTGTGTCTAGACTATGCACTAAGAAATGCAGACAGCTGACTAGAAAAATTAGCAGCAAAAAACATAAGTAAAATGGAAGTTCTGTGAGCAATGCATGACAAAGAAACAGCTCTGAACTGCACAAAAGGAAATATATTAAACAATAAACACCATACACAGTGATTAAGTAGACCAGAAGGAATGAATGAATACAGACAAAGTGAAAGGGAAGAAATGGTCTCAAATGTCCAGGCCTGCAGTTGAATAAAATGTTCAGTAGTGCTGTAAGCAAACCTGAAGCAGGAGTTCCTCATTGTAATAGGTTTATAGGTTCATAGGTTGGTACTAGGCTATCAGCCCTAAGTCCTATACAAGCCTAGCCATAACAATTCCCTGGCTATTTCTTCCCACACTATTTACTTCCCTGGACCCCTGTCTAGCAGGGCGTCTGACATGATCCCCGGGGTGAATTTCCTTTCTCCCATCCAATCATCAAGGTTCCTTTTGAAGAGGGCCAAAGAGGCGCTCTGCTTGACATGTATGAGCAATCTATTCCAGAGTATGGGGAGTCTCTGGGTAGGGAACCTATCCCTCTAGCATGTTTTGTTTATTGTAATGACAAGGTTTAGATCTCTGGAGCGTATGGCTCTGAGGGATTGGGATTTCTTTAAATGTAGCATGTCCAACAGCTCTGGGTTTGACATGGCCTTTTATGTTAAGCAGAGATCACCTCGGAGTAGACGATATGCGACAGCGTATAGCTGGAGTTTATTAAGGTGGGCAGCATTGGGCATCTGCTTTAGGCCTGTGATTCTTTTAGTGAGGTATTTCTGCGGCCTTTCCAGTTGTTGCAGATGTCTTGAGAGGTACATACCAAATGGGGCGTTGTATTCTATAATGGGTCTAATGAGGGATGAGTACAGTGGGACAATGACCTCCTTTTTTCTGGATGAAAAGCCCTTAGTGATGAGGTGTACCACATAGAAGGATTTCCTGACTATTGTGGCGATGTGGTTATTGAAGGTGAGACCACTGTCCACCTGTGTCCCTAAGTCCCTTATCACACTTTTGGTGTTTAGTGTACTGCCACCTATGTGGTAATTCACGGGTACATGTTTTTTCTCAAAAAGGATAACTATACATTTCTTGGCATTGAGCTTGAGCCCATGGCTCTGACATCAAGCATCTGGTTCTGTAAGGCCCTTTTGTAGAGTATCCACATCATTTGGGGATTCAATAATGGCTCCCAGTTTGCAGTCAACTGCGAACTTTGTTAGCCAGAGTCTCTTAGTGTTGGCCTGTACTTCAGAGAAGTAGATGCCAAACAAGAGAGGTCCCAGGACTGAACCCTGAGGTACTCCACTTGTCACTTGTCTGGAGCTGGATTTGGTGTCGGCTACTTTTACAGTGTGGGTTCTGTCAGTAAGCCAGTTGACAACCCATCGAGTGACATAGGGATTAATGCCCAGCTTAGTAAGTTTATCTATGATTCCAGAGTGGGGGATGGTGTCAAAGGCCTTGGCAAGGTCCAGATAGGCTGTGTGGACTGCCTTACCCTCGTCCATGGCTCTGGAGACTGATTCGAAGAAGTCAATCAGGTTCAGGAGACAAGATCGGCCCTTCACGAACCTAAACTGGGTGGGGTCCAGTGTTTGAAGGTTGCCAATGTCTTTGTTTATAAGTTCCATGATAATACATTCCATGGCCTTGCAGATCAGGCTCATCAGACTGATGGGGCAGTAGTTCTCGGGATCCAAGGTGGATTCCCCCCTTGTGGAGTGGGATAACTGTAGCTGTGTGCCACTCAGTGGGCATGAAGCCTGAGGTGAGGGTATGATTAAACATGACACTTAGGTGAGGTGCCAGTTCATTTTGTAGTTCATGTAGTACACAGCCCGGGATGTCATCTGGTCCCATGGATGCTGTATTCTTAGCTTTGGAGATTGTGTTTTTTACTTGTGTGGCCATTATTACCTGAATTTGGCAATCTTCCGGTATTGAGATGGGCCATTTAGGGGGTGAGAGGAGGGAGAAGTTGTCACTGAATCGATCTACCAGGATATTGGCAATATCCTTGGGATCAGTATATTTAATGCCATTCTGTTGTAGCTCAGAGCAGATCTGAGCATTGCCATTTATATTCTTGACATAGTTATAGAATGCCTTGTGGTTGTCTTTGGAATTTTTGGCAATTTTATGTCATAATATGTCCACAATGAGAGAGAGCAGGAAGACACACATGGCTGATTAAAAATAAAAATATGTTGGCATATATAGAGCAGATGTGACCACTGATGTTTGCTCATGCCACAAACACAAGGCAGTATAGAAATATGTGTGTCTGGCAATGAGGGGTCTAACTTTACTAATGCAGAAAATAAAAAAGGAAACATTGCATGTTACATATCACCAAAAGAGAGGCAGGACACTACCAGATAAGGCAAGATCACTCATTGTCAAATGGGATATGTGAAAAAACAGCATATAATGATATGTAAAACATATGGACTAATGCCAAGCACAGGCCACCAAAATTCTGTGTATGTACTTGGTCTGTATACCTGCTCCAAAATGGTGTTGTTATTCATACAGAACATGGAACAGACATCTCTTATGAACCGTGCCACTTTTCTAGCATTAAGAAATGGTGGGTCACTTCTATTTGTTTAAACTGACACTTGGCTGAATGTAATTTAGTGCTGTGAAATACAGTAGCTACACAGGTATGTGGATGCAGAATCGTATGGCTGGCAATAATGCCAAACACTTTGTGGTGTTGTTGAAGTGAATGTAGTGGGTTTACATTTTTAGTTGTGTGCTTAAGGTGGGTTGTACTAAGAAGATGGATATTAGTGGATTGCTTTAAATGTTTTACCTACAGTTTATGCTTTGTAGGAGATCCCTGCATGTGCAGATCTAAGTGCACACCAACAGGGATTCACATTTTCAGGGAAATGTCTCCCTTCTTCGAGTTAGTGAAATCCTGCAGTTGGTATGTATAAGTTTGTGAATGTGGGGGACATTCCTATGACTGTTTGGTGCTTTTTATGAATTGCTTTCACGTTATATGTTCAGTATTTTTTGATTCAGTTATTTGTGAGGTCAATATAATTTAATTTCAGGCTATTGTAATTGACCATTTGGTGTTTGCTTTTGTTTTGTTTGACCATAGCTGATATAATCAAATTAGTGCATTATTCTACACATAACTGAAATAAACTATATTCAAATTTGTGCTGTATGCAGTAGAAGACAGACATGCTGTCAAAAAACAGTTTGTTCTTTAATCCTGATCCACAAGTGTTATGGCAAAACCAGAGTGCTATGACAGAGGCAAGAGATGATTATTAAATAGCCAGGGATTGCCCATCAACAAAATATACAAATGTGAATGCAGCTCACTATTAGTGAAACAACAAGCTGTCAGAAATCAATTTATATGCAGATCTAATCTATATTAAACCTGCACACATAAAAAAGGAATAAGCTTCACAGTGGCAGTAGCACACACACACACACACACACACACACACACACACACACACACACACACACACACACACACACACACACACACACACAAACACACGACACAATGCAAGAAATACAAATACTGATGTTTTATAGAAACGTACTTTGTAATTTAATACTTGAAATTGTGGAATATTTATTCTTGGAAGAATAATGGGGAAGGGGTAATAGATTCTTGAGTTCTGGCAATGTAATTATTAGATAGTCTGTAAAGCAATGGCAAGCAACCAATTTGTTATGTGATTTTTGATATACCTTTGTGGTTGTTGTTCATCCTCTTACTGCCAGTTCTACATGTGATTTTGTTGTTGTTGTATTGCCATACATTTCTCAAAGTGGTTAAGGAGGTATCTACTCCCATACATAGTATATCAGGGGGCAGTTGAGGATGTAACCATTGAAAATGGCCAACAGATTTTAGGGTTCCTTGGTCTTGAATGGCATTACTGCAGCCTGTGGACAGGGTATGGTATAGAAATACAAATTCATATGCCAGAAGTTGCATCTATCTTAAATTATTGAGCACACCCCCCTGACAATTATGTATAGCAAATCTAAGATCATACTTCTTCTTCTTTCAGCTTTTCCCAGTTAGGGGTCGCCACAGTGGATCACCTTTCCGCTCATGATTGGCAGTGGAGTTTTACGGTGTTGAGTTGCCAGCCTGGTGCCCAACCTGCCACAGAAGGCACACACACACTCACACACACACACACACACACACACACACACACACACACACACACACACACACACACACACACACACACACACAGAGGAAACCAACAAGATCACAGGGAGGACATGCAGACTCT
This sequence comes from Protopterus annectens, assembly GCF_019279795.1. Taxonomy (NCBI): domain Eukaryota; kingdom Metazoa; phylum Chordata; order Ceratodontiformes; family Protopteridae; genus Protopterus; species Protopterus annectens. The sequence goes on along the minus strand of NC_056735.1, from coordinate 593,958,674 downwards.
GCACAGAAGGCACCCCAGCCGAGGATCGAACCAAAGAACCTCTTGCTGTGAGGCGGTAATGCTAACTGCTGCACCACTGTGCCCGCCCAGCAAATTTAAGATCACACTGCAAATGGGAAAGGGAAAAATCCCACTGCCCACTGTACCATGATCTTATACAACTAGTTAACATCATGTTTCAATGTTGTGAAATTGATTTTCTAAGTTTCAAATATGTGTGAATTCAATAATTTAATACAGAACCATCAGATGATGCCATAGTATAGGCCTTTAAAGGCTATGGCTAAATTAGTAACAGGATAATAGTTTGCATTCCTATCCTTACTGTCTAGCAGAAATGTTAGAACAACTTTTCCAAAGCACTATAAATGTGCCTCAGGTCATGAACAGACCAAGTATGACTCCGAACAATCTAAATAATGGCGCACTCCAGGTGAAAAGACATCCAGGTATGCTGAAGTGTGCAATGTGATATATCTTTGACCTTCTGCAGTTGTTGCATCTATACTATTAATCAATGCACAGGAAACATACAGCCTTCTCCAATGCATATTGCATGTCACTGTGGAGGACATCCAACACCACCTGAGGATTATCCCTTTTATCAACACATACATGACCTGGAATATATAATAATATGATGCATTGCACTTATTAACATTTCATGAAAGATTGGTCTGTACAAATACTAATACACAATGATAATGCAGTAGCACTCATGTATTCCAGGCAAATACTACCTTCAACAGAATGGTCTGAACAGACCCATTCAGAAGCATACTGCAGGAATTCCTTGTCCTCAAACACATGCAATGATTGCACATGGAAAGCATGCCAGGGAACCTGACAGGTGCATGTAAAGGGAAGCAGTAGCAGTGGCATATGTAAGCATGCCACTCATTTATATTTATTGCACAGGACTGAAACTATACTAATGATAGGAACTTACTGTGTATAGAATCAGATTAAAACATGATATTTGTCATAACAAGTGAGAGGATATGTAGTGCCTGACAAAGCAATGCACATCCACATACATAACATCAGGTACCATGACTATGGCATTAACTGCATGCAAACCTCCTTCTACGCACACATCATGGTCAACTGACATGACCAAGTAAACATGTAGTGTATGCAGCTCATACTAATGTGGCAAAGAAGCACTAATTGTTATAGCAAACATGCAGGCAAATAAGGAGAACAATACATAAGCAGAAATGGAGGTATAAACAATAACCACAATGGAAAATAACAAATGATAAGTGGATTTCTCTGGGCACAGAGGAATGCATACAATGCACAGAAAGCAGTGTCAGGGTTATACCACAGTGTGACACTCCATAACACTCTATTATCTATTTCTTCTTTCACTGGGCAGGTCCCAATAAATGTAAGTCTTGACTGACTTCAGGGAGACCAGAGGTGATAGCTGTGTAAACTATGATAAATTTGGCTAGAAATTTGAGGAAAAGTAGAGAACAGGTAGGAAAAGTTGAAGAACTTTCTCTGTGTGCTAAGACAAATAAGGAGAATGCTTGTGCATCAGTTAGAGCCATTATTTAATGTGAAACAAGAACTAAAAACTATTTATGACCACAACTAAGTTATGAAGATAGACCCATACAAGCTAATTTTGTTTGACAAGAGAATGAGTAATGATGAATTATAGGCATTGGTAATGATGTCAAGTACTGGATGGTAAATAGAAGAAAAAAATGCTCGAAATGTCAAGGCTGCAATAAGTATGAAGATTTGTAAGGCGCAACAGAAAATGAGATTATGGCAGAAGTAGGATCACAAGTGTTAAGAACTATTAACACTCAAGTGGTATGTAATACAGGTTAAAGAAAAGTCCCTTAACAATAAAAGACACAATGCTGTGTGTTTAACTTTCACTGAGGAAATACAAGTTCTGAGTTGTTGATCAATTATTTAGTGAAGATAACTGTGCTACAGGATATGATGCACTTCCAGCCATGATGCAGACATGCATTTATACATATAGAAGTTAATCAGAATTATTTATTCATTTATTTATTTGTTTACATGTTTATTAATTCATGCACTTATTCATCTTTTATACATTTTAGCTGAGTAGGTGCTTTTTTTGAAGACTATTTTCAGAAATAAACAGGGTCAAGTGAACATAAGAATTAAGGAAGGTCAAAACCTACTTCATAACATATATGATCAAATAAATGGTCAGAAATGTTAAAGCAATGTATTAGTAAAGCAGTGATGGATAAAAATGTAATTAAATATCTGAAAGTGATTTTTTATGACAGAAGTAGTGCAAAAAAGGCATAAATGTGACAAAAGATGAGATATGCTTATATAGCGTTTATCAATTATATGATTAGGATGGATTTTGAATGGTAGATATGAATAATGACAGTTAGTTGCCAGTATAAAACATAATAATAATAAAACACCATAGTGGTCCCTAATTATTGGGAACAGCATGCTTGCAGTGTTTTCTGAAGAGTAACAGTAAGAGTGCAATAACTGTGGCAATAAATGAGTGTTAAAATAAACAGCAACTCAATAAACAATAAAAAAGTACAAAGGACAGCATTGATGAGAATCATTCTCTAAAGATGTTTCACTCTTCAAAGAAGAGGGTTGTATGTTTAGTATATTTTTATTTATTTTATTATTTTTGTTTAATCTCAAAAAACAGAATCGAGGAGATCACATAAGAATGGGTTAAAGGACAGACTCTACAAGAGGCTGGACAAATGAAGAGGAGGGATTCAAGGAAAGAAGAAAAATTTTGCAGTAGTTTAAATATGATTCAGCAGGTTGATTATTAGAATAACAAGATGAAAATGAAGTAATACGAATGTAGGACATGGCAGATGGAGGTTTTCTGCACTGCAAAAAACTGTCATCGCTATGCATTTTGAAGAAGAAATTATTTTAGGTAATGCTATGGCAGGAAGGATAATTAGACATCTACTGAAATAGAAAGCAACACAATGTAGGTGTAGTGAAAATAAAAGGAATGAAAATGTTACAAATATTCTAAAAGGAAATGAAAGAAAAATTAGTTTTTTTTAGGAATAGGAGAACTTGAAGCCTTGATTACGTATGTCTGAAGTTCAAAAGTATTTTACTCCTTGTCTGTGTGTTTAGATTAAGAAGTGATCAGTACAGCTACTCAGTTAATTAAACAGCTCAAATTGTTATGCACTGGGAATGCACATTCAGTAAATAGGCCTTGATGATAATGGTTAGTATTGCATATAGTGTGACTGCAGAAATGTTGTAGCATGTTGAAGTTATTTATTCATGCCAATTGTTTGATGTCATATTCCACAGAACAACAAACTAAAAGATAAAAAATATATATTTTGCCAGCAGTCTTCCTTAAATCATTCATTTAGACATTAATTATTGAAAAAATAGAAAGTGATATCCACTGAATGTTTTTACTTGGAGGGTGCTCCTTATATGTGATTAAGCTTCAGCAAAGCATTGATGGAGGTCTTTGTCATGATGGAAAAACAATATATTTTAAAATGTGTGTAGAATTAAACATTTTCCTCTACTATGTTGAATTAAAAAGAGGACAAGGAATACTGTTGGATGCTAACAATCCTTATTCTGACATACCCAATTGTTTTGGAAAATTTCCAAATGCAGCAGATTCAATCTGCGTTTCAATTTACAGCAATGCAGAAGTGTCATATTAATAAAAGCAAATCATATTAGATAATATAGATTTGTAAGTGGAGCTGTGACATAAAACAAGATACTGCATAATAAAATGCAAGCAGATACCAGCATTTTACACTGTACATATTATATGTAAGTTATATTAAAGAAGAATAAAATATGTGGTTATAATAACAAGAAAAAAAGTTGTTTTCATAAATGTATTTTCACTTAATAACATAGAATTCTTTAATTCCGAATTATTTAAAATAATTGTATTAGTAGTCATTAAAGTGAAGATTATAGTCACTGGAAATGTTATAGTTAACATTGCTTTGAAAGATGCTTAACGACTGTTAATAATCTAAGTGCTGTTAATATTGAGTGCCACAGTAATTAGGCAGTAAGTACTCACAGTGACAGTGTCTCAATGATAGGAGCAGAAGTGAAAACAGCTTTGTTTCTGCCTTGCTGTCTCCCTACTTGCACAGTCCCTTGTAAACTTGTTCTATTGTTTGGTAAAGCACTGACAGTTACAGTCATTCAAAAATACCAGAACAGAGTTTCATACTTCTTATTGTTCAGAAACCCATATTGTTGCAACATATTTCCATGTATCAACATTTTAAGTGAATTGCAGAAATATTTAAAAACTTTGCCTGGGTTTCATCCTTTATCTCGCCCACAGACATTAAACAAATAAGATAATTGGTGTTCTGTTTGACTGTGCTCACCAATGGCATCTCCAGCTTCCAAAGCCAATAAAACACTTTGTAATATTTGTTTGTTTTCTGTAACCATTAAGTACATGGAGCAGATAAAGCTCAATGTACTACCAAGAATTATTATTGAGTCTCCAATCATAAACATTTAACTATGTGTCCTCAACATGGATGCCAAGATTCACCTCTTGAGCTTCACTTGTCTCAAACTCATAATAATGTGGTGATAATTGAAGACCAGGTCATAATCCTTTATGAACACTGCCTTGCAGCCCTGTCAGAAGTTCATGAAAGAGATACACTAGCATTAATAATGGGAAAAATAGAATGTGACCATCACAGCCCTGTAAGAGGAAGTCAAAGCCTTGGCTGAAAAATGTACCAGTCAGGAAGACTTTTCATAGATTAATCCTATTGATGATACTGAAGCATTTCTAATAATATTTTAGTGGATAAAAAAGAGATAAAGCTGGCCTATCAGCAAAAGGGTCAAATTAAGTGTTATTTTCTAAGCAGCAAGGTATATGAATCCTCTCTGATTTAAAACCTACAGGAACAAATGATTATTAAAGACTAATACCAAGAGCTTTAGCTGCTCTTGCTGTTACAGCAGATGCTTGGACATGGTAGATCCAAATAAGTAACAAATACTTGACCTAATACATCTTGCTTGTGAATGGCTGAAGTCAGGAGGAAGCCCATCTCCAAATCTTCATTCTGATTGTTTTGCATTAATGTTAATGCTTCTAGTTTCTTTGACTTCGTATTGGGTCAGTCTGAGGATGTTAGCGTCAAAAGAACAATTATTGCACTTGTTTTAGATGTCTATTCTGACAGCAGATCTGTTACAAAGTATACCTCAGAGATCAACCTAGATAAAAAGCTCAGGAAATGGTTCAAGAAATTCTGGTAAGGTTTTGCTTTGGAATATGGGTGTAGAAGAAAATTTTCCAGTTCATAGAGACAGCTTGAAAGAATCCACATATTGAAGTAAGACTCAAAATAAACAGGCAAACTGTACTATCATTCTGGACATATAGTTGAAAACTGTCCAAAATGCCTCGCTTGTAGAATATAGGACATGTAAATGTCACATAACACATTCAGTATATTTTCATGAAGAAAACACAGTTACTATTAGTTGGACAATGTGAGGAAAATATGTGCATTCTAATTGGACATGGCAGTAAGAGGGCTGATTGTAAATCCATATTGCCCACATAAACAAGTCTGGCTGCTATAGCCATATACATAGGAATGTAGATTGTCAGAGCAACTACCCAGCACGTAGAAACCTGTAATGATACACATAAAGTGTTGGGGAACATTTCCATGCTGCCTTTTTTTTACTTTTCCTGAGTATTTCACTGCACAAGTACACTAATGCACTGTGCAAGCATCAGCATGTACATTTCCTATGCATGTGGAATACATTAGAAAGCTGTCCCTAACCATGGTAGATGGCAGAGACTACCAACCCAAAGAACACAGTTACAATGCCGCTATCTTGAAAGGCAAGTAACTTATTTTACTATTTTTTTTTTTTATTTAATAATGGCATTGTATAATAGCAGTAATACATTTGGTTGTAAAGTTAATGATAATTTACCTGTGGCTGACTTGTTTTCTTGATCACTCAGGTTTCAGCCTTGTGATCAAACCATGCTAACTGTAGGTAAAACTAGTATTGCTCATACCTTGCTATTAAATATTACTTAATAGTTCAAAGGGCTGATGTTTGGCATAATGGTTTGCATCATATGTTCACAGATGCAAGATAGAAGGTTTGATTCTCTCCTTTGGAAAAAAAAACTGGCTAAGCTTAAAGTGTCTCACAGGAGCAGTTAGCCTAGCATACACCTGTGATCCTATGTGACGTGAGTATACTAGAGAAATCTGTACAAACATTGCTAAACTCTGAGATTATGATGACTTCAATAAGTAATGCACTACTGAAAAAAAACTGAACATGGGGAAGACATGCAGCAGTAGGTGAACACGAGAATAAAAAAAAGATTTTCCTACTACAGTACCAGCATTTCTTATCCCCAGAAATATACTCAGTTATTATGCTGGAATAGTAAGCAAGTGTATGTTTGAGGTCATTCCGCGAAGATGTTTTCCTGTTGCATTGATTTGTTAACCCATGTGAATGGTAAGGCAAATGGACAACAGAAGGACAGGAGACTAGATATTCAAGTGTTTCCTTTTCTGAGTTATATTTAGAATGACAAATCATTGAAAGAACTGAATAAAATAGTATGCCCGTGATGGTATGTTAAGATGCAAGCCAATGCAAAACTTATGACAAAGAAAATAGAATAGCTAGTTTCCTAATGAACTTAAAATATTACCCAGATGAGCTGTACGAATAAACAGTAGGAGATTCCCAATTTACAGGAAGTAAGAAAATATTAATCTTAGGTATTGAGATGCTGTGCAAGTACATCAGTAATTTCCCTTTCCATACAACTAGATCAGGAACTTACTTTTCCTCACCTAAGATCATATGATGGACTGATTTATTAGAGGTTGACCACAGGGGAGAAGAAGTAAAAAGCAGTTAGCGTACTATAAATATTCCAACACATCGTTAAATCTGGCTGGTATGCATACCTTGGGAGGACAACAGGGGTGAAAAATATAAGGGAGAAAATTCTGTAGGGGTTTAACTGGTTGAGAGTTTTCATAGTCATAAAGAGATTCTACACTTCCTGAATGTTAAAACAATGCCCCAATCAAACTTTTTGTTGCCTCTTAAAACCTTTACCCATTTTGACAGAAAACTAATAAAAACTACTAGAGGCCATCAGAATATTTCGTTTATTCTTGAGTATGTCATACATTACCAAGAGGCTAGCTATTCCATTGTGGCAAGTCTCCGTTAAGTTCAATGACAGGGATCTCATGCATCTGTTCAGCAGAGTGGGAATTCCCCAGTCTTAAAAGATCAATGAAACCCATTTGCATCAATGATTTTTGAATACACTTGAAAGCTGAAACAAGTTAATCCTCTTTGGATTTCATTACTGTATCCCTAAGCAGACTGGCTAGTGAGTGTTTAAAAATGTGAAAAGGATGTTAAGAAAAGTAGCCAATTAAGATGGGGAATAGACTGTTTTCATATCTGCTGTTTATGAATTGGAGCAGTATTTAGTCATCTGTTGATTTTACCCCATTTGAGTTACTCTGCAAAAGACACCCAAGGAGACTGATTTATTTTAGGCAAAAGAAACCTGAGGATAAGAAATCACCACTTTTAATGGTATCAAAGGCATATCACTGAAATACAAGGAAGAACAGCAACAGTTATGTTCATACTGAGGGAGCATATGATCCAAGACAAAGAAGAACCATAATGTAACTACAAAAGGAAAACTAAAATTCAGGTGTTTGAGCCAGTTAGCGAAGTTCTAGTCATCATACCCGTGGAAGACAACAGATGTCTTGCTACTTGAAAAGGATCTTATGGAGTGACAGAATGATCTGAATAAGCAAAATGCAAGCTCTACAAGTCACATCTAAGGAAATCTGAACAAATGTATTGCATACATGCATTTAAGCTTTGGAAGGAGAGAATGGGATTACCAGCTAATTTGTCTCAAAGCAGTTCGCAAGATTAAGAGCCTGAGCTCTAAGTCCAAATAGCTAACAACAAATCATTTCAGTAGTCATTGGAGGAACCAGTTTAGCTCAACATGAAATAATTGTAGCACCAGGGATAAAGGTAAGATGGAAACACTATAAATTCACAGAAACATGAAGGGGAACTAGAAAGCTAAGAAATTAAAAATATGTTGGAGCTTGAGGTTATTAAAGAATCACAATGTATCTGGAGCAGCAAGTGGTACTTGATCCAAATCTAGATAGTACTATATATATATTTTTTTATAATTTCTCATATTCAACAAATATCGAAGTTAGATGCATTTTCCATACCCTGGATAGATAAACTAGTTGCAACGTAGATGGCAGCATACTACCTTTCCACTTATTATGAAGGCATATTGGCAAATTCCTCTGCCTGATTAAGATAAAGAAAAAACAACATTGCCGTACCACAAGTATTTAGTGATAAGCTGTCGCAACCCTTTACTCACTTTGTTGATATCTTCACTGTCATTATCATAATCTTTGGTGAAAATTTGGAAAGCCACCTGACAAACATGCAGGCAGTTTTGAATTCCATAAGTGCTGTGGGTTAATAATGAATCCATCTAAACATCTTGGAATGGAGGTCAGCAAACATTTGGGATTTGCTACAGCCTAAGGGATTTTAAATTCATACGTAGAAAAAAAATGCCATATGAAACTGGCAGTGACAGCTGACCAAGAAACAAATAAGATCATTTCTGGACTTAATTGACCATTGTCATTGTTTAGTCAAATCTGACTATTATTGTCGTTTAGTCAGATCTTATTCTTCTTGACCTCAAGGAGAGTCTGCCAAAACTTTTTCTTTAAATTATTGCAAATTAATATTCAAATTAATATTCATTGCTTCAGCAATGTTCTCAATAGATCTTAGCTTCTGCCATCCCTCTCAAAACTCAAGGCAGTCTGGGCAGCTTAGGGAAGTTAGATTAGGTTCTGTCAGTTAGACAGTTTGATATCCAGTGAGTAACTTAGGGCTTTACATTTAGTTTGCCTAGCTTGCCGATAGTGGCAGAATGAAAGATGGTATGAAAGACCTTTCCCAGGTCTAGGTAGGCAGTTTGAACTGATTTGCATAAGTATACTGCATCAGTATCATGTTCAAAGAAGTCCGCCAGGTAGAGGAGACAGGATCCGCCTTTAACAACCCCAAATTGTCTTGATACTAGAATATGTAGACTGCCTATGCCCTTTGTAATCAGTGCCATAATGATGCATTCTATTTCTTTACAGGTATGTCTGGCAGGCTTACATGTCTATAATTTGCTTGATCAGTAGTGAATCCCACTTTATGGAGTGGGATGACTACCACAGCTCTCCATTCCACTAGCATGACCCTAGTGGTGAGGCTAAGTTTGATTAGGCTTAGCAATAAGTCTACCAGATAGTGTTTGATGCTGACAAAAATGCAGTCTGGCACATTATCAAGACTGATATAGCAAGGAAGTTTTGGCCCTGAAGAGATAATTCAGGACCTGTCCAGAGGTGGTTTGAGAGGGTAGAGTGAGTGTGCTGGAAAAAGTCAATAGGTTATTACAATGCTAGCTTACCTTGCAGGTGATTTTAAGCTTAGCCAATTTTCTTCCAAAGTAAGAATCAAACCTTGTACCTTGTATCTGTGAGGTAATCCACCAACCCCTAAATACTAGGCTATCAGTCAAAATTGAACCCCCATACCATGTACCTGTAAGAAAAAGTCCTTAACCACTATACCAATACCAGTTAAAGGTAGCAAGGAGTGTAAAGTTAGAGCTGAATTTGTCTATTAATATGTTGACTCTGTCTAAAATGGAGGTGAAGTGGTATTATGTATAACGATTCTGACATTGCTGAAGAAGACTTTTGGATGTCCTTAGCAGAGGAAGCAGTTCTCAGTTCATACATATTTTTGGAGGATTTGATTTTGTTCCTGAATTCTTTGTTGATCTTTTGAGTTTATCTCTTAATAATGGAGTATTAAGTTTATTTGATGAGATTCTTCCTCTTATTATATAGCTTTTTTATACTATGACTGCATAATAGGGGTGCAATACAGAATCTGACATTATATTTATGTGTTATGGGGTAGATGCCTTGATGCAGTCTTTGAGATGGGCATAGAAATTAACCATAGATGTGACAATATGTGATATGGAGTCATCAAGGTGAAGAAGGTGTTTACATTTCATCAGGTCATCATTTAGGTGAATTAGGTTTGCCTTAGAGTAGTCTCTAAAAACATAGAGGTTTTGTGATATGTCAGGTTTTATCCTAATAGTGAGTGCCACTAAACAGTGATCAAGTTTGATCAGTGACATGTTATCTGTAGGTTTTGAGCTTAGTAAAGCAATACTGATGAGAACCAGGACCAATATTTTTGAACCCCTTGACGGGTACTGTACTTATTGGTCTAGGGAGGTAGTGTTAAAGAATTTCAGGAATCATTGTGAGTAGTTATTTGAGATTCCTAAGGGTTCAAGTTAATGGAGGTATAATTAAAGTCTTCTAAGAGAATAGCGTCAGGCTTGATAGGGAGGAATGTCCACTTTTTAGACATGCCTGATAGGCTGCAGGTGATATGGGTGGAGTACAGTAGTTGGCTATGATGTGGTATGTCGTTCTATTTACTGTGAAACGTATTTGGAAAAGTTTAAGGTTATTACTCTGGTTAAGAGTCTGGATGTGAGATGCCTCTTATGACTACTGTCACAACACCTCCGATAACACTATGATTTTACAAATAGGGTCTGATAGAGCTGTTGTCCTGAAACCTTGCACTGTGGAGTGCTATCAATTTTCTAAAACTATATTTAAGAAACTGTGCAGATATATATAGCTTCAGAAGTTAAGAATGCCTTTAAGGAGTGCTGCTGCCTGTTTGGGCTTCTAGCATTGAGCAGTTACCTTTATATAGTTTTGATTTTGTTTAGCTATGTAGGTAATTTGAGGAGGCTAGCCTGTTAAGGTGTTTGCCTTCAACCCTCACTAGCATCTGTGTTCATAGGTTCATAGGGTTATACTAGGCTAATGATCACCAGGGTCTTTATAAGCCTAGTCATGCAACCTAATCCAGTTTTGTCCGCAAGTACTGTGGACACCTACATGGTAGGGTATGTTGTTATGGAGGTAGCTAAGGGTTATGTAGACTTGTGTATGCTAGTTGGGGATTAATTTACTTAGTGTCAACCTCTGTCCATCAGAAACATGGGGGCTAGACCAGGGGTATATTTGTGATTTCCCATCCAATGGTCAAGGTTTTGTTTGAATAGGTTCAGGGATAAAATCTACTTCACTTGGATAGGAAACTTATTTCATAATGCAGGGATCCTTTGAGATACACATCAGTCTCTTTGTCATGTTCTATTTCTGTTGTAGGCAAAATTAAGGTCCTTGGATGTAGTGTTCTTGGTGCTGTCTGTTTTGTGGATGTGGAAGAGATTCAATGGCACTAAATCTGAGGATGCCTTATATGCCAGGCATTGATTGCCTCTTAGTAACCTGTAGAAAACTGAGTACATATAGGGTCTTAAGGCAATCTATGTAGGACAGGTTATTCATACTCTGGATTGTCCTGGTGAGGAATCTTTGAGGGCATTCCAACTGTCGCAAGTGCCTGGTTAGGTACTTGCCAAAGGGGACATTGTAGTCAGTGATGGTTCTCATAAGGGTTAGCCCTACAGTGGTATTATAACATCTTTCGACCTTGATGCCAGACCCTTTCTTATGAGTTAAGCAACAAAGAATGATTTTCTTACTGTCTTGGTTATGTGTTGCTCAAAAGTCAGAATACTGTCTATAAATGTTCCCAGATCCGTAACTAATCGGTCAATTCTCAATAATGTTTTATAGAAAGACTATTTAGACTAGGTGGACAATTTCCTAAAGGACACTATAATGCATTTTTTCATGTTGAGTTTTAATCTGTGACTTTGACAACAGTAATTTGTGTTAGACTGTTTTGTACGATGCCACTGTTGTGGGAAGATCTATTTTAACTCTCAATTTACAGTCATCTACAAACTTGGTTGGCCAGATTCCTTTGACATTAGCCTTGACTTTCAAGAAGTAGATGCCAAACAAGAGTGGGCCCAAAATAGAGCACCGGGGTACTCAGCAGGTGACCAGTATCCTGGTGGAGGTGGACTCACCGATCCTGACTTTATGGGTCCTATCTGTGAGCCAGCCAGAAATACAACAAGTTATGTAGGGATTTATGCCTAGTTCTGACAGTTTGTCAATACTACCTGAGTGAAGTATTGTACTGAATGCCTTGCCAGGTCATGGTAGGCTGTAAGCACCATCTTCCTTCCATCCATAGCCTTGGTGATCCTCTTGAAGTGGTCACCAGGTTGAGTAGACAGGACCTTGTCTTAACTGAGCCAAACTAGGATGGGTCCAATGTCTGTAGGCTGCCAATGTCATTGTTGATCATTTCTGTAATAATTCATTCCATAGCTTTGCCTATTAGACTTGTCTGACTGAAGGGTCTGTAGTTCCCGTGATCAGCTGATGGTCCACCTTTCTGATCTTTCTGCAAGCTATTTTGAGGCTAAATTTGAAGCATACGTCAAGTAGCCTGATAGGTCATGATTTAGGCTATTTAGGTGGCAACCAAGAATATTGTCAGGCCCATTAAAACAGTGTTTATGGCCTTACCAACTGCTGACAGGACATGCTGTTTGTTGATAGTTGGGAGGAATATGCTATAAGGGATTTAACAAGCTGTAGTTGGGGTTGAAGTTAGAGTTAACCTTTCCAACCAGTAGATTCACTATCTAGTCAGTGAAGTTTGTAACATTTATGACAAGTTCTTCACACTGCTGAGTGCTACCTTTGAAGGTTTCTGATATAGCTAAAGATGGCCTTGTGACTGTCCGTAGCCTAGGAGGCTTTCCTGACCTTGTAATTGGCCCTGTTGGACTTCATTATACGTCTTAGTTTCTTATTTAGTTGAATCAGAGAGCTCTTGTTTCTATGAGAGTTGATCTTTCTGATTTTGACCATGACTTTTTTCTTTTGTTATATAATTGTTAAGGTAAGGATTCCACCAGTGCAATTTGTTTTTCATGTTAGATATAGGCTTACTTTTGATTGATATGGCAGCCTCAATTCAGCCATATACATGCTTGTACAGAATTTCTGTGAATACTGGATCCCCCTGGAATCACACCAGAAACTAAGCCAGATATTAAAATTTGCCCTTTTATGTTCATACTGTGGCATCATCCTTGGAAAAGGTAGAATGCTGTTCAGTACAAGGCATGTAAATGTCTGTGACACATATTCGGACAGACCTATAATGCCTCTTTTCATATAGCCCAGTGAGGTATGTCTCAGGTCATTTACACCCACATGGACAATGATAGAATCATATTGGTACCTGTGGGGTGTGATATTGCAGATCCTGTCTCTAGAGGGGCATCTGACCATTATCTTCTTCTTGTCCAGCCTGGTGAGAGGGGCATCTGTGTGTCATACAGAAGAATCCCCTATGATAAAAGAACTAGATAAAGTGTATGCTTGTTTTATGGGCTTTGTTCTTGGGGTTTCATTGTTTGTAGGCTTGTGTGTGGTGTTAGGCTTTGATTTTGGTATATGCTTTAATAATTGCGGATGACAGGTGTTGCCGTTTGATGTCCTAGGAGGTCTTAAATATTTGGGAAGGCTTCTTTTAAGTGCCTCAGAATAAGAAAGTCTATAGATGTGTAATGAGTAGTATGTATGATGGAAGTAGTGTGTGTGTTCTTGACAACCTTGCTTGTAAGTGAAATTGTGGCTCTGAGGAAGTTAAGTATTTGCATCTCTTGCATGCTGAGTTAGTTTCTTAAAGGATTAAAAGGTTTTCTGAGTACATAAGAGAATTGCGACATTGTCTCAGGACACCTATATCTACCAGGCTTCTTCTTTACTGAATCCTGTCATCTTGTTATACTAGTAATAGGCAATTTAATGAACAGCCTCAATTCACTTACTTAAGGATTAGGTAATTTGATATTCACATAAGCTGCCATTAAAAAAGGAATAATTAGTAAAGCATATAAAATACTGCATGATAATTTTAAGAATCAATCAGAGGAGCTTAGAAATGTTTGGGAAGAGAGACTGGATAAGCAATTCACAAAGAGTCAATGGGGGGATATACGTATATCTCCCAAATATGCAACATAGTCTAGAAGATTTAGGATCTTTGCCTGGAAGTGTTTATATAGGTATCTAAATATCCCAAGTAGACTCCAAAGAATTTTTTCTCAGGTGGATAGCAAATGTTGAAAGTGTGACGGGCAGGAAGGAGGTAGCTGGGAACATGTTTTTTGGAAGTGTGATGAGCTGGCAGACTTTTGAGATTCCCTGCAGACTGCTCTGATGGAGATGCTAGGTGAACAGATTGGACTGACTGGAGAGATAATTCTTTTGAGTTATGCTACAGAATCAGAATTGCCTAGACATAGTAAAGTTTTGCTGAGTCTAATTATGGTGACTGCCAAACAAAAATTACTAGAAAATGGAAATCATTGTCTAGACCAACTTTACTAGAAGTAGTGAATATAGTAATTGAGATAAAACAAATGGAATTGGGATCTTTAGACAAGGGAAGGAGCAAATTACATAGGAAAAACTGGGAATTATGTGAACAATATATGCAGAGCAGGAACAAGCTTTAAGAGACAGGCTTTGAATGAGTTATATAATGCTTAACTGACAATGACTGGATGGTTTATAGGTGATATATAATGTTTACAAGTACAGTTGTTTCGGTGGTGTCTGTAATGTAAACTGTTGGCAACTAAACTGATTTCATTTTGTATGTTTTTCATTTATATAAATGTAAGATTGTCTTTATCATATGTGTAAATTTAATAAAGATATTTGGAAAAAAAGTGATTTGATATACCTTAAATCCATAGACTTCTCAAAGGCTTTCTCCAATACCACAGTTCAAATGATTTGATATCCCAGTACAGAGCATTTCTTATAGTCCAAGTTTAACAACCATATGCTACTACTGGGAAAACTGTAACTCTTACTATGTGTACCTTTCCTGATGTCTACCCATTAATATCCCTTCCATATTTGCCATAGCTTTCTTTCCAAAAAAGCAGGCACCTTTTAAATTCATGGCTGTAATTCCCAATGGCAGAGATTCTTGAGTCCAGGAAAAAAATTTAACTGTTTTCACTTCTTTAAAGAATTGGTAGGTCTAAATACCATAATTTTAGTTTTTTTTTTTTTTAAGAGCAACAAGCCAGCTTTTGGCTTTCCACTTTTACATTTATCAACAACAGGGTCTTCAATTGCTCCTAACTTTCAGCAATTAGGGTGGTATCATCTGCATATATGAAGCTATTAATATTTCTCTCATCAATTTTGATCCATTATCTGAGCTGTCTAGCTCTACATTTCCCATGATATATTCAGCATATAAACTGAATAAGTAGAGTGTCAGTCTACATCCTTGGCATGCTCCTTCTCCAGTCTTGAAGCAGTCAGTTATTCCATATCCACTTTTAATTGTTGTTTCTTGTTCTGGATACAGATTCCACAGGAAGCAAATAAAGTGAACTGGTATCCAATTTCTCTAACAACTTTCCGCAATTTGTTATGGGCCACTTAGTCAAAGGTTTTAGAGTAGTCAATAAATCAGAAGTAAATACTTATTTTTTTCTGGAAATTTCTATTATCCAACAGATGATGGCAATTATATTTCTGGTACCTCTATCCCTTGTAAAACCAGTTTGTACATCTAGAATATTTGGTCCATATATTGTTCAAAACCAGGCTACAGAATCTTGAACATTATCTGTGTGGCTATTTACATAGGTTCATTGGTGATTACTAGGGTAATGACCCATGCTACCTTTTAAGCCTAGCCTTGCTTCTCAAGAATCAAACCCCATACCTGGTATCAGTGAGGTAAACACCTTAGTCATTATGCCAACCCCAAACCAGCTTATGCCAACCTCAACATCATCTTTGATCTCTGTGAAACCTTAAGTCTGACCCAATCTTTTAGCATCCTAATTATTACCAACTGCTTTGTATTATTTGTGTAAGCTAGTGCCATGCATAAATATCTTAATATTGCTAGCTGCAACTCTTTTGGTTCTAACAGAATCCTTCACTCACCATATAGTCTCCAAACACCTCATCTGCACCAGCAAGTGTTGGGTTTGTTACTTGGAATTAATACCTGCAAAGGCTTGTCTTGTTACTTTGGGGAAAAACCCTTTAATAAAATCAAGGAATGGCTTGTAAACTGGACTGATACTTTTCTTGCACTAGGAACCCATCATTTCTTAAGTAATTGGACTAACTGCTGCTACCAATCAGCCATACCACCAGTGGCACTTGTGTTTGGACCTACTCTGCTTCTGGAAGCAAAACCTAAACCTGTAAAAATACAAATTGTAGTAATTATCATCATTTAATTACTGGGCAATATCTTGAATAAATAACACGTTAAGTTTCAAGCTCTGCAACATTAGTCTATTTAATAAGACAAAACTCTGACAGAATTTGATGATCTGTCCTTCAGTACAGAGGGTACTGCCTACATTTTGATCCAAACTATTATATTTTTGTTATCTAACTGTGGAGTCCATACTAGTGATGTCACTCATACGGGCATTTTTTCCAATAATGTAATGTCCTTACCTATGCCAGACTGCATCCAAATTTAGATACCGCATTTGCACCAGATAATTTCCCATGGCTATTGCATCTGACACATTCATGTACAGCACGAAGACTGGGCTGCCCATTAAATCATTCTGCCTCAAGAAATCCAGTTGTCTTTCATTCAGAGCTCTGAGAAGGTTGAGAGTTTTCAACCCTGCCTGCACTTGTGATTCTAGGTTTGTGATGCCATCCTTCCCTCCAGTAGACATGCCAGTTATCTGGTGAATGTTATCACAAGGGATGTGGCCCTTAATACAAAGTTCAGGAGTCCTAACAGAAACATTACATCTCAAACTGTTGTTTTCTTTTTGCCTGTAACCTGGTTGATCTTCACATATAGAGCCACCAGTTTAATCCTAGAGAATATAAGTAAGTGTCTCTGTCTGTGGATTAGCCTTGAGACCTAGAGAGGACAATGTCTTTACATGACCTTCCTATTTGTCCAGTGCCAGTAAGACTTCCAGCTCATATTTGATTTGCTTAACTGCCCTTACTTATTGTCTCACCTGCTCCTCGATCTCCCTGATGATTAAACAGTCATCCAGGCAGTGAACCTCCCTTTCTTGGCATCCCACCTCCCATACCCAAAGTATGGCTATACTGAACTTCTTGAAAGTAGCACATGCAATAACACAAGGTGTGGACATGACTTTTTCAAAACAATCTCATACACAGCAGGTGCCAAACTCTGGTAAAAGGGCAAAAAACAACAACAATTATGAGACAGTTTATATATATATATATATATATATATATATATATATATATATATATATATATATATATATACACATATACACACACACACATGCACACACACATGCACAGACACACACACACACACACACACACACACACACACACACACACACACACACACACACATGCACACATGCATACATATACACATAGAAATAGTTAAAGAGATAGATATTAGGACTGGATCCTGGTGCTTCCAGGGGGACCCATAAATGTCTGTATTTAGAATAGATACCTAAAATATGTGTGTATATACATATATATATATATATATATATATATATATATATATATATATGTATATACACATATGAGTGTGTGTGTGTGTGTGTGTGTGTGTGTGTGTGTGTGTGTGTGTGTGTGTGTGTGTGTATGTCTGCTCCGATACTCCATTTTGACATGCAACAATGCTGACTTCTTTTTCATTGGACTGAATGTAGAGAGAGAACTCTAGTAGTCTGTTATAGTCAAAATTGACCAATAGGACAAGCATGGAATCTAGCAATAGCACAGTCTTTTGAAAAAGCCAGTATGATGCAGTATGAAGATGTTACCATGTTTAGTGTTTATCTGGAAAATCTATAATTTTTGGTGTGCGCGTGCACATATGTGTATGTGTGTTTGTGCGTACATGTGCACTCTTGAGCAGAGGGTAGAAAACCTATCATCACCCTCCCCAGTTTTCCATAATGTCCCTGAGTTAGTTTTCCATAGTATTTATTTACTTGTTTATGTTTATTAACCAGAAAATCTGACTGGAAAAACCCCATTTTCATTAGATGCTGGGGCGGTAAATCTCCAAGTGGTACATTGAGTTATTCATGACAGGACTAATTATTTACAATGGTACACTACACAGATAGTTCTTAAGACATCTAGATACAAACAAGTAATTGTAGTGCAGGGATGCTATAGAAAGATAACACAACAATCTATTTTGTGGCAACATTATATGTGAAACAAAAACTGAAATTATAAAACATTTAGTATGCAAACAATTCATGAGTAATATATGTGACAAGTAGACATTAGAAATGTTTTATAAGACAAGGGTAAGGAGGATTACAGCACAGATGTTAGGAATAAATAATTGTAATATAAGAGTGTGAATAGTGTGCAACATTAGCTGGTAGGCAGATTGGAGGTAAAGCTCGAAGAGGGAGAGAGGCATTATATAGCTGGTGAGTCAGGGGATAGTGGGGGTAAGAATTCAAGGGTACATGCTAAGATTGAACATAGCTGTGAGAAAGTGGTGGAAGGTATTTCAAGGAGATTGGTAAAGTGGAAAGTCAGAAATAATTGGAAATGTAAAGTGGCAATTAAGATAGAAAGGTATTGGAGGAGGTTAGCTGTGTAGAAGGATATAGGGGTTATAAAGGGATAGGATATAGGGATTATAAAGGGATAGGGGGTATGAGCTGCAAAATGAAAGTGGAGTTACACATTTGAGAAGCATGTGCACAATCAAGTGTGGTTAGTTGTTGTTTTAATAAGAGCTTAACGGTGGAAAGTTTCATGGTCCATTTTGATTATGTTGGGATGATGTTCCAGAGTTTAGCTATGTAAAGGAAGAATAGTGAGTCACCTGCTGATTTTTTTTTAGACTTTGTAATGATTACTATGAGTTTACTGGTTGAGCAAAGGTCTTTAACTAGGTAGTAGTGCTCTTTTAATGCTCTACATTTTTGTTGTGCATGTATAAGAGTGTGCACAGTAATAGCTGTAATAAGCTTTGAGCATGTTAGATACTAGGGCTCTGTAATGATAACTCCTCTATCTGAGGTTGGCAGCAAATTTGCTCCTTTATTGTACCATGTAGATTGGAAGAAGTTATGTAGATGTGGATGTTTGACTTGCATAATTTGTCAGGCCTTGTTTGGTTTTACAGAGGGACCCGAGTTTCTGGTGTGTATTTTAATAGCTTGCAATATATACTGATTAAATTTAAGGTTATTGTCAATTAGGACACCCAAAATTTTGTCTTGTTATGGTTTCAATGTTAAATTTTATTATAATCTGCAGTTGTTATAAATTTTGTTTTTGGTTGGGTACTGTAGTTTCTGACTGCATAGGAGGGAAGGTGGCCACTTATTATGTTTGGCAAACATCCAGATGTTTGAAATGCATTTGGTTTGTTCGTAAAGATTTGATTTAATACTGAATTTCTGTCAGACTTTTTACTATATCTGGTAATAGAAGTGATTACTTGTGTAAAGTTTTTAAATAAATTGATTGTAAGGGAGTGTCATTGATAACCAGCGAGTCTATGATAAGGTTACCCAGTCTAATATTTTCTTGTTGAGCATGTTGAGATGTCAGGTAGGAATATCTTCTGCTATTGAATGTCTGTTACCAGGTTCCGTACATACATACATATATATATGTATATATGTATATATATATATATATATATATATATATATATATATATATATATATATATATATATATGTGTGTGTGTGTGTGTGTGTGTGTGTGTGTGTGTGTGTGTGTGTGTGTGTGTGTGTGTGTGTGTGTGTGTGTGTGTGTGTGTGTATTGGGTCTATATTACATTGTCGAACTCACAGGAGTTTGAACAATGTAATATCGAGCCAGGAAGTTCAAAACCCAAAAAGTACGAAAACACAGAACAGAGATTTTTTTCCCAGGGAAAAAAATCGCTGTTCCGGTACAAAACAACACGTACACTATAACTTAAACTAATGTGGGGGCTTTGTCCCCCACACCCCTCTACTTAAATATACCAACTCTGAGATCACACCACAGTAGAGGAAATAGCAAAGTTGTGAAAATGCCCACCGATTTTTTTTCCCTGGGGAAAAAAAATCGATGTTCCGTGGCTTCGCTATTTTCACATTTCGAACATATGAGTTTGATATTACACAACGTTTGGACTACTGTGAGTTTTATATATATATATATATATATATATATATATATATATATATATATATATGTGTGTGTGTGTGTGTGTGTGTGTGTGTGTGTGTGTGTGTGTGTATATGCATATCAACATATATCACTGACCTGAAATAATACTTTCTATTATTAGTTAAAAGGAGTAATGTGGAATCAATAGGAATAGGGGATTATGTCTAAACTGTATTTTTTTAGATAATAGCAGGAACATCATCAAATTTGTTTTTCTTTTTTAACCAGAGCATATTATATCTGGGGTGTGACTTCATTATCTAATATATCTTTCTTTAACCATGTTTTCAGTAGCAAAAAGTAACTAATATATGAAGGGAGTAAGTAACTCTGCATGAATCTCTTCTAACACATTGATGTTTAGGAGCAGGAGTTTGGATTGAAAGACTGATTTGGAAGTACATCCAGAACCATATCTATTTCTGTTGACTGAGTTGCTGTTTAGTAGGGCTTGAGATTGGGGTGAATATGCCTGCTAAGATTCAGCGTTGAAATATTGTATATAGATTGCAGAGGTATTTAAATTTTTGGTTTTATTGTGATTTTTATTTGTTAAATTCTTTGACTTTATATATCTGTAGTTGAAGAAGTTATAGGAAGATGAATGGTAGAGGTTATGTGATATTTTGGAGGATACCTGAAGTGAGTTATTGTGTGATGAATACAGGTCAGTAGGGGTAATGATAGCTAGTGGATGAGTTAGTGCAGTACTAACATAAAGTAGCAGCATGTTGGATAGAAGTAATATTGGTAATGATGATAATAAATTCAAACTAGCATGTAGTATAGGAGAGGAGAATGATGGAATGAATGGATGAGGGAGTTTTGCTAAATTTTTGTGTAGAGGTACTGCCAGCAAGACGGCTCAAATGAGTGGATAAAGTGCAAAGCAGTATGGGAGGGAGAAAAGGTATTTTGAATGATGCTAAGTGTTAGACAGAAGTTGGGAATAGGTGATTAGAAAGAATAGTGATTGTATGACAGTATTAAGTAATTTGGAAAGGAACAGAGAAAGGGATTGGGTGTCAAAAGGGATTGGAAGGTGGGAATGGGTAGTATAATGCATGAGTAATGTGGGTTGGCTGGGAATTGGGGTAACATAGAGGAGCAAAACCAGATATGTTCCCTCTTTATTTCTACCATTCTTCTTCTTCTCTGCTGTTTGAACTCTATCACTCTCCTCTTCTTCTCTAAACAATCTCTTAGCAGTCACACTACATTGAACCCAAAAAGCAATGAAAAACTAATAAAAACACCACACGAAGTGCCAAGAAGGAAGAGACCAGCTCCAAATGAGTATGGTTAAGTGCTTTCATAGGGTTTATTGCCAAATTTCATCAGAACAATCAGTACCAACCATTAATACATATTTAAAACATCTCATGTACCAATCAAAATCAAACACGTCACTAAACCCATGACTATTGATAATCTCAGCCTTTCAATTTGTTAAAACGTTTCCATGCTTTAAAATGTCGAAATTTAATAAAATGAAATCTTTTTATACAAAAATAATAAAACACATATATCATACAATTTCAATTTAAAACTACCTATTACTCATAGTTTAGCAGACCTCAGTTTTAAGACAGTAGAAATACTAATATTATCATTCAGCCCAGGGGCTGTACTTGCATCCAGTTTTAATTACCAAAAAAGCTCACAATATTCAAGCAGAGATTCCCAATGGCTGACCCTGGGATTTGGCACTATTTGTTCAATTATTAAAAAATAAAACTTACTACTAGAACATTCAGTGGAGTGCCTGTATAATGCATTCATATCCTTTTTGTGAGTCAAGTCATAAATATGCTCATACACTCTCTTTTTGAAGGTCCTCTCTGTTTTACCAATGTAAAAACTCATACAGGAGGTGCACTTCAGTAAATATACAACTCCTTTGGTACCACAGTCAAAATGCCCTCTAGATTTAATTGTAGTGCTCCTTGCCTCCAGTTGTATCTCACTAATATTTGACATATATGCGCACTGGTTACAGAAATTGCATTTAAAGGTACCTAATTTTTTGTTGTTATCATTGTTGTTTTATACCTATTTCCTCCTTTTTCAAATATTTCTTTCAAATTTCTTTTTATTCTTACAAATATAGGGGCATCGTTTATAACTTTTTGCACTTCAGAAATAGACTTCAATACAGCCCAGTACTCTCTTATAATATTATCAAGATCTCTTGGATCGCTACTGTGTTTATAAACAAATGCCACTTCATGTTCCTGTGGTAATATATCTACAGTCATCAACCTCTCTTTTATACCCAAAATGGGTCCATAACAGTTTTCCACTTTACTACACACTTCATCCCCAATTTGATTAACCAAGTCCACTGGGTAACATCTATCAACAAAAAGCTTTTTTATATAACACAACTCTTGTTTAAAAATGTCTTCCTAAGTGGTCATATGTGAGGCTCTGATCATCTGACCTTTCACGATGCCTCTTTTTTGGTAATGAGGATGTTCAGTAAAATAATGCAGGTATGAATTTGAAAATGTATCTTTGTGATAAATTCTAGACTGAAAAGCCCTGGAATCTAGATCTTTGTAAATGGTCATATCCAAGTAATTACTATAATGTCGAGAAAAATTGCTAGTGAACCTAAGAAAACTTGTGGTAGTGTTTAAAAACGTCAAAAAACTTCCCATTTCCTCTTCTTTACCTTTTCAAAACAGTCAGATGTCATCTAAAAAATGGGTATATAGGACAATTTTTGAAAAATATTCTAAGGGGAACACAAGATTGCTTTCCCAGTAGTATAAAACTAAATTGGAAAACATTGGGGCACAGTAGGCACCCATGGCAACCCCTATAGCTTGCCTAAAGTTCCCCTTTAAAATAAATACAATTATTTTTCAATATTGTTTCTATAAAGTCCACAATTAAATTTGCCTCAGTGTTGGATATATCTTTACACTGAACCAAGACTTGCTGAAACCAATCTAAGCCCTCTTCATGAGGTATACTGGTAAATAAGTCAATGACATCAATGGTGACGAAAATCAATTCATCATCAACAATCTCATTAGAGATACTATGTAAGAAATCCCAAGAATCCTTGGTTATATGTTTAATACATGACAAAAACTTCTTTAGCTTTTGGTCTATATATATATATATATATATATATATATATATATATATATATATATAGCCAAAAGTTCAGTTTTCGAACCATCCCCCACCACTGTTGGTCATATTACATTCTGATGTACCTTCTGGATACTGAAGACACATGGAATACGAGGGTTAGGTACACTAAAACATTCAAGCAATTTTTTATCAATACTACCTTGGTAAAAATGGTCCTTAATATAATAATCAGTCTTAGAATGAATAATATTAATTTCATTTTTTGACACTAGCTCATATTTTGAGTCATCACTCACAATATTATACATGAGGGAATCATAGTCAATGGCATCCATTAAAACCATCCCTCCCCCTTTTTCTAGCTTCATCACCCTGATACCAGAATCAGATAACTTGTTAATTAATTCAGCCTCTTTTTCTGATATATTCAAATTTGTACTTTTTCTATGTTTGAATTTTCTCAAGTCAGCTTCTACAAGTTCTTCAAATATCTTTAAGATAGGAGGTAGGGGTGGCTTATAAAAACTTTTCTTTACTAAACACATTTCTCTACTTTCAGAAGACAAATTACTGTTTTTTAACACGATGCCAAAATTCACTTTCGGTAAAAACATTTTTAAATCCACTAGTGTTTCCTCTAACCTCAAAATTTTACTAGGCACAAAATGAAAACCTTTTATAAACAGTTCAAAAAAAGTTTTATCCACCTGTAAACCAGTGTAGTTAAACACATTAAAATCATGAAAAGTGTGCTTAATCCCTTCAGATGACACAACAATATCATTCAGTACAGCATTGTCAACAAAAATTAGTTGTAGTGGAAGTTGTGGTAATTGCGTTTTCCCCTTCCCCTGCCTCTCATCATTTTTCCCCTTCCCCTTTTGGGATATTCGTCCATGTGAGCATTCTGAGTTGTAACATTCTGTTTTGCTGTTAATCTCTCACTCCTCCTCAAGGGGGATTCCCTAAAGGGAGGTCAGGAGTTTCAGTCATACTATTATCAGCATTTTCCCCAACTTCCACAACATTAGATTCCTCGAAGGCTTGATGTTTGCCAAACGAGAAAGGGTAAGCCTTCCCTTTAGCATATTCATTTAAATCCTGTCTCCTTTTATTTAATTTTCTCATATATATATATATATATATATATATATATATATATATATATATATATATATATATATATATATATATATATATATATATATTGTCAGAAAGTATGTCAACATCCTTGATAACTTTACAGTACATAGTCTGATCTACATTATGTAATAAGTCTGTAGTAATACGTTCATTCAAGGTCTTTACTTCATCCAGCATTTTAAACAACTGTTGCTGGTAGTTATGCACCATAAGTTTCATTAGTTCAGTCCCACAATTATTAAATAGTTTGAGCAATTCATGGTTGAAAATACTGTCCTTTTCCACATTATTTGGGTATTTTACAATCTGTAAACATTTTGGTACCCTCCCCACTTTGATACATTAATTTAAATATTCAGTCTCAATTTGCATTGTACGGAACTAAACTAATTTGTCCTTGAATGTGCAAACCATGTCCTTATAGGTACCATTCAAGGCTTCTTTTAAGTTGGTAAAACTGTGTTTTTTCTTTATCCATCCTTCCAGATCAAAAGTAATAAGATTATCCTCAATACTAGGGCTCACACTACATTACATTACCTTTTCCTGTCTTACCTCCATCACTGACATTAATAGTAGTGTTGCCAAGCCTGCTGAAGCCATAACTATGACTTTTGTATTGGCATTCTCCAACGAAACATTTTTTTTCTTCTAAAACAAAATCCTCTATACGAAAGATAAGCAAAAACAAAATATAAACAATACTATTACTCATGATTTACACAAGATTATAAAACAGATGACTGAAAAAAACTTCAGATACAAAGTTAACACACCATAATCAACCCAAATTTCAATACAAAAATACATTTCCCCATCCTTTTTGCCAATTCCAATTTCATTTTACCCAAAATAAAGAAATAATCCCAAAGTTTCTTATAAAATAATAAGATGCTAGCCAAACAATCTATAGTGTACTTCCAATAAATGTATCACACTCTTCATTCTTTATAATCCATAATGCACTTACAAAAAATGCATCACACTCATTATTTACAATATCCCATTAATCATTACAACCATATATTATCATGTAACAAAGCATGCTATTAAAACAATTGTTGCCAAAACACATGCATTTTATGACAACTAATAAACATGTTCCATCATGTCTTCCTGACCCATTATAGAGTGTATGTCCCTTTGTTTTGTATTTCATTTGAGCTTTCCTAGGCAGTCAATTAATCATCAGTATTTACAAGAAATCTTGTATTACTGACTGGTTTTAAATCTTTCTTTTCTATTAGAATACTTCATCTATTTTTTTCTAAAAATTTTAATGAAGGCCTGTCATAATAGAATCTATCCACAATATATTGATATCATAATTATTTCTTACTAATACACTCAAGCCTATAACATCTTACTATATACTTGCAGTTCACACCCATACCTCCTTATGATGTCTAGAATTTTTTTGGATCTTAACAATTTCAATCATTCATTTTAGACATTTACAAAAATAATTTTCTGTTAGCCATATTTTTACATATATAAGTATGAGATTCCATACACACCAGCAGATGTCTCAACTTTTACTTTTGCCAAAACTTAATTTATTTCTACCAAGGATACCTTCTTCAGTGAAAACTTATTATTTTCTTCATTGAATGTCTTAACCTACAAAAACCTTGTTGGCACCTATTTTTGAACATGCATTCAGCAAACTTTCCCACAACTGTTATTATTGTCTGGATTCAATAAAGCCTGTACAATCTGCTGAGACCCTGTGCACGTTGTGCCACTACATGTAAAGCCTCACAAATATGGTAAACACCGAGGTATTCCTATTACAGCATAAGCAGCTGAATTGTATGCTAATCAATGAATCCAAGATGGAGGAGCTATTCAACAAGTTGTAAAGCAACTGTGTAGAATTGATGCTGGTTTTCCCTGCAAATTCTAAAATCTATTGGAATACAGCTACTTAAAGGAGTCTACACAAAAAGATTGTTAGGGGCTACTATTGCTTTAATTCATGTATATGTAAAAAAGGTTGAAGTTGATGCTGCTGCTGCTACTAAAGGACCAAGGCCAAGAAAGAGAAGGGTTTTTAGATCCCTTTTAACTAATCACAGTCTGAGTGAGGTACAAATTGTTGAGCACTACAGGGTGGACAGAGACAAAATACAGGAACTCTGAAACATCTGTATTCCTCAACTAAGACCAAGGGGAAACTGAAGGAAACCAATACCGGTGGAGACAAAGGTATGTGCAGCACTTAGAATTTTAGCTATGGGAACCTTTCAGAGACCAATAGGGGATATGCTATAGGTGTCACAGGCATCAGCATCCAGGATCCTACATCAGTTCCTGAATGCTATACTCCAGTATGCTAGTGACTACATATAATTTCCCTGTACACCTGAGGACAGGGCCACAAATATGGAAGAGTCATACCCTGTAGCACAATACCCTGAAGTACTGGGTACCATAGATTTTACACATATAGAAATCAAAGCACCACCCAGGGAAAATGGAAGAATGTACATAAACAGAAAGGACATTAACTGCCAAGTAATCTTTAATGATAAGGGAATCATCTTGAATGTGTGTACTGGCAACCCAGGCAGTTACCATGACTCACATATCTGGTATATCTCCTAACTGCATGAGATGTTTACCAGGGGTGATATCCCATGGAGTAATTTACTAGGGGATCTGTGGCTGATGATGCCCATCAGAAATGCACACACACCAACTGAAGAATGCTATAATGAGGCACATGCTCAAACAAGAAATATCATAGAGCGTGTGTTTGCCCTGCTGAAGTTTTGGTTCTGGCACCTAGATACATCTGGGGGAGCCCTGCAGTGCAATCCATGTACATGTACTGAAATCTTCACCATCTGTGCCATGATTCAGAACATCATCCTGAAAAAACAGCTTCAGCAGGATCAACAAGGGGAAGGGGCACACATCTCACCATCACTGGCAAGATCAGTACAGCCACATGCAGGTGAGCAGTCAGAGGGGGAACCAGTAGCTGCTGTTGATGTAGACAAATATAGGCATTCTCAATATGCCCTTGCATTGGTTAAGAAACAATGCATAGCAAATGCACTCACCACTTGCTTCTTTCTTTCAGCTTTTCCCGGTTAGGGGTCGTTACAGCAACAATCTGGTCTGATAATGATTGGCAGTGGATTTTTACAGTGCCCAGTTGCCAGCCTGACACCCAACCTTCAAAGAAGGCACACTCATTCACACAAAAACCTACCTGTATGTCTTTAGACGTCACTCGACTGCAGGGAGGACATGCAGACTCCACACAGAAGGCATTCCAGCTGAGAATTGAACGGGAGAACCTCTTGCTGTGAGGTGACAACACTAACCGCTGCACCACCATGGGGCTAAACTCACTCACCACTTAAGGGGCTGAAACCTTCATCCTGCACACATATATACAGGAACATTGATGCCAGGCAACATTCAAAATCTTTACCTACCCATGTAATGGCTGTGTACTCCTAGCATCAGACAGACTCAGCCCTGAACTAAAACTGTAGCACCTTCCAGATTTAAAAAGTATGTATTGAACCTGGAATATTAAAAAATGTTTAATAATGCAAATGAATGACATATCCTTGCATATTGTTAATTAAAATTGTAAGTAAGTAAAAGGCGGTTAATTTTTACAGCAATGACTTCAACATGTAACAGCAGTGACTTATGTAAATACGTGTCCTCTGTCAAGTAATAGGCCTCAGGCATCAGTGATTCACACATTCATACTTCTCAAAAGTAATGATTGTCACATAATATCCACAGTTTAGCCTCATAGTTTTGTACTAGCAAATCATTAAAGAGAGACATTAGAAATTAATGACATATTTCAGTTTCAGACTTCATATCCTTCAGAAAAACCTTAAAAACAAGTGATGTAAAACCTGTTTGATTCTATCAACTGTCTAACTTTGTAAGACCAAAATATTTAAAATGTCTCCCTATTATTCAGTCTTTGTCCCACTTTTATATATGGCTTGGTCCAGCTTTGTTGCTGTAAGAGTGTGGGAGGCATGTACACATTACGAGAAACTCTAATAAAGCAGTACAATTAGCAAAACAGCATCACAAACACAGATTTACTAAGCACCAAGTCAGCTATGCATCCTGAGCATCAGACACATGACGTATGCATCCCTGAATCCAAAAGATCGAAAACAAGGATATAGCACAGTTATCATCATTTGCACAGAGTGTTATGGGGGGAGCCTAGGCTGACAGAAAAGGTAAGTGAGTGCATGTGAGTAAGAAAAAGAAACAGGCAGACATTTAGATAAAATATCAAATAGCACTGAGACAGAATGAGTTTTAAGCCTCATGACTGACCCATGTAACTGTTATGTGCATGTGTTTCTGTATGGCCACTCCAGGTGAAATTGGTGTGTGAGTGTCTGCAAGAACACAGCCAAGCTCTGTGCTAGCTGTACATCTTGGTATGGTGAACAGGTGTGAGCAGTGCATGGTAGAGGTGGCAGTTCATCATCATTTTACTCGACCACAAGAACTGGCTATGCCAGGAGATGTACTGTCATGTCCACACCCACAATCAGATGCACTGCTGCTGCCATGGATGAGTTGTCCTCCTGAGTATGCCCAGTACCATGACCCCATGGCCTGCTACATCTGGGTGTGCACAACTCAACCACTTGTAGAGCAGTGGAAGAAGTGCCACTACAGGAGTGTGAACATAGCCAAGTAGGCAAACATAAGATGATATGACCTATGCCCACGTGTATACCATCCCCCTCCAAGCAGATGTTCTATCACAGACATTGCCCATTCCAATGTATCATTCATATGATCCATTCAATCATTAGCACAATGGAGGCAGTCATGCATGTCAGCCTGTGCCACATCTACAACCCTAAGCGTTTACTTGGAGGCACTATTGCAATGTGCCTGTGCCTCCATCATGACCCCAAACATATGTTGAGTGGAACAGAAAGACACACCTGGATCAGGTGGAGGATGGACAGCAGGCCTCCTCTGAGCACCCCTAACAACCATCCTGTGTGACACCTTGCCCACAATTTGGCTATGGGCAGGGTTAACAGGCAATGAAGCCACAGTAACTACACTACCCTGACTGAGTGTCTCACATTCCACTTGTTCAATATCTGAGGGCTCACTAGAATGGGTTTGCATAGGCCTACTGTATGTGTCTGATGGAATTACAGCAAATGGCTGAATGTCAACCTCAGTTTCAGAGTCAACCTCTGCACCCACCAACTGTGCCTCTATTTGCCCACATCATCATCAGAGTCTGCCGTTACTCTGACATCAGGTGCTAAGAGCCCTATACTTCCACTGACAGGATCACCCTTGATAATAAGCAAAAAACACAGGAAAGAAATTAATAGCTACACTAATGCAGTTCAATATATGCTAACAAAGTAACACTACTGCCACTATCACAGATGGTGCAGCAATACACAAAGAGTCCTCACACCCACCACACACATATGGATACAATAAATATTTCAGTGAACTGCTCATCAGTACTGAAATAAAAAAATGTTTGCTTTACCATGTGCAGATAACTCCACCCTTGCTAGGAAGGATGGTCATGGAATAAATTAAGCAAAATGTAAGTAAGCCATCATCACAATAACAGCCACTCAGGGTGAAAAAAATATGTTTTTATATGTCCATTAACAATGCATTTAAAAGAAATTTGGATGACATGCCCACCCCAAGCACACGTGTAATGAACCAGAATGTGTTGCTAACTGTATCAATCTATACCTAATCCCCTCACAAAACAAACAAAAAAAACTTTTAGTAAACAAACTTAAGTATTCCTGTCATTATTTTACTATACAAGAAATATTAAATAATTGACATAGATAACCCTATCTGGAAGCTCCTCCTGGGACATAATTGCCCTCCCAAAACAGCAGCACTAACATAAATCGCATGCTGTTGTGCACTTTCATCTGAGCTCTCTGGATCCCTGTTAGTGGAAAGGAACTCTTCATTTGGTGTCATTGTTGGCTCTGTAGAAGGCCCCCTGGTAGCCATTCTGTCCACGGGCCACTGCAGCTGCTCTGCTCTGGGCCAATGAAATCATGTCAGTTGCCTTATGATGCACCTGATCATATGTCCTGCTGTATCCCCCAACAGCATTTACATTGGTCAATATCTGCTGCTAAATTTGCAGTCTACCAGACATATCCCCATGTACTCTCTCAAACAGAAATGTGCCATGTTGCCTAAATGCTTGGGCAATTACATCATTCTCAGGGTCACTGAAAGGGGGTTTGTGGGGAATGAGATGCTTGGGTGATATAATCCTAGGTATCATAAAACACAAAAGAAGGATACTGCACGTACATATCACATAAATAAAAGTCATGCTTACATATAACACATAAGTACTTTTTCAATATTACCCACTGTAGAAGCAAAAATCTTTCAAGATATCCAAATATAACTAAAAAAGATGTATGTGGTTGTAATATATCACAGTCACATGCAAAGCAATGCTTGATCCAAAACAAGAGGAGCAACAATAGCAAAGCAAAGCTCTGTACAAACAATTTTGTTTGTGCCAACACAGAAATGGAACTTGGCTCCCTCACCTCCAAAGCAACGGGCAAATGACATTTTGGACAGAAACAAAGAAATAAAACATCAGTGAATTGTTATAAGTGCTATCAAAGAAACTGTCCTAAAAATAAGAGTACACGTAACACAGATCATTCATTTTTATGCAGTTGCAATTACCTGTCACCTCTACCTGTGGCCAGCCCTCCTCTAGAGATGTTTGTTTGCCATACTAGAAGTTTAACACCCCTGTGTTATTGATAATACAGGACATTCACATTTCACTGAAATAACAATAGAAGAGTGTAAAGGGACAGAGTTATAACATTAACACTTGTGATGAAAGTTAATTAGGCTGCGGAAATGAGAAAGCAAAATGCCCTGACAATAATGCCTATGCCATCAATAAACTTCTAAGAAGTACATACAGGTAAAGCTAGCATTTGCTAATTAATGCATATATGTATAACTATTTTTCTAAGTGATGTGAGCACATCCAGTATATAACTGAAAACAACAATCATACCTTATCAAGATCAGTAGTCTCCTGTGCAGATAAATCCCAAATAATAGCAATCTTCTTCTGTGGTATCCACATAAACAAGTCTCCTCACCTTCAGGTTCCCTAGCTATATGGTTCCCTTTTTATAGTGTAGATTCAAGCCTGTAAGCATAAAAAAGATGCAACTGATAAGTGAACTTAATAGAATTGCTAAATCCCAAATTCTTGGCTCTGTATGGCAGATGTAAATATAGTGCTGCCACTCCCTCAGCATTTGTTGCTAACGGATTGCAACTGTGAGTGATTACTTGTAAGGAGAAGGAAAACATGACAGCAATTCAGAATCCAGAACCCTTCCAAATTCCTTACCTGCAGTGGGTGTGTCAGCCAGGTTAGACTTACAAAGTGTAGATATAGTTATATCTAGGTGTTAAATGTAAGTAAGGCGCAAACTTTCACAGTTGCTGTTCAGTAACATCCAACCTCCCCTTTGTTTGTTGAAAACTGTACATTATTGCCATTTAACATTCTCACACATTTTAAGGACAATGATATAAAATGCCTTACAGACTGCATCTCCATGTCTCAGATTACTGCTCAAATAAGAGAAGAATGAACAACATACAGAGATAAGACAGAGCTGCATTTCTGCTAACAACAGTCTTAAATGATCGTGTCATCAGTCTATGCACTACATTTGAAATGAATGCATGTACAAACAACTCAGAAGTGTACAAGTGTCATATGTCTTGTTAATACTGTGGATGATTTTCACTTGCTTGTATACATCCTGATTTTCACTGTCCATTGCAAAGCTGTTTCTGTGGCAAAGAGGGATAAGACACCCTTACTGTATTTTGAAGGGTTCATTTGTGTGAGAGTTCAAATCCAAACTTGTGTAAAAATCATTCATGTGTACCAACATATATTTTGTAGTATTGTTCATTTCATAGATTTTATTTTAATGATGGTATTTACAGGGTGTGCAGCTTAGTGCATACATGGAAAATGGGTAAACACAATAAATTTCATGTAATGTAGTTTTTTGATAACCAATACATCAACTAAACCTGTAAATCATGTGTGTGTGTAACACATCTGCTAAGCACATTTATTAATGCAGCATATACTATCTGTAGATCAAGGTTCAAATCCCACCTTTGTCTTTTAAGGATGACACCCAATAAAAACTTCCCACAAGGCTAAAACAAGTTTAGCTTTGCTTGTCTTGTTTTCAGTATGCTTACCATAGTGCAAATTTGGAGTAACAGCCCACACATGAAGCAGATGGGATGCAGACATTCTCGATTAAAAAAAAAATGATACATTGTTGCATTTTTTTTTTGTTTTCCATCACACAACACCATTTAGCGACATTGTGCAACAGTTAGTAACCTTTCCCTGCACATGCAGGTCCAGAACACCTGCAAAGAGGAAGCAGTCAGTCAACAATTTCAAAATGGATAGATTCTATCAAGTATGTTGGGCATCACGCAAACACGCTATGCAGCATTGCCTGGCAAACACACAAAAGTTAATAATGAATAGGGAAATATCTGACTGTTATCGAACTATTCCTGTGGTAGTAGGTATAAGTATAGGGCTACAGCTCAGATGGTCCTGGGTTCTAATACAGAAAATCCCAAATAGTTTTAAAGTTGGTCCTTTTCACTTTATATTAAATGTCACATAAAAAGTTAAAACATAATTATAAATAACAATAACACCAAGTATCTGTAGCAGTGAAGCTTATGTGAATTATATGTATGACACAGGGTATACTGACTACTATCTTTCTGTAATTATAATTGCGCTATCTGGCCTTGAATGGCCTTGAGACTTCAGTAAGGCTCATACACACACAAACATATAAACCAGGACCATGTCAGGCCACACACATACATGGTTAACCCCTTAGTCTGTCATGTGTATTTATATCTAATTCATGTCTATGTCTGAGAAGCACTTCTTCTGTAGCAAAGATGAAAAATCACATCTGACAAAATCAATATTTTGTCTCTTTTGCATAGGTTTGAATCCCACATTGTAAAAAACAATGTTATCAGTGTATGAAGCCAAACCAAAAATGTGTCAGGTAATGAAATTTATGCTCCCAGTACATGTCTAGAAAGTTAAATCACCTAACAGTTAGAGCAGCAAACAACCCTCAAACTAATGCCAAGTGTCAGATTAACCTTTCAGTTTTAAAAATGCATTCCTCTCTGTTTGACACTGTTGCTTTCCATGTAACATCACACAAACATGGTTGGCATTGTTCAGGTTTGAGCACTACCAGTAAATGCAATAATATTGGTTTGGGATGGTGGCCTAATGGTTAAGGTGTTTGCCTTACAAACACAAGGTGCAGAGTTTGAGTCTCACAAGGGATAATTGACTAGGCTCGCAAGGGCAGTAAGCCTTGTACTAACCTATGAACAGGTATTGGTGGGAAATCATTATTAGCTATTGCTGTTCTCTCAGGTTAGACATGCCCTGTGGTAGACTGGGAGGATCCCAATTTAGGGCACAGAGGTGGGTGTTAAAGAGTCCAGAATATTTACTGGACTCCTTGTAAAGGCTTTTGCTTGGGGACTATACTGGCTCCCAGTAAAAGTCCAAAGCTTAGAACACTCTGGCCAAGGCTGTATCCAGAGTGACAGGCAGTCAATGCACTGAAGAACAGTGTAGGCATCACTTCATTGACCTAAAAAGGCACAACAGGGAGGCAACAGGGAGACACTTGACCAGTGTTTGGATGAATTCAGGACTAGTAACATCCCACAGTTGTGTAAGTATAATAATAAAGAGAATTTATTGTAGATAGAAAGCTACATATAGGCAAGACTGGCATGCATTATGCTTTTCTGTTCTCTTCTCTTCATTCAAAAGCTAATACAGAGATTAATGTGGATAGAGAGGCAATACTGAGTGTCTAGAGAGACGGAGGGAAGCAAGGGGTATGTATGCAGTACAAAAGATGTATTATTGTTCCCCGGATTTACTAATCTTCCATGCAGGACTAGCTTAGTCCTGCATGGAAACAGCCATTTAGGAGCAGGACAGCAACGCACCATGCATATTAATGAAGGCTCGCTGCCTAAGCTACAAATCTTACACTGAGCATGTAAGAGTGCAGGGGGTGTGTCTGAGAGCAGAGCTTCCAGAATATACACGCCCCCGCAATGAAGAACAGCAGAAAGACCAAAAGAATGAGCAAGACTGCTCATAGGTATCCGCATACCCCCAACAACAACCCCCACGTGTACAACAGCAATAGTAAATACAAACAAAATAAACATACCATTTTTTTTATGAATCCGATTAAATCGAACCGTAGGTTTGCCCATCACTTAGTTATGGTTAATGCAGCTTAAATGGCTGAAGAGGATAACAAGGAAGATATATGCAAATGAAATAGTGTAGCAATAGTGTAGTGGACAGAGCATTTGCCTTATAAGCAGGCATTCCCGGTTCAAGTCCCACTACAGCACATTCCATTATCCATGTCAAATTACGTTATGACCAATATTTTAGTTGCATAACTTACTAAATAACATATATTTGTGAACTTGAGTACTGCATTAAATGCAGATGTGAGGTGTCAGTGTAATAATGTTGCAAAGTCCACAGATAATCACATGTGCCCCATAAAGTATATGTACACAGGAATCATGGATACAAATGGAAGGTAAAATGTGTAATGAATGATAACTCCATACAGCTTCCGAATCCCCCACCTTCCCAAGAACCATTAGACATTACTGTCTAAATCAGTGCAGTTGTAAGTTGGAGTAAGCACTAGTAAGCAAGTGTAAGCACTATTAAGCAGTAGTATGCATATGCAAGCACTAGTAAGTGGGTTTAAGCCCATCTGTGGGGGTAAGCAATGTGCACACAGGTTAACAATATTGAAGCTAACACTCTGTAAGCATCATTAACTGGAGGTTAGCAGTGCTTTACCTCACACAAACGCATGCAAACCCAATTACAACTGCTTAAAAGTGCCTTAATCACTCTATATCCAGTGGCCCTTGCTCTGCCCAGCAACAAAATAAACAACCTTGCAAGTCATGAACCCAGAACCCTATACACTAAAGTCAAAGTAGTTAACCACCAAGCCATCACAGCAGTACATATGAATGAGGTATCACCAATCAAATCCTTACTATAGTAAAATCAAACTGAACATGTGAAAGGAATCAGTATAAAGTCATATGTTCTATAACCCACTACATAACATAAATATGTGAACTGGAGTACAGCAGTAAGCCCAGATGTGAGGTGTAATTGTAATAGAGTGTTGAAGTCCCCAATTAAACACAAGGACCCCATACAGTGTACGTACACATGCATCATGGATACCAGGCATATATATATATATATATATATATATATATATATATATATATATATATATATATATATATATATATATATATATATATATATATGATGTAATGAATAAGAAATCAATGCCAAAAAGAAAATATAATGCAAATTAAATATTAAGCAACTCTAAGCATTGCACAGGCCAGCTTAGTTGGTGTAAGCAATATGTAGGCTAGCTAACTCAATGTGCCCAGTGGTATACCCATTTAAACAATGCCAGCCTTAGGTAAGCAGGTTTGCCCATAGCTTAGCCTTTTCAAAACTGGCCAGTCATGGCAAAGTGCAGGAATTCAGCCCTACTAAAACCCAACAGGCAGGAATACATCTCATAACTGGTTGTAGCTTCCCCTTGCAGGCAACATGGCAGAAAGGGGAGAGGGAGTGTGCTTCAGGACACATTGCTGGGGCATCCAGGAGTCCAGAGTCATAGCGGGACTCCTTGTCAAAGACCAAGAGCAGAGACTGCTGCAGGGCCACTGACAGGGTTCCCAATATAAGGCAAAAGCCTGGGACCATCTCACTCGTGACCTCTCCAGTGCCACTGGCATACCACAAACTGATGAGCAGGTCAGCCATCACTATGCTAACCTGAAGCGGCATAATGGGGATCTCTTGAATCAAAGGATCCAAGAGGCTAGGATGGCAGGTGCTGTCCCAGCTGTGTGTAAGTGTCACTCCACTATGTGTGTAATAATTACCAGCTCATGTATATTATGGATAGGTATGGCTAAATATTCCTCTTATGTACTTCACAGCGGCAAGTGAGCGGGCCATGAACCAGGAGGCCCATGGCTGTCACATGCAGAGGTTGGATGCGAAGCAGGTCAGTAATACTCTTGCATGTACTGTCATAGGAAATAAATCTAAAAGCATTAGTAAGGTAATTGACTGTATAAAACCTGTATTGTTTAAGGAAAGTACAGCATAAACCAGAGACTATGGCAGGAAGAGTCTCATATAGTTTGTATGTAAATAAAAGCATAATAGCCTGACAGTAAAGGTCTAACTGCTGGACTGCATGTGTATACTCTGGTATCACATGGTAATGTAGATTTGCAATCACTTAATAGTACTGTTGTATTAAGCACTGTTACCTACACTGTGCAGCATAAATAAAATGTGTAAGAATGCCTGTATATGACTGGTGTAATCCCCGGAGGTCATTTAGTACAACTGAGAGACACATAGACAGAAAACCTTGAAAAGACAGACAAAATCCAAATAACACACACAACTGAGACATGAACTGTTGTACTTTTAGCACACACAGCCATGGTTCGAATCCTGGGAGTGGTAGTAGTCTGCATGCAGAATCATACCCCACAACTGTACAGATATGTCCAGAATGTCCAGTAAATTGGCCCATATCGGCTGCCTGTCCCCCAGGGAAATCAGTGGGATGATCCCAGACGTATAGGCAGCAAACAGAAAATACAACTGATCATCAGATATCTATGAGAACAAAGCTGGCACGCTATGAACTCCTCAAAATCTTATGAGTGTAATAAGCCACGTGTGCCCCATTTACACCCCCATGTTGTCAAGCTGTGACCAGAGTTTGTACAGTAACAGAGTGAGATGTATGTGCATAATAGTAATGTGGAATCTGGTACTGTGTGTGGCAACATTCAGGTAATGCTAACAAACATTGCTCCCGCAGGTCTGTCAGATACGAACACTGTGCCCAGAAATAAAAGAATGCTACTCTGTGCTGGTACTGTATACTTTGGTATTGTATGGCATTGTGACTGATGCAATTGCTTTGAATAATAAGGTATTACTCATCATGTGTCACCCACACTATGCTACATAATATAACTGTCTAGGAAATCCTGTCTAAGAGTGTTGTAATACAAGGTCAGAATGTAAAACCACAGGAGAATTATAAGACAGAAAGCAGATAGGAGATATACAGCAATATCTATATAGCACACACAGCTGTGATGGACAGTGTTTTAGTTTTAGCAGACACAGCCATGAACTAAATCCTGGGAGTGGAAGTAGGCTGCATAGAGAATCATACCCCACAACTGTACAGCAAAGTCCAGAATGTCCAGTATATGGGCCCATATCTGCTGCCTGTCACCTTGTCCCCCTGGGGAGTCAGTGGGATGATCTGAGATGTTTAGGCAGCAAAAAGGACATACAACTAATTGTTACACATCTATGAGAACAAACCTGTCACTCTAGCAACTTTTGGAACTGTTATGAGAGTAATAAGCCAAGTATGTCCTATCTACATCCCCATGTTGTCAAGCTATGACCAGAGTGTGTACAGTAACAGATTGAGATGTATGTGCATAATACTAATGTGAAATCTGGTACATTCAGGTAGTGCTAACAAACACTGCTCCCACAGGTACGTCGGATACAAACACTGTGCCAAGAAATAAAAGATTGATACCCTGTACTGGTACTGTTTACTCTGGTATTGTATGGAATTGTGAGTGTTGCAGTTGCTCTGAATAATAAGGTATCACTGATCACTGTCACCCACACTGTGCTACATAACATAACTGTCTAGGAAATCCTGTATAAGAATGTTGTAAGTCACTAAATGCTGAAGAGGGCAATAGTCTACATATGTCCCAATTCACCTGCATGTGGTCAAGACATGGCCGGAGTCTGTGCAAAAATGAGATTGACAGGTATGTGCATAACATCAACCTGGAATCTGGGAGTATGTGTAGAAACAGTTAGTGTTAAAAACCATTTCCTCTACAGGTATACCAGGTAAGAGGTGTATACTGCAGGTAAAACCAGTTCATGTATAAAGATGATGATAGCCATATCACTGTCCAAACTAAGGCAATGGGGTAGTGTAGTAATACTTGTAAGGTACAGATAACAGCACTGACTAGGAAAGTAATGCGAACTACAGGAATATACTAGTTGTTAATTGACATCTCCCCCCCCATCATATCTCCAACTATAAACTAAATACCCACCTCATCTGGTATGTGATGACTTCACTGTTATGTTGGGAAATATGTCTTATTGGTTGATAATTATTTAAATCTGTTTCTATGCATGTGCTATGTTGAAATACACCAACATTGTTGGCATGGTGCCATCAATGTACCTGCATGCTGTTGTTATTACTACTGTGGTCCCATATATGCACTTGTTACGTTTGCTATGCAACTATTCTGTATCTGGTGTCTGGGTTAATGGGAATATCTATGTATGCTGTTATATCTAACCTTGGAATGTGTTGACTATTACTAACCCACATATGTTGATACGCCATAAACACCATAGCACTTATGGGAATGTGGGTCCCAGTGGACGCACCTGTCCCACCTCAGCTGACCATGGCACCGGGCACCAGAACGTCTGGGGCCCAACCAGGGATCTCCTCATCCGTTAGTCCTGCACCACCTTTGGGTGGAACCACCTCAAAGGATGTTGCTCACGCCCACCCTGGGAACAAGCGTGGACAGGAAGCTGTCACCCGTCGCCAGGTCTAGGTCATGGTGCGTAGAGAGCTCGATCAGCAGTTTGGAGATCTTCTACACCAGCTCGAAGGCCGCATGTCGTGACTAGAGGCTTGGCCTAGCTCACTGCCTCAACCCCCAGCACAGCCCCCTTCAGGGCTGTGAAGGTGCAGTGGTAACTGCCCGTGGGTGGGGATCTCAGTCCCACTGTTTCCACTAGGGGGCTCATGGGCTTCTAATTTACCAACACCCCCCTATCAAGGTGTTTACCCCCATATGTGTTATATACCACCCCTGTATGCATCTTGTTTGTCTTGTCTATTAACCTACCCAACCTACCTCCCCAAATATACCTACTATCCCTCCACAACATCCCACTCTCACCTGCAAAAGAAAAGGGAAATCTGTTCCCAAAAAAAAAATCTCGCCCTATACATAGCTGTCCATTTTGCACACTTCAGGTGGAACTGCTGCAGGGGATGGGGCTCACCCCCCAGGAGCAGGGCTCGATCAGCAGTTTGGAGATCTTCTACACCATCTCAAAGTCCGTGTATCACAACTAGAGGGTCGCCTGGCTCTCTGAATCAGCCCCCAGCACAGTCACCTTTAGGGCTGTGAAGGTGCAGTGGTGACTGCCCATGGGTGGGGATCTCAGTCCCACTGTTTCCACTAGGGGGCTCATGGGCTTCCGATTTCCCAACACCCCTCCCCATCAAGGTGTTTACCCTCCACATATGTCATATACCGCCCCCGTATGTGTCTTATTTGTTTTGTCTGTTAACCTACCCAAGCAATATCCCCAAATATACCAACTACCCCTCCCCAACATCCCACTCTCACCTAAAAAAAAAAGGCAATCTGTTCCCCCAAAAATATATCACCCCATACATAGCTGTCCATTTCGCACACATGTCCACTGGACACATGTAATCTGGTCTAATTGGCATCACAACATATTATTGTTGTCCTCACCCCTTTCTCAGTGGTTTGAATGTCCAAACCTACCTCCAAATTCAGTGTATATGCACAGCTGTTGCTGTACAAGAAATTGGCAGATATGGACCATCCCTACAACCTCCTGCACATCCCTAGCCATTTTCCCCACTGACTTTCCCTCTTTGTGCCCCTTTTTCACCACTTAGCTATCAACCATTTTTTCTTTTCTTTTAAAGAAATTAGCATGGGAGTAAGTGGGAGTAAGCAATTTTAAGCAGCAGTAAGCAGGTGTAGGCATGTTTGCTTGGGGGTAAGCAATGTCTACACAGGATAAGCAATTTAGATGCTAACTGAGTATATGAAACTGTAACCGGAAGTTAGCAGTGCTTACCTCTGCGCAAACCTGCGCAAACCCGCTTACAACTGCTTAAAAGTGCCTTAATCACTCTGTATCCAATGGCCCGTGTTCTGCCCAGCAACAAAATAAACAGCCTCTGCAAGGCTCAAACCCAGGACCCTGCACACCATAGCCAAAGGGATTTACCACTAAGCCACGTCAGATACACATAACTCTGATGTTTTCAAAAACATATCACCCATCCCAGTCATTCAACAGTACAGGAAATGTATTTAAACATGTAGATGTATGTGTGTGTGTACATATATTTATATCTAAATAGATATATACATATCTATATATGTAGATATATATATATATATATATATATATATATATATATATATATATATATATAAATATAAACATATATACATACATATTCATACGTCTATAGATATATATGTCTACATCTATATGTATGTATATATATATATATATATATATATATATATATATATATATATATATATATATATATATATATATATATATATATATATACATACATCTGTAGATTAAAATGGAACATAACAAAACATATATGTCCACATGCACCGTTAATGGGGTTTAGGGGGCCCAAACAACATACGTCTTAAACAAATAGGTGTTCCCCCCCAGAGCCAAACATGTCTGCCCTGCAATACACTGCCAACTGTTGCAGATCCCATAACCAGGACCTGACAACTCCTGGGCACAAGATGTTAACAGTACTCCATCCCACCTGTATGATGTCAGGCTAGTATCAGTAACATACCATGCACTACAATGTGGCTGTCATAGGGAATGTACAATGTGGAGGCAATCAACATCCCCAGGATACATATAC
Organism: Protopterus annectens; assembly: GCF_019279795.1. Taxonomy (NCBI): domain Eukaryota; kingdom Metazoa; phylum Chordata; order Ceratodontiformes; family Protopteridae; genus Protopterus; species Protopterus annectens. Next base: position 593,917,000 of record NC_056735.1, on the reverse strand, counting down.
ACAGACATATATATGCAGATACAGATATACATATATATATATATATATATATATATATATATATATATATATATATATATATATATATATATAGGTAACTACACATATACACACACATATGTATAGGAAGATACATATGTAGAAGGTGCACACAATACGGAACAGCCACTATGCCTACATTTACCACCTTACCAACTGGACACTGTATGAGCCACCCATACAAATGACAATTGTTGCCTGCAACATATAACCACAGAGAGGTCAAAGGGTATAACACCACACACAGGTTTGCATACATGGGAAAGCTTTATTTGTGTACTATTACAGTTGTATATGCCATGTCATATAGCTGTTTAGACACTGACATCCATATAAACAGAGTAATGCAACTGTGAAACAGTTATACTAATACAGTAGTCTGGAAAAGTTTACATATGTTGCTGTCCAGGCCGAGGCCTTCATGTAGTGCAATAGTAAAGACAGCCTGGGCCACAAGATACCAAACAATCAACAGTAAGCAATGCAGATGTATAGTCCAGCAGCCTATATCTACACTCTGTGCACAATTTCTAGGGGGTAAAGACCTCAGTTGACACAATGGGCTGTATCTGTTACATAACAAGGCATAACTGACACCATCACAATCACACTGACAATCATAACGGTCTGTATGGCAGGAGGTAGTAGGCCTGCATTTATCTAAGGTGAATTGTATGGTAATGTACATCCTAATACCTTAAGACAGCTTACCCCTGATACCCCCACATGTTGTAACAGCCTATGTTAGTTATGGTGCATCCCCTCCAGGCTCAATAATACAGGGCCATATACCACTGTTACATACACTGGCCTCTGGAGTGCATAAGGGCACACATGTATTGTGTAGGTGAAGCCTACACATATATGGACCCAACCCAACAGTATGTGTGGGGGACACAACAGCAGTGGATTGATGGCAGGAATGGCAGCATGACCTACTCACAGCCCACTACATAACCCCTGACAACATGTCATATGTACAAAGCCTGGTATGTAGGTGGAGGACAGAGGCTGGAACACAGGCCCATATATGTAAAACTGTTGTCATACACTAAGCAAGTCGCTGGTGTTTCAGGATAGTCTGCAACATACCCTTAGTCAGGAATATGAAGTTAGAAACAGAAATGGATGTAGCCATTTACTGATAGCACTCAACACACACACTGGCAGTATTATATCTGACACAAGACTTGTGTGGTGGACAGACAAAACATAATAGGCACACCTCTGGCCATCAAGAAGATAGGCCCACAGTTGAGAGCTATGCAGACAGACTGCATTCCAAGTTAAACTAGCATGTACACACAAACTCTGTAACGCCGGTGCTATACAATACATACAACAACACTACTCACACTCTGTCTGTAGTTCTGGAACCTCCTACAAATATGTAGCTGGCCTGAGTGTGCAGGTACTCCTTTAAGAGGTATTACTACCTGCTGTTTGTAATACGGTTGCCCACACACAGGAAGGATGTCCATCATACAGGAAAGGTAAAAGGACCACGCCCACATGATGTAGGGATTTATAGTAGTTGGTTGCCATGACAGTGGTAATTGAAAGTACTACACAGCATTCTGCATGCAGGTAGCAAGTGGAGGACACTGATTGGTGTAGAGGCCATCACCTGATCATGTGCATTACCTACAAATTCCATGCTTCAATCTATGCAAAGCAGCTCATTCCATTTACTGGAGAGAGTCTGAGAGTGAAAGAGAGAAAGAGGGAGTGTGCATATAAGGCACAGAAAAAAAATCCAGAAGAGTCTGCATTCCCAGAACAGGTATGTGAAGTATATATGTATGGAACTGACTGTAATACTTGGTCCATAATAATGGGGTACATGATGTGGAATGATTTATATGTGCATTCAGGTGTTGTTGTTGTAATGATGTTCAGCTGAACATCTGCTTAAGACAATAGAGTCCATTACTGTGGGAAGTGGGCCATACCCATCATCCGTGTAGAGCATCACTGACTGATAAGATGTAAGCCATCATAGTGTGTGTTGTGTGATGGGAAGTATGTATATTACATGGCCAATAGCTGGTGGTGGAAGTAATGCCATTATGATGGACACATTGGTTCCACATTCCATCTCTTGCAGGATACTCATGTTAACCTGTATTGTAGCATGCAGGAATGCCATAGGTGTGTAATAGGGTTACCTGCAATCTGGCCTTACATATACCCCCCTAATGTCAGGCTGTGTCTATATGTGGCACCTTTCTGTGTTGTAGCAAGGCAGAACAGTACAGCTGTGCAGGAAGGTGTTGTGAGATTGTGGCCCGATGTCTGAATGTACTCCACATACAGGCATGCATATGTGTACATGGTTCCCCTTCAAACCATTGAACATTTAAAACATCAAAGTACAGATCATCGAAACCAGAACATCGAGTTTTAAAACATCGAAGGTTTGAAGGGGAAGAAAAAGGTAAGTGTAGGTGGGAGAATGTTTTGTTTTTCAGGGTACCAAGGTGCCCTGTATAATGTGTGTGTCTATGTGCCATCTGTGTGATGGCACTACAGATAGGGTATGGAAAATTTCCCGTTTAGCACTTCTGTATATAGCGCTAAGCAGGAGATTTTCGTTTAATCCACTGTAGTGCAGTCCCGGAGTTGGAATATTAAAGTAGGAGGTGTGCGGTTGGCGCAGCCCCCAAATGGGGGATGCAGGGGGGCATACAATTGTTAAAATTTCTTGTTATTTTTTTTTGTTTTTTTATTTGGTTACACTTGTAACCTTCGATGTTTCAAAATCTGATGTCCTGGTCTCGATGATCAGAATGTCGATGTTTTGAAATTTTGATGGTTAGAGGTGGAACCATGTACAACAAATTTACAGATACCCATGTGTAGATGTATATATGACCACATATATACATCACTTATATCTACACATATATAGATATATACCTATATGCACGTCTACATACATACAAACATGCACACAAACATATATGTATGTAAATACATGTCCTCTATATTACTACCACAGTGCTGCATGCTATGTGCAAGGAAACAGCACACATAGCAATACACACAGATATCTACAGCTGTCAGTGTGTGCAACATGGACAGGTATGTCACATGTGAACCCCTTGTTGGACCACGTTGCCCTTGTCTGTGAAGTATGGAATGGGAATATGGGGAAGTATGGCAGGTATAGTTGTGGAGGTGGTCAGGGTTGGTAGATATAGAGGACAGCCTACAGGGGTGGTATGTGACACATGTGATGGGTAAACACCCTGAATGGTGTGTGTGGTCTGTGATCTGGATGCCCCATGGGCCCCAATATGGACACAATGGGAACAAGCTTCCCACCCACGGCTACTCACAACAACGGTCCACATCCTAAAGGTGCTTGGCATGGAGGCTGAGCAGGAGGAGCATGTCAGCCCTGTGAATGTGTACTGGGTGCCACAAGGTGATGTAGCACATCCCCCATGTGTCTGTGGAGCCTGTTATAGAACAGACCCTGGACCTGATCTCAGGGGACAGGAAGATGTCTCTGTGTGCCCCCGGGGGTCAACATCCACAGGGTTGGTTCCACCTGATGGTATTGCTGGACCAATACATGAGGAGGCCCCAAGGTGGGTCACACATGTGATGTGGCCTGGAAACATGGGCAGATGAGTTTGGAGAGGTGGTTCTGCTGGGCAATAGTACATATACATGCTATTGTGTCATTGTTGCACAACATATGTCATAGTAATATTCTACACAATCCCAGAACATGTCCAACAGCATGCATAGATAACAATAACACAGAATGTCAGATGTGCAGCAAACACATAGCAAGCATACCACAGGCATATTTGGAACAATTGTGGCCCTGACAATGGAATGCAGATGAATATTCTGTAACAGGAAAGCAATGATAGTGTCCACAAAGGCAACATGACTACAGGCACATTGCACAAAGCGTGGTACAGTACAATATCTGCCCCACTGGTAGGTATGCTGTAGCTATACCTATTGAGTTGTGTGTACAGTTTGTTGTCACTGATATGGTGGGGGGATGACAGTGATGTGTATTAAGAACTATGGTAACCTTGCTGCATGACTTGCTGACACCTGTGTCCATCTTTATGTCTTTAAGGCAAGATGTCTCATGGAAGGCTGCCAGCCTACACAGCGGCTGAAAATGAAATTCTGCTGAATGGATTCATACAGCACTATGCAATCTTGTTTGGCCGGGCCATGATCAGCAGGAGCAGGCCGCCCTGTGGAACGACCTAATCTGCAGGGTCAATGATGTTGGACTGCACAACAGCAGTTATGAGCAGGTTGCCATCATTGTTCTGACCTGCTTCGCAATGCCCATCAACATGCTGCTGCAGTTTGGGGGATCACCTCGCCACAGGGGGGGCCATGCCATCCATCCCCCTGACACATGTGGAGGAGCTCCTGGCCAGCCACCAGCCAACGGACACCTTTGTGGAGGTGGATGCCACCCACACACTGGTTGAGGAGCGTGCAGGTAAAGCCACAGGGCACATCAGTAGACCACTGTTGCATATACATCCGCATCGGTACAGGTAGATCATGCATATCTGACATGTCATAGATATATTTTCTTGATGCATAGTAGTGATAAACAGATGTCCATATGTGGTAGTATTGTGGAAATGTACTGTTGATCTATGGTAATACTGCACCCACCCTGTAGCAATGCCACAGGTGTGGCCACTCACTTTGCATCTCTCACCCTCTTATGTAGGTCCCTCCGGGAAACCACCATGGCAGCAGCCTGTAGCTGTTCAGTATGGTTTTTGTAGATGCTTGCCAATACACCGGGCATGTAATGGTGATGGTATATTTCATGCAAACATCTAACACACCTACCCAGAATGCATGCTGTACATGTGCACATATTGTTGCTGTGAAATGCACGGCATCACAGTGGTGACCATGATGGGGTATTGGAAGTGTATGTCAGAAACCTGCGTGATAACTAACATTCTGTCATTACAGAATGTGTCCACAGGGAGTAACATAATGGTGGGAGACATGGCCTACATTAGGGACATGTATGGAACAACACCTATATACAGTGCAACACCAGTGTATATACCTGTAGGACAATGGCAACTGCTGCAAAGATACACTATGGCATAAGGCATTACAATGGTCCACATTATCAGCTGGGACTAGGATGTAACATGTGGTGTTCAGTGTATGGGACACTGCAAAGTGACACACATGTGTAGGGCTTACTTGTCATGCATCTGCAAAAGGTTGAAGGAGGGGGGGTGTCAGCATGACACACCAGTGCACTGCAGCAGGGATCCTAAGGATGCTAAGAATGGCTGTATCTGCACATAGTCAGGATCAGGACCCTTGGCAGATGTAACCCTACCCCCACAGCAATAGTGGTGGCAGTGTTTGAACACCAAGGTGATGTGCACATGAGTAGACCTTGCAATCATGCAGATTAGGAGGACATGTGTAGGGCAGACTGAACATACACTGGCAAATGCAGATGACCCACACTGGCATACCCCTGCCAGGGGTAGTGACTGCTGTAGTACACACAACAAGAGGTGGGATGAACCGTCATGATAAGGGTGTACACATATATGCCCACATGGTGTGTATGCCTCACGGTCAGCATCCGCACACCTAACACATTCTGTACACACTGCATGTGAAAGTACAGGACATATGTCACATATTGGACACATGTACTGTGAAGATACGCGGTGATGTGGCCCCATGGAAGATCAAGGATGGGTGTGTCATATCAATAATGGTGTGTACACCCCCCCCATAGCCAAGGTATTCTCTGATGTTTGTCAGTGTAAGAGTATTGGATTGTTCATACATGGTCCGCTGATGTTGAGAGCTGTAAATCAGACATCAGGCATTCACAAATGGCATCTGTCCACATATCATCCCAGGTATGTGTTGCTGGAAAATATAGGGGCTGTGAGCATTAAAGATGACATAACTGACACAGTAGTATATATTCAGCAATTGGCTGTACACCTGTGAAGTGTGGTGCACAGTACATGGCAGGATGCAGAACAGGTGCACAGCAATACTGTGTACATGGGTGTAGTAGTATCCAGGGGAAGGGGCTTCACCTAATGACACAGCACATGCATCACACACATGTATACTGTTGCTAGCATGGATTGACTATAGCGGCACTGCATGCTGTTGGATCCCATATGTTATGCATGTTGACAGATGGGTAATAGGAGAACTGTGTGTACTATCATTGTGCAACCTCACCTGGTAGGTGTGTGTGTTTGCCTCCTGGTGGGTAGTTAGTTTATCTGTGGGGTCACTCTGGAGGTTGATGCATGTAGGATGTGTGTGTGTGTGTGTGTGTGTGTGTGTGTGTGTGTGTGTGTGTGTGTGTGTGTGTGTGTGTGGCTAGCCATGTATGCACATTTGTGATTGTGGGGTGTTCTTACAGTAGTACCTCCTTTTGGGATCGTGCAGTACATGGACATGGACTGCCACATTACACACCAGGGATACTTGTCATGTATGTAATCACAGAACAGCTGATAGTATAACATGGTCTGTAGCATGGAACAGACATTGAGAGGGAAGGTAGACACCAGGTACACCCTTAATATTGCATTCAGCAGAGAGGTCACCTACAACTCATGTATGCAGCACTACAGATGCATTTGAGAAGTACTAGTCAACACCAAGGAGTGTATCCATATATCACAGGTGTCCCAAAATAGGCTGATTGAGCAGCATATCTGGCATGTACTGAGCATTACATACACATGACACACCAGTGCATGATATTATGGAGTGAACATTGCAGCCCACACATATAGGGGCCATGCACATAATGTCTGAACATACACAGTGTGAACACCGAATGACAGCAGTGAGGCCATCTAAAACCACTACACACAGGTCAAGCAGGTAATGTAGTAACATGTCTTGTGTTGTGATCGCTTTTGTAGGCATTTAGAGGACTGATATGTTAATGAGTGGTATCAATGTGTGTATGTTACCAAGTGTGATGCATGATGGGGTACACATGGACATATACATGGGACTGTCTGTAAAGTCACGGACAGGTAGGTATTACGGTGGTGTGTGTGTATGTGTTTGTGTGTGTGTGTGTGTGTGTGTGTGTGTGTGTGTGTCTGTGTATACTGTTAGGCAATGCTGTATAGGTATTAAAGTGCATTTATTGTTTTCCCCCACAGGTGGCGAGGTGGGTCAGGGTCCCTACTGCATGCAATCTGATGTTGGTGTCCATGCAGATACCGAAGATGATGATAAAACTGTTGAGGCACAGGTGGGGTTGTCAGGGGCTGACACAGCACCATCATTTGACATCCCCCTTTTAACCACCCCAACCCCACACACAATTTCAGTGCCTATACATACCCCATCACCAGTGGCCATAGGGGAGGGAAAGCTGGCGTTTGGTGGCTGTGCACAGGAAAGTCTGATAACCTTGCCTACTGTGTCTGGTTGTAGCAGGCATAGCCAGATGTCCAGCAGGGCACCACATAGGCAGATGTCCCAGGGTGCTCATGGTAGGGCTGCTGGACATCATGCCCCTGGCAGAGGCAACATAGCTGGTACCAGCAGGCACATGTTTCAGGCTGTCATGGAGGCACAGGCATGTATAGAACGTTACAACAGACAGGGCCTGGGGCTGCAGAGGGCTGCTCTCACATCTGCAAGTGACAACACCCGTGAACTGGTTGGTGCCATCTGTGCATTAATGGAGTTCATGGATAGATGGTCTGGTGAGGTGATGGCCCTTATCGACCATGGTCTGTCCATACTTGAACATGTGGTGGGAGTGCGGCAATGGCCATGTGGATGTAGCAACACCAACAGCTAGCAGTCAATATAGACATGCTAGGACACCAAGGGGCTCCTGTAGTGGCAGTACCAGCCTCAACACTGTGGGTGGGTGCTGTCCACACCACACCACAGCAGGCTATAAGCACGTAGTCCTGGCCAGTCCCAGGAGGGACCTGGTACCAGCGGACATCTGTTATCATCAGGTGGGAGTAGCACATCGAGGCCTGTATCTGCACATGCCCATGGAACCCCTTGCAGGCACAGTCCACATGTCCATGGACAGAGGCAGTGAACTGCACACCCTGCCAGCTATGGTCTCCAGCTGTCCATAAATGCCTGTGTAGGGCAGCCACATGGCAGAACTGTGTGCATGCATACCCACACACTATACAAACACACTTAGGGCAACCCCATACCTACACACACCACATCACCACACCCAGTTCACCTCGGGTCAATATTAAATATTTGAACGCTTAAACATTCGAATCACTAAAGATCAAACTTTAGTGATCGAATGCTTAAATGTTCGAACATTTTAAAAAAATAAAAAAAAAATAAAACAAAATGTAAAGTGTTTAAGCAGGGGGCAAGCCAATGTGCTACAGTGCAGAAATGGAACATTTCCAATTCCCTACACTGCAGCGTGATCTTGGACTTGGTATATTTAAGTAGTGGGAGGTGTGGGGGTGGAGGGGGGCTTTCCCCCTGCTTACACCCTTTAGTTTTTCTTTTTTTGTTTTAATTTTTTTTTAATTTTGAAAATATTTGAACATTTAAGTGTTCAATCACTAAAGTTTGATCTTAAGTGATTCAAATGTTTAAGCATTCAAATATTACTATAGACCCGATCACTTCAGTACACCCCTCACCCACACACATGGTGTCAAATGTATGGCCCACCCTCAGCTTCTGGCAAATCAACAACACACCCTGCGCATATGATGATACCTGTGCCACATCCCTGTCATCCATTCCATCTATGCAGGGACAGGCTACTATGGTTCTGATGCACACAGTGACTGTACTTCAGTGTACCACAATACTGCACTGTAACATGTTGTAAGGAGTAAAGTGTAATGCATATATGTCAGTTATTGTAGCCTTCCAGCAATGTTGCATTATAGCTGTTAGTAACACTGGTTGATTGTGGTCTCTATAATGTTATCCATTTGTGTTATAGGTGTACATGTATCAGCATGAGGATGCCCTGTGCATATGATGATACCGGTGCCACATCCCTGTCATCCATACCATCAATGCTGGGGCAGGCTAATATGGTTCTAATGCACTTGTTGACTGCACTACAGTGTACCACAGTACTGCAGTGTAACATGTTATAAGGAATAAAGTGTAATGCATATATGGCAGTTAGTGTAGCCATCCAGCAATTATGCATTATGGCTGTTAGTAACACTGGTTGATTGTGGTCTCTATAATGTTATTCATTTGTGTTGTAGGTGTACATGTGTCAGCACGAGGATGGTCTGCAGTCATATTCCACAACGGGGTATGGCACTGTGGTGACACCATGACTGTGACATATATAGGGTACAGTTGAACACATGTCATAGGTTAGTTAAACAGTTATTACCTGTGCCACATGGCAGGTTACCCACTGGGGCGTGTATACTCTGCAACTTTGATGTAGACCCATGCACATACACACACACTGTTATTTGGCAACACTGGGACTAGACTCCTACCTAGGTATGTAGTGATACTGAAGTGTGTGGCTTGCAATGCACACACCACATAGCATTTAGGGTGAGGTGTGTTCCAGGTTACATGTTACTTGCAGAACATCCCCAGACATGTACAGTATGGTAATGGGGGATGTAATGGGTGTATATGGACAATACATAGTGTGACATACCTTCATATATAAATTAACAGACACATAACAGGCAGACACACATCTGAGAGACCAAGGCCTATCGCTGCTAACTAACTTGAACGTGTGTACAATGTGTTACAGTTAGGCTGCACACAGCACATGCAAAACTGCCCTGGAATGTGGTATCAGTTACCTGCATGGTTGATGGTGACAGTGGTAATCATAGCGTGGTACATGAGACATATACCGGGTGTACCTTGGAGTAATAACAGTGTACACAGCACCCACATTCCCCAGTGGATATTGTACTCCCTGACACCCATGATGGCACTCAGATATACCCACCATCACACATTGGCCATGGCTGTGATACAACCCATTGTAGATCCCAACAGTGCTACTACAGGGATATGCATCTGATGCACATGTCACATGCATAGCATGGTGTTGCATTGTCATGCCTCACTGATGGGCAGCAACAACACTATCTGTACTACCATGTTGCAGTGGGTATTGTAATAGATGTATGTGGCCTTGGAATGCTGTACCCTACAGATAAACGGACATGCACACATACCCACACTTGCCAGAACACAATGGGTATCCCATGGCTATCAACCCATTTGAACAACACTGTTGTGATGGTACTGCAAGGCTTGTGTAGCCAGTATGGGGAGGAGCTTAACAGGGTACATGTAATGTCCCATACAACAGCAGCCACAACTGGCTATGGCAATGGGTGTTGCGGTGGTTGTGAAGGCCCTCATGGAATTCCCATGTACCGGTGTGCTAACACACAGATACTGCTATGCTCAGTAATGCACACATACACATGTGTCAGTACTGGGATGCATCTCTGCAGGTGGTCATAGCTGTGTACCTAGCTATTGTCCAAGGAGAGATGGGTTGTGTAGGGGTTGTGTGTATAGTGGTATCCTGCCACCTGCCATGTGGCAGCAGGCAATCTATCGACAGACACTACTGGGGTGACACTCAAGGTGAGAGTGACATGCATCAGCCATTCCTCCATGCGCCTCCTGCACATGGCCACTGAGGTGATCATGTTGACATGCATGCAACATTCATTACAGCACATGGTTAGTGTCTGTGATGGAGACATGTACCCAAGCGTGTTCTCTTGACTGTGGTAGTGTAGTGGAGGTACCCGTGGCATGTGGTGCATAGAAAGTGTTATCTCCAATGTGTGCCAGTTCTTACACAGCTGGGCAGACATGTCAGTGTCGATCAAGCTTATGATGCCTGCACGTATCCCAGCTGGATACCTGCCATATGCACATCTGTACAAGGACTGACAGTCATCAGCTTGGCAAGTAGTTATGCAGTAGGATTAATGTGTTGACAGATAGAGATTTGACAACAATATGTATGCCATACCTACATGTCAGGAGCCCTCGCTATCATGTGCTGTACAAATGGTAGTCTACAGTTACATTCCACATGTCGGATCATTACCCAGTAGGGTTTATATACTATGACACAGCTAACACACCAGGGATACAACAGGGAGGACTCAGAGTCCAGCTATGCCTGCAAGGTGTGCCTGTTGTCAGCACTACATTTAGCACTCTACTCTTGCCTGGGTAGGCACTGTCAACAGTAGTACTACCATGATACACTACATGCAAGTGTGACAGCATGTACCCTGGGATACTACCCCCTGTATGTAATACAGTCACACAGATAACAATGCTGTACTGGCCTCATATACATCTGTGTCCCACACATGACACACACACACCTTGCTACTGTAATGATAGCTCATAGGTGCATGTATTGTACATGGCATTACATACACTTATTACAGATGTCATTACCCTGCTATGTTATCAGACTGGGTGGAGTGAGTTGGTTACCAGGGCTAAGCCATGCTTAGCAGGTATCAACAGTGCTGCAATATAACAGTTGAGCTGATGTGCGTACTGGTAAGTGAAGCCTACACTGTGCAAGCACCCGTACATTTACTCGTAGCTTAGCACCACTTAGCTTCACACAAACCCATGCAAACATGCTTAAAGCTACTCAAAACTGCCTTAACCACTCTGTATCCAACAGCCCTTGTTCTGCCCAGCAAAACAATGAACAGCGCTTGCAGGTCTTGAACCCAAGACCCTGTATATTAAAGTCACAACACTTTACCACTACGCCGTGACCACTGTGAAAACAGCTGTAGCTTTTCCAATATTTCTGTCAATACACATATTGATTAGTATTGAACAATTGCCTTTACTTCCACAATTGTGAAGTACTTGTCATTAATATGACTGTTGCATCACATATGTTGTTTTATCATAATGTACACATAACAGATACATACAGTGAGATACATCTGGGAGTGTATACACAACCGTGAGGCTTACACATGACAGAAATATGGATATATACATATAATCGGTTGATATATGTCTACATGTACATACACATGTATATTCATACATATGTCTGCATACACATCTGTATAGTGCAACATATATATGGCCATGTGTACATCTCATTTTATATATATATATATATATATATATATATATATATATATATATATATATATATATATATATATATGTATATATAGCTATATATGTATGCACATATATAGCTATATATACATATATATAGCTATATATGTATGCACATCCTATGTGTACAGGTATGCCTATTTATGTAGATATATATGTAGATATTTATAACTATATGTGCATACAGATCTATTCTGATATACATATTACTGTCAGTACATATGTAGATATCCATAAGTATATGTGCATATGTATCTCTATCTGTATATGTGCAGACATATATTGCTGTGTATATGTATATATCTGAGTGTTCATATATATATATATATATATATATATATATATATATATATATATATATATACATACCCATCTATGTATGTCGATATGTATATGTGTATATATCTATATAGATAGATGGATAAATAAATATACATATGGTGTAGTAGTAGTTGCTTTGACTGCAGTGCATAGGGTGCTGGGTTTGAGACTTGGCAGGGCTGATTATTTCCTGCTATAAAACCTGCATTAGTGCCAATTAGCTAGGGTACAACTATTCCCAGCTCCATAAAGTCTACTCTTCAATTTTTCCCTTGACACTAGACAAACTTTAAACTTAAGCACTCAAACCATTCACTTCTCTGCCCAGCACTTGCTCAAAACTCATAGCAAGCACTAATAAACCTTAGCACTAGACCCCCCCTATATTGTAGATAAGGACAAGGCTCTCTATTCGACCTTACCAGCCAATCAGTAAAACAGCTGACTTTACCTATCCAGGCATGTCGAAAGGGCAGTTTCAGGTGTACTCTCTGGTCCGACTGGTGGATCTGGGCATTTTTGAGGTCAATCTTTCAACTGCCTCATTTACACAGACAACACTATCCTCGTACCATCAAACACTAATACATGCGAGAGATGCAATTATACAGCCAAACTGGAGGCTAAGCTCTCTCAACCCAAGACTGGACCAGACAGTCAAGAGGAGAAGGGAATTACTTGCATCACACCACCAGTCTCACATAGACCAATGAAACAAGCACCGGCAAAAAACACACACAAATACATGAAAACATATTCTGAGGCTCTAAATAAAAATCTGTAAAAGCAACAGATACCTCCAAAGCAGACATCCAAGCAACCTGCATCCCCCAACACAAACCATGAAATACATACTTCACAAAACAAGTGTGCCACGCCATCATAGCTCTTATGGCAAAATAACATACCTAACACACTAGTAATAGGTGACTCTATAGTCAGGCACACTGACGTCCCACTCACTAGGCTGAACAAGGAGAAGGTTACTGTTAGCTGCCTGTTGGGTGCTAGGATCTGCCACATAACACAAGCACTCAGGTCACTCCAGAACAAGTTCAAATACAACTCTGTCATTGTCCATGTTGGTGTGAATGACCTGACCCATACCTCTCTGGACTACATGAGAAGAGACATGGAAGAGCTCTCTGATCACATAGCCCAGGCAGATATGACCCTGACCCTGAGTAGCATCCTGACCTCACCAAGAATTATACCACAGTATAAAGACAAAATTATCAATTTCAACTATTGGCTAAGCTTCTGGTGTCATTCAAAGGGGATCCAGTGTCTGTCAGCCTGGGATGACATGCTCGACAAGCCACGCTGCTATGCTAGAGATGGCATGTACCTGTCACCCTTAAGCTTTCGAATACCAATCAAGACTCTTGCCACCCCCATAGTGCCTTTTTTAGGCAAGGCTCAAAAGACAAACCTACTGCCATAAATAGCACAAGTAACAAAAAACTGAGGGTAATGCTACTCAGTGCTAGAAGTCTAAACCTCAAAATGCATGCACTCGAGGCACTCCTCAGTATGGAGAAAATTGATATATGTGCAGTAACAGAAACCTGGTTTAAGGCTCCAGAGAGCACCCCAGCACTACCAGGCTACAACTCATACCATACATTTTGGCCACAAAACCCAGACCAAAATAAAAAAGGTGGGGGCGTATCCATATTCATCAAGAATACCCAAACCTCCAGGTTAGTGACACAGCATGATGCTTCAGAGATAATCCATGTGCAACTAACAATGGGCAGAACTGCAATTCAAATTGTAGCTTGCTACAGATCACCCACCATGTTCCAGGACCCCCATTCCACATTTCTGGAAACACTGGGAAACATAATGGTCCTACCAAACACCCTGATATTGGGTGATTTCAATTACCCAAACATTAACTAGGAGAACTACTCAAGTACTAACTCCCTTGCCCAACATTTCCTAGAATTTATAAACTCAAATGCCCTGGATCAACTGGTTAACACCCCCACCAGAGGTGACAACATATTGTACCTAGTCATCACCAACATGGGTGACCGGTGTTCCACACCAGATGTCAACCCCTCACTGGTTAGATCTGACCATAAACTAATAATTCTGGATATCCACATTCCACCCCCACCCCCGGTCAAAGAAACCACTGTGAAAAACTTTTTAAAAGCAAACCTCACGTTACTTAAGACCGAGGTAGAAAGTTTCAAATCCCCCATGCTAAAGGATAATGCTGCCCAAGAAGCAAAATCCTTTACTAATGCACTCTAAGGGCACCAACAAGAATGCATGGATCGTGCTATCCCAAGCAAAACCAAGACTCACTCCTCCAAGAAAAGGAAACCAGTCTGGTGGACCCCTGCCATAAACAAGCTATACAATAGAAGGAGGAAACTAGTACAAAAAAAGAGTAAAATCCCAAGAAGGGAAGACACCCCTGATCAGTATCAGCAAGAAATTATGATCCCTCATAAAATCATTCAAGTCTAGCTTCGAAAGAAAAATTGCCAAGGACTCCAAAGATAACCACAAGACATTCTTTAGCTATGTCAAGAATCTAAGTGTCAATTCTCAGATCTGCTCGGAGTTAGTGCACAAAATACACTGAACCAACTGATATCACCAACATCCTGGCAGACAGGTTCAGTGGAAACTTCACCCCACTCTCACCCCGAAAACGGCCCATAACCATACCAGAAGAATGTAGTGCTCCTGAAATCACAGACACTTAGGTAAAAGCAGCCCTCTCCAAAGCCAAAAACACAGCATCAATGGGACTGGACGGTGTCCTAGGCTGCATCCTACACGAGCTCAAAGATGAACTATCCCCTCACCTAAACATACTGCTCAAACTCAGCCTCTCCACAGGCTACTTGCCCATAGAGTGGCACACAGCAATGGTTATTCTGCTCCACAAAGGTGGAGCCACTACAGACCCCAGGAACTATTGCTCTATAAACCTAACTAAGTTGGTCTGCAAGGCTATGGAGCACATCATCATGGATCTCATTAACAGAGACATTGAGAACCTCCAAACATTGGAACCTACCCAGTTCAGCTTTGTTAAGGGCAGATCATGCCTCCTAAACCTGGTGGGCTTCTTTGAGACAGTTACCAAGGCTATAGATGAGGGGAAAAGTGGTCCACATAGCCTACCTCGACTTCACAAATTCCTTCAACACCATTCCCCATTCTGGCATTATAGACAAGCTCACCAGCCTGAACATAAACCCCTATATCATGAAATGGGTTGCCAACTGGCTCATGGACAGAACCCACATGGTAAGAGTTGCAGGAGCTAGGTCTGACTCTAAACCAGTTACAAGTGGCATTCCCCAGGGCTCAGTCCTAGGACCCCTCTCTTCAGCATATACTTCTCAGAAGTACAGTCAAACACAGGAGGACTAATGATGAACAAGTTCGTAGACAACTACAAACTAGGGGCTATAATTGACTCTCCAGCTGACACAGACATCCCCCAAAAGGGTCTCACTGAGACAGATACCTGGTGTCAAAACCATGGCCTCAAGCTAAATGCCAAAAGTGCATAGTCATCCCCTTTGGAAAAAACAAAGTACCCACAAACTACCACATAGGTGGTAGCCCCCTAAATAAGGAAGACATAATAAGGGATCTGGGGACCCAAGTAGATAGTAATCTCTCCTTTGATAATCACATTGCCAAAGTGGTTAGAAAATCCTTCTATGTGGCCCACCTAATCACAAAAGGGTTTGCATCCAGATCAAAAGAGGTCATTGTGCTACTCTACACATCACTCATCAGAAGGATCTTAGAGTACAATGTCCCATTTGGGGTGTACCTTACAAGACATCAGCAGCAACTGGAAAGACCACAGAAGTACCTCACCAAGAGGATCACTGGCCTCAAACAGATGCCTTATGCAGGTTGACTGAAGAAACTCCAGCTGTACTTGGTTGCATACCACCTACTCAGAGGTGATCTCTGCCTGGCATACAAGGCCATGTCCAACCCAGAATTGATGGACATGCTCCACCTAAAGAAAACCATATTCCCTCGAGCCACATGCTGTAGGAATCTAAACCTCACCACAACAATAAATAGGACATGCTGGAGGGATATATTCCTGCCTCAGAGACTTCCCATGCTCTGGAACAAGATTCCAATCTACATTAGGCAGAGCTCGTCACTAACAGTCTTCAAGAGAAACCTTGACGCGTGGATGGGAAACAGAAAGTTTACCCTGGGTATCACTTCAGTGGCCCTGCTGCACAGAGGCACAGGTAACTAATCTCAAGGGGCAGTGAAATCCAACACATTCCAGCAGGCTTATAAAAGCATTTGGGCAGATAGCCTAGTACCTACCTATGAACCTATGAACCTATGTCCTACACATGGAGTGGAGCCCTATCTCAGCCCCAATAGTCCCAACCTGTTAGTTCAAGGGGATGTCAGGTATGTATTGCAGGTATATATGTAGACTATTGCTACTGTGATAAGGGTTGTCTTCACAGACATGTTGTGTGTGGGAGGTCACATCTGCTTTTAACATGTGCACCACTGGCCACAGACAGACATCCTAAGGACATCATAGTACAGTACCACTGCTAGCACAGTAATGATCTTATGGACTACAGCAGAGATATGGCCAATAAATGTGGACAGTCTGACATACTCTGGTCAGTCCATAAGTATACACAGAACCCCTTACTGCAAGACATGTGGACGGAGCCTGACAATTTAGATGTTAACAGCCATGTAGATGGGTATATCACGTAAACACTGGTATAATTTGCCCCCATAGGTTATGCATTCACACCCCCCTGTCTATCCTGACACATACTAACCACTGGTACAGAGGTGCCATGGCCACATACTACCCACTATTTAGTGACATACATCAGTGCAGCATCCCACTGCTTTGTCTGGCATACATGACTGTTATGGTGGCCTGGCAGCAGTACATCTGGCAAGTATCTGGACATAACATCACACTGGGTAAGTACACTAAGCTGCTAGGTATGTAACAAAGCACTGTGTAGGCTACAGGCAGGTTGCCTTAACACTGGCCTACAGTTTTTATGGGGGAATACACATGTGCCTGCATATATAGCAGGTGCTACAGGCATGTCACAGCACAGAGTAACAGACACCTGTGTGAACATACATAACCACAACCAATGTGAACACAGCCACAGCCACATATGGTAGCTAGCATAATATTACAGTATATGGACTATCTGATCAACACCACCCTCATATGTGCCACTCACACACTAACCCTACATATACTGGGACACTACACAGTGTGGTCCGATGCCTGCCTGTGATATGGGACATGTGTGTTTGGCCCTACAAACATATAAGCCGATAGGGTAACATACAGTGGAGCAGCATGTAACATCAGATAGAACAGGACCAAGAGCAATAACATCTACCACAGTCTGCACACAGGCCAAGGTACATATACACAATACACACACTATCTACAATCACCATAAGTATACAGACCTCAGTACTGTACACACAACCACAGAATGCCCAGGCTATGTCCTCAAAGATAACTCTAACTATACATATGTGTCACAGTCTGATATCTCACTGGCTTGTTATCAGGTATGATGAAACTCAATTATGGTGTGCAGAACATATGCACATCTTACTGCATGACATATGTGCACAGGTTGACAGAGTTGTGGCTGGGGGCACAAACACAGGGTCAATATTGACATGCTGACCATGTACTGTCTGCAATCCTCACACTATGCTTCTGGAGTTCCCAGGTAGGTGATCTGTGAGTAACACAAGAAACAAAAGGCATCACACATACTGCCCAGTCTGCAGATGACCCTACAGATGAGGGTTTCCTCAGAAACATAGCACTGTCATGACAGGTAGGGTTTCTTCAGAAACATAGCACTGTCATGACAGGTATTAAAACATGTAGACCAGCCATATCCACACACACTCCCTGTTATACCAACATTACTCCAAATGTAGAATAGTGCCACTTACATTCTGTAGTCATGTCAGGCACATCCCCCTCCTGTGTGTTGGCCTGTTTCCACAGTGTATTTTGTTAGAGGTAAATCCCCAATCCATCTGTGATGCTGTTTGCCAAACAACAGATCTAGGTCCTGGTCACAGTGAATGAAAAGGCCCAACACCAACATGATGTTCCTAGATATTGGAATGTGTTTCCATGCAATTGGCTATGGGAATGTTACCACAGCTGTTCCACATGCAATCAGCTAGAGGAGGGCTGCAATTCATGCAGAGACCATCAGCTGATCATGAGCATCACTTACAAAATGCATGCTGCTGCTTAAGTAAAGCTGGTGTACATCTCCACATCCACCACAGAGGGAGTGAGAGTGGCAGACAGAGGCAAAGACAGGTCAGGGGGGGTGGAAGAGTAAAATTTAAGCATGTTTGCATCACACACCTACCTATACAGGGTATCAAACCCCTGAATGACTATGTATTGCTATCACAAGTCTATGCAGTTATTGGATGCGCCACATAGCTTACATGTTGAGGAGCTCTCCAAACGTATATGTGATGGTGAGTGACATCTGCAACAGTGATATGGTAGCGATACGGTAGGTATAGTACACATGCCTGTCTGCATGATCAGGGTTAAGCGTCAACACAGCCACAGTCTCTCAAGGACCCACACACATTGACACACTGGCAGGGTCAGGAATACACCTCCTCACCAGTTAGTTTGCCACAATACAGTACTGTACAGGTATCACATGCACCACAGGGGTTATCCAGAGGTTATATGGGCAAAGGGTATGTGAAGGTGTCTGACATTAGACATCATGCTTCAGTATGCAAATCGGGATGTAGTGAGTGTGAATGTGGTCAGAAGCATCATACACCACACACACAGACACAGGATGCCAGTACTGACATGCTTGGGTGCATTGCTTTACGGGTGTGTAGTGGTTAACTGTTCCAGAAGGCAATACAAGGCTAGGTGATGGGTATACCTTGGCATCAGGCCACATGATAATGTTCTTCAGTGTGGCTCAGGTGTGTAGTGTCTGGATTGGCCGACACAGGTGGGTATTGTATTCACCATCCAGTCACCTGGGTTACTATTGTGTGTGACCATTGCTGTGCATTGATTGTCATGTATGTGTTCATTAGTCCATGACATGGACGGTGTCTGGGATGTGCACACATCCCACATGTATGTACAGTGACATGTGGAACTGTACTTGAGGTGTCTGGCCCATGTTGCATACACAGATTGTTATCATCAGATGTGCCAGTCCTAGCCTCATGTGGTGGGAACAGGTAATGGAAAGCAGGTTGGCCCTGCACCTACATTGATAGCATGATACAGGTATTCCCTGGTGTCAGTGGCATCTGTCCATAAAGGGCATGTGTTTAAGGCATGGTATGTCCTTTGTGGGTCACATTAGATGGCACCACAGGTGTTGCAGGTGTCCAGTGGGGAACATAGTGAAGGTGCACTGTCTGCATGTACATGCCTATTGTACTGATGGACAGGGTGCCATGCCCTCTGTAGTCTGCTGCAATCACACCATGGTCACTATCTGTGTGCAATATGCAAGGTACTACCACTAATGTGGTTGTTGCCTAGGCAAGTTTGTTTGCATATGAGACATGGGTTGAGAATGTTCTCTGGGTAATACAAGGGTTGCTAACTTTGTTCACCAGGCCTTGATGTCACATGTAGGGGTATGGATTGGCACCCCAGCCTCTCGGCTATTTCACATCTGTTACCCTTGTACGGTGGACATTATGACATATAATAGGGCCACCATATAAGACATTTTCAAAACCTGATCCACAATGAGTCTAGTTGTTACACACTCACGGCCACCTCCACACAGGACATGAATGACAAACATAGACACAGACACCTGCCATGTCTGGGATTACAGCTCCTACCTAACTAGTTTATTACACTACAGCACTATGCAATTATAAGATGCACCAAGGAGATTACTGTGCTATTCCTTCCCCAAAGGTGTATTTCACAGTGAGTGACATCAGCAGCCTTGCCAATGTAGTGCATTTGATTTGTAGTGAGTGTGACTAGCCTAAGACGCATTGCTCCCTACACAGACATAGAAACACACAAACGTCCACACTTGCTATGTGTGGGAATAGAACACCTACCAGAGTACTATATCACACTATAGCATTATGCCGTTATAGGACATGCCACGGAGATTATCAGACTACACCTTTCCCAAAGGTGTAATTCACAGTGAATGACATCAGCAGCCTTGCTAAAGTAGGGCATTTGAATTGTAGTGAGCGTGACTAGCCTAAAAAGCATTGCTCCCTACACAGACAGTGATACACACAAACAATTCCCATGTCTGGGATTAGAACTCCTACCTAACTAGGTTATCACACTACAGGATTATGAAGTTATAGGACATGCCACAGAGATTACTGGGCTACACTTTTCAAAAAGGTATAATTTACAGTGAATGACATAAGCAGCCTTACCAAAGTAGGACATTTGAATTGTAGTGAGCTTGACTAGCCTAAAAGCATTGCTCTCTACACAGACTTGCCATGTCTGGGATCAGAGCTTCTACCTAACAAGTTTATCACACTTCAGCATTACACAGTATCAGGGCACACCACGGAGATAACTGGGCAACATCTTTCCCAAAGGTATATTTCACAGTGAATGACATCAGCAGTCTTACCAAAGTAGGGCATTTGAATTGTAGTGAGCATGACTAGCGTAAAAAGCATTGTTCCCTACCGAGACAAAGACACACACACTTGCCATGTTTGGGATTAGAACTCCTATTTAACGAGTTTATCACACTACAGCATTATGCAGCATTAGGATGCACCACAGAGATTACTGGGCTACTTTGTTCCCAAAGGAGAATTTCAAAGTGGATGACATCAGCAGGCTTGTCATAGTAGGACTATGGGGAGGACAGTGTGTGTGCATGAGCCATAACCCATTCATCTAAAGGCTGACACACCACATTCAGTGTTATATTCTGCAGGTACATGTATACAGCTGCTAGATGACTACTGCCTTGTACAGTCGTGTTGCACAGTTAGCACTTGAACCACATAGTCAGTAATGCTGAAGGATACCAGTGACTAATTTCTACAGTGAGTGCCATTTACACATCATGTGGTTGTAGCCATTTGGCTGTGTGCTGGGTGGGACAGGCCTCATCATGGATGGCTCTTTGTCACAGTCACTCTCTTCCACACATCTATGCATGTCTACTTTTGGCTTATTATAGTGTGTTGTCCTTGGATATATGTCTGCATTCCTATCCACTGTGTGTGCAAAGCATGACTGGTGCATACTGAGGAGTGTATGCACTAACATCTGCAACAGTCAGATATGTATGGTCCACTGTTGTTTGCAGACATGGGTTTCATTTGTTTAAGTGTGTGATCATGCCCAGTGTAACCTTTCGTATGTTGTTGTCTGATATTGCCTTCATTTCTCTAAGTGTGTGAGCATGCCCAGTATGGCCTTCTGTATTGAATGTGTGGATCCATTCCAGGTCATTGGTACTCCAGGGCAGACCTTTATGTTGTACACCTACAGGTAGCAAACTGTTTCTGCAGGGTATCCGTAGATCATTTGGCAATATGGGGACAAATTGCGCAAGGGATAGTGTGTACTGTAGGTGATTGTGTATGTGCTTCTTCTGCTACATGGTACTGGTGTTAGCAGAGATATTCAGACATATGTACTGTTATACACTGTGATGTTTTATGTCCTCAAGTACTGTCAGGTGGACATTCCTGCTTACAGTGATGTCCTGGGGAACAAGGGTGAATGTAGCTGTGTCTGGTATTGTGGGCAGATGCGTACATATTCATGGTAAGTTATGCCATTCTGGAAGGGGGGCTGCAGACAATTGCTGCTGGGTCTGTGTATCCGGTTCAACACCTTGGTACAGTGCTGGCAGAGGATCCCATACTTGTACATCCATCAACATGACAGTATGGCCTTAACTTGCTGTGGCAATACCTCACAGCTGTACAGATTCACACAAGCTACCCAGAGGCAGGGCCATGAGTCAGGACATTACCCCTATTGTGGTGTATGGGCAGGTTTGTAGCCACCCATATATGGGTTTGCAGCCAGGGATAGTGTGTGCATACAGCTGTGTGCCGGACCTTGCACATTGCATGCTGCCTATGCTCCCATCCCCCCTCTATTATTCTATCCTCTGCCATACATTGTGCATACAATCCCTGATACTTTCCCTAAGGTTATCACCTCATCACAGCTGTGTTTTGCTGTTGGGCCACAGTTCATGCAATGGGAAATGGTGGACATGTTACTGTGGTATGTCCACATGGCCTTGCATATGGTGTATGTGGAGTGTGTTATGTTATGTGGTTGTCCATGACATAACATGCATTGACAGTATGTGTGAGATACAGGCCTTTGGAAGAGACCTGTAGGCCATTTGGTGATGATGCAGGCCAGCTGTGGCAGGCTGTTGCATTCTGTCAGTACTACAGTCCCAGACTGCCATACAGTATATTCTCCTGGCATGACAGGGTAGGTGTGGTAGGTGTTCATGCCAATACTTTCTATCAGTACTGGTCAGGTGGTGTGGATGCTGGCAGGGTGCTACCGACAGCTAAGGACACACCTGCATGGGACGCCTCCACTGCATGCTGCATTCTGTCACTATTGCTTATACAGGTGGGGGTCATATTGTACCCATTCCCAACAGTAGGGATACGACCAGAGAAATACATGTGGGTGTTTTTTGGGTGAGCTGGGTGCATGTGTGCTATGGACACTACTTGCATTTGGTGCACAGATATGCGTGGGGCATGGCAGTTACGGTGGCATGTGCAGGTACATCAGCTGTTTCCCAATACATCAGTCCTACTACATTTGTGATCTGCAAGTGTCCGGGTAGCCTACACCGGTATTCCCTACTACAGGCCCAGATAATGTGATGCATACCTGTATGTAAAATTCAAAGGATGTGTCCATTTCACAGTTACTCATTATATAATGTATGTCTGGGGTACTTTCCCCCGTGTACTGCTTGTATATCTAGCCCAACAGCCATGTCATGTCAGTCTTTCAGATGGTGACACATATTACCACAATACATTTACAATGGCTTACTGCTAGCATGTGTTATACTGGTGGGATTGTCTTTGGCACTGCAGTTGTGAGGACTTGACCCTGTCATCAGCAGTAGTGGGCAATGGCCACCAGGTCATACCTCAACATGTATACATATTGACCACTCTCACACAATATGAAAGACACACCAACCTGACAAACACATACCTGCATATTGTACAAATGCTACAATCTATCCTGCTACCTTGGTCACCTCTGGGCATCCCTGCATCACTGGTATTATACCTACACATACATGTTACTACATTTCTACATAGGATTGGGAGGGCACACCTGACTGTTGCTACATGTCTACATAGTATATGGGGGGGGCACACCTGACTGTTTCTACATTGTTACACAGGATTGGGGGGTGCACACCTGACTGTTACTACATTTCTACATCAGATTGGGGAAGCACACCTGACTGTTACAATGTGTGTACATCAGATTGGGGGGAGCACACCAGACCGTTACTACATTTCTATATAGGATTGGGGGGCACACCTGACTGTTACTACAAGTCTAAGTAGGGTTGGGGGCACACCTGACTGTTTCTACATTTCTACACAGGATGGGGGGTTCAAACCTGACTTTTACTACATGTCTACGTAGGATTGGGGGGCACACTTGACTGTTTCTATATTGCTACACAGGATTGGGGGCACACCTGACTGTAACTACATGTCTACATAGGATGGGGGGCACACCTGACTATTGCTACATGTCTAAGTAGGGTTGGGGGTACACCTGACTGTTTCTACATTTCTACGCAGGATGGGGGGCACAACTGACTGTAACTACATGTCTATGTAGGATTGGGAGGGCACACCTGACTGTTATTACTGTCTACATAGGCTATGGGGGGCACACCTGACTGCTTCTCATAGGTTCATAGGTTCATAGGTTGGTACTAGGCTATCAGCCCTAGGGCCTATACAAGCCTAGCCATAACAATTCCCTGGCTATTTCTTCCCACACTATTTACTTCCCTGGACTCCTGTCTTACAGGGCGACTGACATGATTCCCGGGGTGAATTTCCTTTCTCCCATCTAATCGTCAGGGTTCCTTCTGAAGAGGACCAAAGAGGCAATCTACTTGACATGTATGGGCAATCTATTCCAGAGTCTGGGGAGTCTCTGGGTCAGGAACCTATCCCTACAGCATGCTTTTTTTATTGTGATGACAAGGTTTAGATCTCTGGAGCGTGTGGCTCTGAGAAATTGGGATTTCTTTAAGTGTAGCATGTCCAACAGCTCTGGGTTTGACATGGCCTTGTATGTTAAGCAGAGATCACCTCTGAGTAGACGATATGTGACAGAGTATAGCTGGAGTTTTTTAAGGCGGTCAGTGTAGGGCATCTGCTTTAGGCCTGTGATTCTTTTAGTGAGGCACTTCTGTGACCTTTCCAGTTGTTGCAGATGTCTTGAGAGGTACATACCAAACGGGGCATTGTATTCTATAATGGGTCTAATGAGGAATGAGTACAGTGGGACAATAACCTCCTTTTTTCTGGATGAAAAGCCCTTAGTGATGAGGTGTGCCACATAGCAGGATTTCCTGACTGTTGTGGTGATGTGGTTATCAAAGGTGAGACCACTGTCCACCTGTGTCCCTAAGTCTCTTATCACACTTTCGATGTTTAGTGTACTGCCACCTATATGGTAATTCATGGATACATGTTTTTTTTTTCCCAAAGGGGATAACTATACATTTCTTGGCATTGAGCTTGAGCCCATGGCTCTGGCACCAAGCATCTGTATCTGTAAGGCCCTTCTGTAGAATATCTACATTATTTGGGGATTCAATAATGGCTTCCAGTTTGCAGTCATCTGCAAACTTTGTTAGCCAGAGCCCCTTAGTGCTGGCCTGTACTTCAGAGAAGTAGATGCCAAACAAGAGAGGTCCCAGGACTGAACCCTGAGGTACTCCACTAGTCACTTGTCTGGAGCTGGATTTGGAGTCGGCTGCTTTTACAGTGTGGGTTCTATCAGTAAGCCAGTTAGCAACCCATTGGGTGATGTAGGGATTAATGCCCAGCTTAGTAAGTTTATCTATGATTCCAGAGTGGGGGATGGTGCCAAAGGCCTTGGCAAGGTCTAGATAGGATGTGTGGACCACATTACCCTTGTCCATGGCTCTGGAGACTGATTTGAAGAAGTCAATCAGGTTCGGGAGACAAAATTGGCCCTTCATGAACCCAAACTGGGTGGGGTCCAGTGTTTGAAGGTTGCCAATGTCTTTGTTTATAAGTTCCCTGATAATACACTCTATGGCCTTGCAGATAAGGCTTGTCAGACTGATGGGACGGTAGTTTCCGGGATCCAAGGTGGATCCCCCCTTGAGGAGTGGGATAACTTTACACAGGATTGGAGGGTACACCTGGCTGTTACTACATGTCTACATAGGATTGGAGGACACACCTGACTGTTACTACATTTCTACATAGGATTTGTGGGGACCTGACTGCTACTACATGTCTAAGTAGGGTTGGGGGGGGGCACACCTGACTCTTACTACATTTCTACATTGGATTGGGGAGGCACACCTGACTGTTACGTGTGTACATAGGATTGTGGGGGCACACCAGACCATTACTGCATTTCTATATAGGATTTGAGGGGCACACCTGCCTGTTACTACATGTCTAAGTAGGGTTGGGGAGCACACCTGACTGTTTATACATTTCTATACAGTATGGGGGGTTGACACCTGACTTTTACTACATGTCTATGTAGGATTGGGGGGCACACCTGACTGTTACTACTGTCTACATAGGCTATGGGGGGCATACCTGACTGTTTCTACATTGCTACACAGGATGTGGGAGGGCACACCTGACTGTTACTACATGTCTATGTAGGATTGTGGGGGCACACCTGACTGTTACTACATTGCTACACTGGATTGGGGGGCATACCTGACTGTTACTACATGTCTACATAGGATTGGGGGGCACACTTGACTGTTACTACATTTCTACATAGGATTGAGGGGAAACCTGACTGTTACTATATGTCTACATAGGCTATGGGGGGCACAACTGACTGTTTCTACATTGCTACACAGGATTGGGGGAGTGCACACCTGTCACTTGCACGCATTTGCTATGACTGTACTGGTATGTCAGGTACTCTATTTCATTCTGTTTTCTAACATATCATGCTGACTAGAGGCATGTCAGCGTACTACAGGTCCTACATTTGATTGACCTACATATTAGTTTTTGACTTCCTACCCTTCAGAACTAACGTCCCGCTGCCTGAACTGATGTGGTCTATCTGTGTAGGCATGGGGGAGTGGCTACCTATAGGCATCATTCAGTGGCCTTAGCACAGCCTTTGTTTGTGTTTGTCCACACCTGCCCTGCTGGCTGTGACTGTTGTTGGGTATATGAACCTTCCTGACTGGCATGTGTGTGTCATATGGACACACATGTGGCCCAGCACATTTCCTGCAGTGGGTTTTGTCAACATGTGTAGTACTGGCTACTATGGTGGCACCCTTTTTGTTACAGATCTCATGCTGCCACTAGAGGTGTCTACTATCTGCTGGCACCCTATTCACCCACCCAATTTACTTGCATACTCACATCCATACCATAGATACAAGTAACTACACATACTATTCCAATCAGCAATCAGTAAGGGGAGTGACTTACCTTGTGGGTGTGCCAGTATTGAGGATGGTGCTGGGGGCTGCCTATGTCGGATGCACATAGTACACTCCCTATACATGGTTGAGCACAGGTAGTGTCTGTATGTGTGAGTCAGAGAGAGGTGTCATTCCCTGGGTCCCTACTGTGTCAGTGTATGTGCTATGCATTGCCTCTTTGCCAAGGCCAGGGCATACTGGGCACACCTCCATCTGCCTACTTGGGCAGGCTCAGGTTGTTCCTCCTCGGAGTCACTCTGTGTCTGTGCAGGCCTTGGCATTGGTGGGGGGCTGTGTGGTCCTGCCCCGTGCTGTTCCTGCTGCAGCTGTTTCTGCAGAATCATATTGTGTAGCATGGCACAGATGATAATTTGGGCACATGTAGCTGGTGAGTACTGCAAGGCTCCACCAGATGTGTCCAGGCACTGGAACCGTGACTTGAGCATCCCAAACACATGCTTTATTATGATTTTAGTCTGTGTGTGTGCCTCATTATGGCACTCTTGTTCGGGTGTCTGTGCATTTCTGATGGATGTCATCCGCCACTGCTTCAGTGGGTAACCAACATCCCCCACTAGGTGACTGTAAGGGATGTCCCCATTGGTAAATCTCTGGTACAGCTGCATCAGATGGCAGATGTGGGAATTGTGATAGCTTCCAGGGCAGCCAGCACACACATTCATTATAATGCCCTGGGCATTTTACATGACCTGGCAGTTGATGTAGGGGAAGCCCTTGTGGTTGATGTAGACCCTACCCCGCTTACTGGGTGGTGCTTTGATATGTATGTTCGTGCAGTCTATAGCACCCACCACCTCAGGGTATTCTGCTATTTGGTGGAAGAGACACATATTCTGGCCAACACCTCACTGGTGTTGAGGAAATATATGTGCTCAACAGCATGTGGTGACATGGCATCCAGGAACTGGTGGAATACTCTGGATGCTGATGCCTGTGAGATCTCCATGATATCCCCAGTTGGGCTTTGGGAGGTACCTGTGGCTAGTATTCCTAGGCCTTCACATACCTTGGTATCCACTGGGATGGGTTCCCCTTTGTTAGTTCTGTATGTCAGGCGTGGCCGGCACAGCTCAACAATTTGCTGTAGGAGGTCCCTGTCCACCCTATAGTGCTCCACAATCTCCAGCTCATGTAGCCCCTGGTAGGTTACCCTGGGTCTGTACACCCTTCTCTGTCTCCTCACTGTGGGTTGGTTGACAGCATTCTCATCCTCACCACCCTCAGCCTTGATGTCTGATAGCTGCTACAGCCTCTATCATTCTGTTGGTTTTGTTTGTTAAAATTTCCCTGCTTGTATACACAGGTGGTGTAGAGTGTGGGAAAAACCAGAGGAAAGGTGTTTGCATAGTGTATAGTAGTGTTCTGGGCTGGGCTGGTCTGCTGCCTGTGCAATTGGCTGATTCTCATACATTTCACCTGCCAGCTATGCTAGTTCTCCTAGATTACCTTCCTAATGGTGTTTTCCCTTCCCATTGCATGTCGCACAAACACAGTGTTCAAATGTGCACAGAGCTGCTATTTCCTGGTTTACTTTTTTATTTTTCCTTTAAAATCCGGTGCGTTGTGCACACACCTGCTTAGGCAATGTACAGAGTGCTAGGCAGCCTCAGACACACCCCCTTGCTTAGCTCTGCTAAGCTAGGAGAAAAACCCGAGCCACAGGGATCCAATCTAATTACAGTGTGCCAGACACCCCCCCCCCCCATGATGTCAGCTAACTCCTAGGCTTGCACCAAGCTATTCCTGCTCTTACACTGTTGGGTGCTGACTAGCATGCAGGGGAAATCTGTGATTCAGTATCATTCCCCTCATTTGCATAGGATTTCCTGCTGATGCATAGTTACATGTCCCACACTGAGCCTCCCCCCTTAGCAACCACTATTCACTGGCCATGTTGTCTTCTGCCTGCCTTTGGGTATAATGGCAAAATAGTGATTTCAGTTAGAATGCTTATTTTATGTTTTTTTTTTTCTTATTTTCCAGCCGATCCCATTTGCACGCAGCTGCCCTACGCTTAAACAGCTGAGATTGGCTGAAAAAAACAAAAGTTGATTTTTTTTTTTATTTTTGCAAATGTTTTCCATGCCAATGGCCTTATAGTTGGCCATTGGCATGCTTTCTACATGATATCCAACCTTTATTTGTAGCTGTCATGGCTCTGTTTTGTAATTTGCAGAAATGTACTCCGTTACTGGTGGAGTACATTTCTACAGATTACACTAGTCCTGCATGGCTGGTTTCCAGCTTCCTGGATTGCAAATTTACCTCATTTGCATGGATTTCTCTTGCAAATGGAGTAATTTGCATACAGGGGCTGAGTCCATGCAGGAATAGTGCAGGAGCGCTCATGCATGTCCCTGCAAGTTATTTCTGGATCGCACAGTAGACATATTGCCTGCTGGAGCTCCTGCACTAGTTCTGCACATCGTGTAGGGCTTGTAGAATCCATGGGTGTATCTTTCAAATTAAAAAAAATATTTTCTATACACTTGTAGCAAAGTAAGCATGCATAACCTAACTATAAAAGCAAGCATGCATGCTTCAGTTGTAGCACAAACTTGCTGTAGAAGTAAAGTGTAAGACTGTAGTCAGATGTTGTATGTTCAAATACCACAAGTAGCAAGTATAAAATAAAACAATCCATTAAAAATATCATATACATTAATTGATACACAAGTGGCATAAATGCCCTGCTAACTTAGTCCATATAACTGGAACAAGCATATGTACAATATCTGCACATTGCAAGGATTACTTTGAGCAATCCTTAATTATAGAATGTAGTTGTTAAGAATTATACTTAAATGTAAAAGTTCAAATAAAATACTTTGAATATTATGATAATGCATTGTATGTCACATATGAGGGTACTAATTTTATCTCTCTTTTTTCTTTCACTCCAATCTTTACTTCCTTTTTTCTGTGTTGTCAAAACATTTCCATGTTATCTATCTGTGACAAATCAGCACAAGGAGGTACTGGTAGACCAACCCCAGTGGCTCAGCCTGCCCCCACTCCACTTACTCCAGCACCAATGCCCAGCACATCTGAGACCCAAGCTAGCAGTACTGCCACTGTTGCCCCTGCACTACTTGTGCCTTCAGGTAGCACTACCCTGACAGATGGTGCTGTGGTACCCTCCAGGAGTACTGGCAGAGGTGAGGAATTTATCACCCACTAGAAGATGCCAAGTTGGTGAGTAGGGTCATGCTCTTTTTTATGGTCCATATGAGAAGATGTCAAGCACTCCAAAAGCCAGCAGAGTAAGGGGCAGTGATGACAGTCCTACAGGTGAGGACTAGAGTCTCACTGTCTCCTTGTTTGATGGGCATGGGCATCTGATGTCCACTCCCTAACCCCAATCCTGGTGAACCCCAAACTTTTGTGTCCCTCACTGTCCCCATGTCTTGTCTTGTTTGTCCTGTTTGTTTGCATCTGCTTCCTCATCAGCCCTACTTACCTGACCCATAAATACCTACATCCATTACCCCACATTCCTCTCCTACTGAAGTAAAAAAAAAGGCGCACAAATACATAGCTCTCCTCTTCGCACATGTGTCTTCTTGATATACTTGATTTGGTCCAACTGGCAGTCCAAATTTAGCTAATATTCTGTACATATTTTCCTTTTATATTGTTGAAGAATATGATAGTTATGGTTCTTTTCTACCTCCCTCCTTTCCATTTGTTCTTCTCCCTGCTTGCCCCCATTTCATCACTTTCCTAGCTACTACATTTTAACACCTTTAATCTGGTCAAAAAATAGAATCACACACAACACACATAAGTTAAAAAAAATCTATGGACCCCTTAACTTTTTGGCCTCTGTGTTTGTGCAAGATTTGGCATTGTGAACCAATGACAAGTGACAGGGAAAGACTCTTCAATAGTGCAGTTACCTCCGTGCAATGCCACTTAAGCACACTGCTCTCTGGTAACACACAGTGAATGTTGAATAATGAGTTATGTCATTGCAATATAAATATGCATTTCAACCTATTAGGTGCACCTGGATTTGAACTATATCTTCCGGGCTTTAAAAAAAATGTGTCTGTGCATTTACAAATGCTGCTGCAGAGTCAGCTAAGCAGCAGGTGTGTTTCATACACTCAATAATCAGAACTCTCATAATTTTATGAATGCAGTTTGCGTTTACTCACTGCTGAACTATGTGCAAACAAGGAAAGCATTAGAAATGGGTATCTCTCATGTGCAAACACTTTGTCATCGGTTGCGCAAACCAGCTGCCTGGTGATGTGCTATTGAAAGTGCACAGTACCATGTATTACTTTTGTTTACTGTCCATTTAGTCTTCATTCCATGAATGTGTTTGCAAAAACACAAACAATGGTAAGGCAGTTTTTAAGAAAAGACCACATTTTTACACTGCAGCCACCTGTTACCCCCCCATGCAGTTCAAATTTGGTCTCACAGTACTTGTTCACAAATTTATCAACTACACTACAGAAATAAATATCAAATGCTTTCCTATATACCACACACATATTCATAATAACAATGCACATAATAATGTGGACAGCTGTTTGAATATAGTTTGCAAATGCCTCTCTTAAAGCATACCTGCACATTGGAAACACAACAGCAAATACTACACATTGCACAATCATCAATCTGGTAACATGCAGAACATTAATATCTTGACAGTTGTACATGGTTAACTATCCATTTCAGGCAGGCTTCCCAACATCTTCTCTCAAATATCCAGTGATGATGTCACCACTATAAAGTGTCCTGCAGCCTTATAAAAGTCAGACTTATGCTGTAGTGTTTGAATAAAGTTCTGAGTTCTTTAGCCCATGTACTTAGATAGGTAGGGGTTCTGATCTCACTACAGTCAATTGGTGAGTGTGTGTGTGTCTAGTCAGAAGAGCACAATTGTGTATCCTGCAGTCACCACTACAATCCCAAGGAGTACGAGTATTTTGATAGTTGAGCATGCCTCCCCATCCATTTCAAGCAGGCATCCCAAAATCTTCTCTCAAACATACAATGATGATGCCATAGGTTCATAGGTAGGTACTAGGCTATCAGCTCTAAGGCATATACAAGCCTAGTCAAAAAGGTACCCTGGCTTTCACCACCCATGAAAATTATTTTCCTGTGCCCCTGTCGAGCAGATCCACAGAGGTGTTCCCTGGCATGAATTTCCTATTTCCCTGCCAGTCATCAAGATTTTTCTTGAAGAGTGCTAATGAGCAGCTTTGTTTGTTATAGACAGGTAGTTTGTTCCAGAGTATGGGAAGTCTCTTTGACAGGAATCTATTCCTCCATCGTGTTCTGTTTATTATGGTGACAAGGTTTAGGTCCCTAGAGTGTGTAGCTCGGAGAGATTGGGATTTCTTTAAGTGGAGCATGTCCAGCAGCTCTGGGTTTGACATAGCTTTGTATGTGCAGGCAGAAATCACCTCTGAGCAGGTGATATGCGACAGAGTAAAGCTGGAGTTTTTTGAGACAGTCTGCGTAGGGCATCTGCTTGAGGCTGGTAATCCTCTTTGTGAGGTATTTCTGTGGCCTTTATAGTTGTAGACGTCTTGTGAGGTACATACCAAAAGGGGTGCTGTACTCTATAATGGGTCAAATGAGTGACAATTAGAGGGGAACAATGACCTCTTTTTTCCTGGATGAGGAGCCTTTTGTGATGAGGTGTGCCATGTAGAAGGATTTCCTGACTATTGTGGTGATGTGAATATCAAAGGAGAGACTACTGTCTACCTGTGTCCCAAAGTCTCTTATCACACTTTCAGTGTTAAGTAGACTACCACCTATGTGGTAGTTCATGGGTACTGAGTTTTTATCAAAGGGGGTGACAATGCACTTTTTGGCATTGAGCTTGAGGCCATGGCTTTGACACCAGGCATCTGTCTCAGTGAGGCCCTTTTGTAGGATGTCCACATCATTAGGAGTTTCAATTATGGCTCCTAGTTTGCAGTCATCTGTGAACTTCATTAGACAAAGACCTTCAGTGTTAGCCTGTACTTCAGAAAAGTAGATACCAAACAGGAGAGGACCTAGGACTGAACTCTGTGGTACTCCACTTGTCACTGGTCTGAAGTCAGATTTGGAGTCTGCTACTTTCACAGTGTGGGTTCTGTCAGTGAGCCAGTTGGCAACCCATCTTGTGTTATAGGGATTTATACCTAGTTTAGTGAGTTTATCTATAATTCCAGAGTGGGGGTGGTGTCACAATCCTTGGCGAGATCTAGATAGGCTGTGTGAACCACCTTACCCTCGTCTATGGCTTCGGTGACTGCCTCAAAGAAATCTATCAGGTTCAGAAGACATTATCTGCCTTTTACAAACCTGAACTGCGTGGGTTCCAGAGTTTGGAGATTACCAATGTCTTTGTTCATAAGTTACATGATGATATGTTCCATGGCCTTGCAGACCAGGCACATTAGGCAAATGGGGAAGTAGTTCCCACGGTCCGTGGTGGCTCACCCTTTGTGGAGTGGGATAACCGTCACTGTGCACCATTCAGTGGGCACAAAGCCTGAGGTGAGGCTATGATTGAACATGGTGCTTAGGTAGGGTGACAGTTAATTCTGTAGTTCATGTAGAACACAGCCTGGGATGTTGTCAGGTCCCATGGATGCTGTGTTCTTGGCTTTGGAGAGTGTGGTTTTTACCTGTGCAGCCATGATTACAGGAACCTTGCATTCTTCTGCTATAGAGATGAGCCCTTTAGGGGGTGAGAGGAGGGTAAAGTTAGCACTGAATCTGTCTGCCAGGATGTTGGCAATCTCAGTTGGTTCTGTATATTTAGTGCCATTGTGCTGTAACTCAGAGCAGATCTGAGTGTTGCCATTGAGATTCTTGACATAGCTATGGAATGCTTTGTGGTTATCTTTAGAATCAGTGGTGATTTTATTTTCATAACTAGCTCTTTAGGATTTTATGATGGATCTAAGCTTCTTACTGAGGCTGACCAGGGAGTTCCTCCAATCATGGGATTTTACTCTTTTTTGCAACAGTTTCTTTCCTCTGTTGTAGAGTTTGTTTATGGCAGGGGACCACCAGATTGGCTTTCTTTTTTTGGAGGATAGCATCTTGGTTCTGTTAGGGATAGCACAATCCATGCACTCATGTAAGTGCTTATCAAATGCATTTGCGTAGGATTCAGCAGTTGCACCTCTATTGTCCATCTGCATGGGTGTTGTGAAGTTTGCCACTTCTGTCTTAAGGAGTGTGAAGTTGGCTTTGGAGAATTTTTTTATGGCGGTTTCCCTAATGGGAGGTGGGGGCAGGATATGGATGTTTAGGCTGATTAGCTTGTAGTTGGATCTGACCAAAAAGAAATTGACCTCTGGTGTAGAACACCGGTCACCAGTGTTGGTAATGACCAGGTCTAGGATATTGCTGTCCCTGGTGGGGGTGTGGATAAGTTGATCCAAGGCATTGGAATTTATGAATTCCAGAAAACATTGAGGACAAGAGTTGGTACATGAGTAGTTTTCCCAGTTAATGTTGGGATAGTTGAAATCACCCATTATTAGGGTGTTGGATTGTACCCTCATAATTTCCAGTGTATCAAGAAATGAGGAGTTGGAATCCTGGAACATGGTGGGGAATCTGTAGCAAGTTACAATTTGGATTGCCGTCTTGCCCAGAGTTAGTTCTACTTGGATAATCTTGGATGCATTATGCTTAGCAACTAGCCTGGAGGTGTGGATATCCTGAATGAATATGGACACACCTAATGCTTTTAGTGTTTCGGTCCAGGTTAGGTGGCCGAAAGGTGTGGTATGAATTATAGCCTGCTAATGCAGGGGTGCTCTCTGGAGCCTTGAACCAGGTCTCTGTCACTGCACACCCATTATAAATTTTCCTGTAGCCTTGCAAATGTCACACTGCTTCCATGGCACCTGTGTCAAATACTGAGTTCTCAAGTCTATGTAGTTAATTAGGTAATAGTTCTAATCCCATTGTAGTCAACTGGTGTGTGTGTGTGTGTGTGTGTGTGTGTGTGTGTGTGTGTGTGTGTGTGTGTGTGTGTGTGTGTGTGTGTGTGTGTGTGTGTGTGTGTGTGTGTGCACTTGCTTGAAATTAAAGAGAGCATTTCACATCAGCATGTGGGATAGAGCTATTACCATCTTCCTCTCACCAGACACTGCTGATGTCATCACTTATGATGTGTTGTCTGACACTCTCCGAGTGACACTTGTGCTGTGGCACTTGCATACAGTACTGAGTCCTCTAGTCCTTGAACTTAGGGACGAGGTCCTAATCTCACTTCAGTCAACTGGTGTGTGCATGAGTTCATCCACTTCCTTGACATTATAGCGAGTATTGTACACTAGCATGTTGGACACCACTATTACCATCTTCCTCTGACCAGATTCTTCTGAGGTCCTCACTTATAAAGTGTTGGCCAACACTCTGCAAGTCAGACTTGTGCTGTGGTGCTTGTGTTAAATACAGAGGTCTCTAGTTGGTGTAATTAGATAGGTAGGGGTTATGTTCTTACTGCAGTCAACTGCTGTGTTTGTGTGTGTTTCTACATCTGTTTGACATTAGAGAGAGCATTTTATAGCAGCATGTCAGACACTGCTATTACCATCTTCCTCTCACCAGACTCTGCTGATGTCATCAGCTATTGCTGTCTCTCAAGTATGTTCTGTTAATTTCAAAGCCTAGGTTAAGATCCCTAGAGCAAATTACTCTTGTGCTATTAGATTTCTGAATGTGCAGTATTTCCATCAAGGCAGGGACAGAGACTGGCTTGTAGACCAGGCACAAATCACCTCATCCTTTACGATACTGAGTACAGTGACAGGGCTTTCAGTCTATCCATGTATGTCATGGAATGGTTTGTAGGCCCTATATTTTCTTGTTGAAAAACCCCTGTGGTCTCTCCAGCTACTGCAGGTGTCTGGTGATGTTCATGCAAAAGGGAGCATTGTACTTGATTAGTGTTCTAATGAAGTTCAAGTACAGTTGTGTCATAACATTCTCGGATGTGTATATGATGGCCTGACTTATGAAGTCCATGATGTAGAAGACTTTCCTTGCAACTGTGAAAACTTGGTGGTCTGAGTTCCGATCATTATCTACCAGTATTCCAAGGTCCTGTACCACTAGGTTTGAGCTTAGGGTGGGCATTGTCAATGCTATAATTAGCAGGGAATTCCACTTTGTAAAAGGCAATAGTTATGCCACTTTTTGCATTCATTTTCAGATCATGTGGCTTTGGCACCAGTTATTTGTCTGTGTTAGTCCCTCTTTTAATATGTTTACATCATTGGTGGGCTCAATTATTGCACCCAATTTGCAATCATCAGCAAATTGATAAGCCAAAATCTGTATGCTTTAGCTTGGACATCTGACAAATAGATTCTGAACAGTAAAGAGCCTAGCTCTGATACTTGTGTTATGCCACTGGTGACAGCTATATTGGTAGAGGTTGAGTCACCAAACTTGATAGTATGTGTTCTACTGTTGAGCCAATTGGCTAACCATCTAGTGATTTAAGGGGTAATTCCCAGCTGGGAAAGTTTCTCAATGATACCTGGGTTGTGGATTGTGGCAAAACCCTTGGTCAGATCAAGATATACTGTATGCACATTCTTACCTTTATCCAGGGTTTTGATGACTTTCTCAAAAAAGTCTACTCAGTTTAATAAGCATGACGCCCCCCACCTTTGTGCAAGGAGATTACTGCTGCTATTTTCCACTCTGCTAGGACAAAGCCAGTTCTCAGTCTATGGTTAAAGAGGACACCAATGTAGTCTACTAGGTTCTGTTTTTCATTGCTTAGTAAGCAAACTGGGATGTTATGTGGTACCATTAAGGTTTTTAGCCTTGGAGAGCACAGACAAAAAAAAATAAAATTTCTAAGCTTGTTTCCTGCCTTTTCTATAAGTTGTCTAGTCCAGGTACAGATTTGCTGTATCCAGGACTGTTTATAAGCTTCTGAGCCCCTAAGCTTTTCTGTGTTGGAGGGACGCCTTCTAGCTTTTGTTTCTTAGAACTAGCCAGTTTTCTAGTTTCAGCACTCAAATCTGTTTCTTTGAGCTTAGCTCAGCACTTGTTCAGAACTCATTGTAAGCACTAAGTAAGCTACAAATTACTACAGCACTTAACTTTCCTCACTTGTCTAGAGGAAAACAGTTTTTAGTACTTAATAAATAAGCGCCTATCCAGGCATGTCTAAGGGTCAGCTCCCAGTGTTTTCTACTGTCTACCTGATGAATCTGGGCATCTTGGGGCAATGCAGCAATTGACTCATGTACACAGACAACCCACTCCTCCTACCACCCAACACTACAACCTGTGAGAGATGCACTTATATAACCAAACTGGAAGCAAAGCTCTCTTACTCAAGACTGGACTAGACAGTCAAGAGGAGAAGGTAAACACTTGCACCACACCACACTCATCACATAGTCCCTCAAAACCTACACCACCAAAACACACACATAGAAACACAAAACACACACCTACATTCGTGGAGGCTCTCAAAAAATCTACCCAAGCAACAGGGACCTCCAAAGCAGAAACGTAAGCAACCTCCACCCCCCAACACAACCCAAATGACATATAGCCCACAAACTCAGTGTACCACTCAATCACAGCAAATAAGGCATAACAATGTACCTAACACTCTAGTCATGGATGACTCTATAGTCAGGCACACTGATGTTCCACTCACCAGGCTAAACAAGGAGAAAGTCACTGTCAGCTTTCAGGATCTGCTACATAACGCATGCACTCAGGTCACTCCGCAGCAAGTACAAATATGACTCTATCATTGTCCATGTTGGTGTGAATGATCTGAGACGTACCTCCCTAGACTACATGAAAAGAGACATGGAGGAGCTTTCTGATCTTGTAGCCCAGTCAGGTATGACCCTAGCCCTGAGTAGCATCCTGCCATCACCCAGAAACAGTACAAGGACAAAATGACTGACTTCACCAATTGGCTAAGCTTCTGGTGTCTTTCTAAGGGGAACCAGTGTCTGTCTGCCTGGGATGACATGATCGACAAACCACAATGCTTTGCCAGAGATGGCCTGCACCTGTCACCCTTGGAATTCCAGATACTGGCAAAGGCTCTTCCCATCCCTATAGTGCCTTTTTTAGGCAAGATTCAAATGACATATTCACCACCATAATAGATACAAGCAAACAAAATTTGAGGGTAATGCTACTCAATGCTAGAAGTCTAAACCTCAAAATTCACTCACTCGAGGCACTCCTTAAAATGGAGACCATCGACATATGTGCAGTGACAGAGACCTGGTTCAAGGCTCCAGAGAGCACCCCTGCATTACCAGGCTATAATTCATACCTCACCTTTCGGCCACCTAACTTGGACCGAAGCACTAAAGGCGGAGACGTGTCCATATTCATTAAGGATATCCACACCTCCAGGCTAGCTGCTCAGCATAATGCATCTGAGATTATCCAAGTGCAACTAACTCTGGGCAAGACCACAATGCAAATTGTAGCTTGCTATAGATCCCCCACCATGCTCCAGGATTCCCACTCCTCATTTCTTGACACACTGGAAAATATTAGGGGACAACCTAATACCCTAATAATGGGTGATTTCAACTACCCCACCATTAACTGGGAAAACTACTCATGTACCAGCTCTTGTGCTCAACGTTTTCTGGAATTCATAAATTCCAATGCCTTGCATTAACTTATCCACACCCCCACCAGGGGCAGCAATATCCTAGACCTGGTCATTACCAACATGAGCAACTGCTTTTCCACACCAGAGGTCAATTTCTCGTTGGTCAGATCCGACCACAAGCAAATCAGCCTAGACATCCACATCCCAGCCCCACCTCCCATTAGGGAAACCACCATAAAAATTTTCTCCAAAGCCAACTTCACGCTTCTTAAGACAGAAGTGGCAAACTTCACAACATCCATGCTGATGGACAATAGAGATACGACTGCTGAATCCTATACAATTGCACTTTATAAGCACTTACATGAGTGCATGGATGATGCAATCCCTAACAGAACCAGGATGCTATCCTCCAAAAAAAGGAAGCCATTCTGATGGTCCCCTGCTATAAACAAACTCTACAACAGAAGAAAGAAACTGTTGCAAAAAAGAGTAAAATCCCATGATTGGAGGAACTCTGTGGTCAGCCTCAGTAAGAAGCTGAGATCCCTCATAAAATCCTCCAAAGTTAGTTATGAAAACAAAATTGCCACTGATTCTAAAGACAATCACAAAGCATTTTATAGCTATGTCAAGAATCTCAATGGCAACACTCAGATCTGCTCTGAGTTACAGCACAATGGCACTAAATATACAGAACCAACTGATATTGCCAACATCCTGGCAGATAGGTTCAGTGCTAACTTTACCCCTCTCTCATCACCTAAAGGGCCCATCTCTATACTGGAAGAATGCAAAGTACCTGTAATCATGGCTGCACAGGTAAAAACACACTCTGCAAAGCCAAGAACACAGCATCCATGGAACCTGACAACATCCCAGGCTGCATTCTACATGAACTACAGAATGAACTGGCACCCCACCTGAGTACCATGTTCAATCATAGCCTCACCTCAGGCTTTGTGCCCATTGAATGGCGCACAGCAGCAGTTATCCTACTCCACAAAGTGGAGCCACCACGGACCCTGGGAACTACCACCCCATTAGCCTGATGAGCCTGGTCTGCAAGGCTATGGAACATATCATCATGCAACTTATAAACAATGACACTGGTAATCTCCAAACTCTGGACCCTACCCAGTTCGGGTTTGTAAAAGACAGATCATGTCTCCTAAACCTGATAGACTTCTTTGAAGTGGTCACTAAAGCTGTAGATAAGGGTAAGTTGGTACACACAGCCTATCTAGATCTCGCCAAGGCTTTCGACACCATCCCCCATTCTGGAATTATAGACAAACTCACTAAACTAGGTTTAAATCCCTATGTCACAAGATGGGTTGCCAACTGGCTCAATGACCGAACCCACACGGTGAAAGTAGCTGACTCCAAATCCAACTTCAGACCAGTGACAAGTGGAGTACCACAGGGTTCAGTTCTAGGTCCTCTCCTGTTTGGTATCTACTTCTCTGAAGTACAGGCTAACACAGAAGGTCTTTGGCTAACAAAGTTCGCAGATGACTGCAAACTAGGAGCCATAATCAAATCTCCTAATGATGTGGACATCCTACAAAAGGGCCTCACTGAGACAGATGCCTGGTGTCAAAGCCATGGCCTCAAGCTCAATGCCAAAAAGTGCATTGTCATCCCTTTTGGTAAAAATTCTGTACCCATGAACTACCACATACGCTGTAGTGTACTTAACACCAGAAGTGTGATAAGAGATCTTGGGACACAGGTGGACAGTAGTCTCTCCTTTGATAATTACATCACCACAGTAGTCAGGAAATCCTTCGACGTGGCACACCTCATCACAAAAGGTTTCTCATCCAGGAAAAAAGAGGTCATTGTTCCCCTCTACTCATCACTCATTAGACCCAATATAGAGTAGAGCACCCCTTTTGGTATGTACCTCACAAGACATCTACAACAACTGGAAAGGCCACAGAAATACCTTACAAAGAGGATTAATGGCCTCAAACAGATGCCCTACGCAGATTGTCTCAAAAAACTCCAGCTTTACTCTGTCGCATATCGCCTACTCAGAGGTGATCTCTGCCTAACATAGAAAGCTATGTCAAACCCAGGGCTGTTGGACATGCTCCACATAAAGAAATCCCAGTCCCTTCGAGCTACATGATCTAGGGACCTAAACCTTGTCACCACAATAAACAGAACATGCTGGAGGGATAGATTCCTGTCTCAGAGACTTCCCATACTCTGGAACAAACTACCTACCTATATCAAACAAAGCTCCTCATTAGCACTCTTCAAAAAAAATCTTGATGATTGGATGGGAGATAGGAAATTCAACCTGGGGATCACTTCTGTGGCTCTGCTTGACAGGGGCACAGGAAAATAATTTCCTTGGATGGCAAAAGCCAGGGTACCATTTGGCTAGGCTTATATAGGCCCTATGGCCCATAGCCTAGTACCTAACTATGAACGTATGAATATGACCTGATATCTAGATATACTAGACAGGGGACTGGTGGCAAATATGCTTCGGGGTATGACTATTTGGGCCAGGAGTTTAAAGTTTGCACCAAATCTGTCAGCTATCAGGTTGACCATTTCCTACAGTGCAGCTTCATGTTTAGACTCCTAGAATTATGCAGCAGAACTTTTAGTTTCCCACCAATTGATGCTGTTATGTTGGAACTTTTGTTCCTTTCACATTGCCTAACAAAAGCTCTATGATGGAGGCAAGCACCTTTGCCAGTATCCGACAGCCTAGAGAGCACATGTTCAGACCATCTCTGGTAAAGCAATGTAGCTTGTTGACCATGTAAGTCCAAGCTGAGAAATATTGAATCCCCCTATACTTGACATCAGAAGCTAAGCCAATTGTTAAAGTCCATCAGTTTTGTTTAGATTGTAGCATCATCCTAGGTGAAGTTAAAATGCTGTTTAGGGCTAGTGTCATACCTGCCTGGGACACATAATCTGACTGTTCAGTCATGTGTCTCTTTATATAGTCCAGCAAGGTACATTATGAAAACAAATGCACAACCCAATTATAATGTAGACATCACACTCTTATGACCAGACTGAGTGGTATGTTACCTGTGTACTGGAGTAGATGGTATGCAGAACATCCCCCATCATGTGTCCATAGTGGTGACTACTCCCTTGTATGTAACACAACTCTTGAGTGTGCAGGACGTCCACATCAAAGGCCATAATACTTCTATAGTTCACAGCCTTCGTCACACAAATAACTGAGTACAATGCAGCCTTTTTTATGTAACTCCCTATGGGTCTATATCATAACATCGAAAGGAACAAATCTCAAACGGCTGAAATATCGAAATTGCTGTTCATAGATTTGTTTTTTGCGATATTGCGGTACAGTGAAGATTGGAAATTTTGCCCATTCCTCACGGTAGTGTGATTTTGGAGTTGGTATATATAATTAGCAGGAGGTGTGGGGCACAGCCCCCCACAAAGGTGATTTTGATGAATGGCACTTTCAATATTTAAGCCGTTTGAGATTTGTTCCTTTCAATGTTGTGATATAGACCCACTTCCTACACATCTTCCAGGGATGTATAACAGAAATTTACCACCTTTGCCACAGTGAACCCCCACACATCTTCCTGGCCATACCTAGGTATTCTTCTTGTTGCATAAGCATTACTGTTTGATGGTGTGGAACTCAAATCAAAGTGTTATACCAGATGCATGTGTGATACCAGTTCTTGTTATGCACACAGTACATACATAGCTGATTGATAACATTGATGGCATGGGTTATATTCATGCCAATGTGGATTGTGCCATACATATGCCATGCATACTTGTCAACTAGTCTGGATTGATCAGAATGTCACATACAGGTATAACAGTGTCCCTCGTAACTCCTCCAGTAGATGTTACAGTATCAAGATGGTGTGCATGATTACCCTCATTGATTGCTGATATCTCATAATAGTTGTTCAAGTGTGTACGTGCAGAATCATCTATGATCACGCCCTGTCAGAGACATTGGATTACTGCTGGCATTATTCTGATATTGTCCATGAGTGTGTGTGCTTTGTTTACT
The DNA here is from genome assembly GCF_019279795.1 of Protopterus annectens. Taxonomy (NCBI): domain Eukaryota; kingdom Metazoa; phylum Chordata; order Ceratodontiformes; family Protopteridae; genus Protopterus; species Protopterus annectens. The sequence goes on along the minus strand of NC_056735.1, from coordinate 593,874,039 downwards.
ATTTTCCTTGAGTCTGTAACTATGTGTCCCACTTGGTGGAGGCCTCTTCTGGCATTGCAGTTATATTCAGGCAACTCATTTTGCACAACTTTGCAATATGCACTAAACACCTATTGTATATAACATCCCTGATAGATGTCCTCTTCATTGCTCATATCCGCATGCTTATATTACAAAGACATCTTCTCCAGTGTTATGTCAACTTGTGTGATAGTCACATACAGTAATATACATTTTCACTGTGTAGTCCGTAATGTATCATGTTGATATTGTGATTAGTGTTCCTGGTACAACTGCTTTCATTTACATGCTCTCATTTGGTGTACATTAAGATATTTTACCTGTTCTCTTTCCCTGTGTTCATTCCTACAATTCATCAATTCATCTGTGTGTCTCTATTCAATACACACACTTCCCCTGACTGTTTATTTTAAATGGCAGTCCATGTACTGCTACAGATCATTTGCATAACTTTTATTCACAATGCCTGAAATGGGATTCCACAATACTCTGCACTGTATACACTGTCATGTAATGTGTTTGGGCCATATACTTTGCTATATTATTAACACTGGTAATCATCATGGCATTCCATGGAATCGCTTAGCCCCTACTTACCTGAATAGCTGTAGGTAAACAGGTCTACATGTCTGCTGCTGTCCATGTTGATGTACACTGTTTCCTATCTGGCAACACTGTTGCTAGCTGTGAAACTGCACTTGTTTACATTTAAATGTGATATACAGCATGAATATATAATTAGAACTGCTGCTCACAGAGCAAACACGTAAACTCCGTGTAGGCTTTGCATGAATCTCCAGGCATATATTTTTGAATTTTGAGAGGTCATAACATTCCCATCCATAACCTTTATCCTAACTATCAGATAAATTTCCTGTTTTACCTGTTTACAAAATAATGTAAAACTTATTTTCTGCTTCCTTGTACTGCATACTTTACATTTTTTTTTCAATAGCTAAAACTTTCTTATCACACCTCCAAGCTGCTTAATACTCTCTTTTTTATTTCACCTAAATTTTCTCTTCACTTGACAATGCAATACAATATCATACAATATATTATTTTATACTTCATTTTATAAATACACCACAACTGAATACATGTATCACAAAACACTCTTAAGGATACATGCTGTTTCCAAAGTGTGGTGGAAATTGCTTTTCATTCTTTCATATATTTGACAAATCCATTTCAATTTCCTAAGTCCTTTTCTTTCTTTCACGTTTACATCATTTTCACCTATAACAAAACATATGGTCATATAACTGTAATTTGAATATCAATATATTTTATTGATTTATACTTCTATACATTTATTCCATTTAAGGGACTAAAAGAAGTTTACCATAATGTAACGCACTTTTTTTATTTTTTCACATCTCTAGACACAGTATTTTGTATATTTTTTCTGATATGACAATTTCAGACATCTACCATAATAATTAATATATTGACTAAAACAAATGGTGGTAACAGGTGAAACAATTCTTCTCTATCTTTTACATTTTTTTTGTGCATACATTGCCATAAAGCATATCACACTTAATGTGGTGTTGATATCACACACAATCTGCCTAGAATCCTAATGCATCTAAAATGTAAAGTCATTATTAAACAATAATGCCATCTTTGAACATAAATTCTGTTTGAAACTCCATACATTTGTTTTCTGTAATACTTCTACCTGATTTTTTGGATATTCCTTAAATGTCAAATGTCCAGTAAACCTATAAGATCTGTTTTCATTTTATTACAGACATCTAGAATTATAACTCTCCTACACTCTTTAAAATGATGTTCACACTCAAAGTTTTAAAATGCTATCCATCACCTTTTTTGCAGTCTGTTTTTTTTGCCCTTTCTCCTAATTTTCTTTTTCATACGTTTTTTCTATAGTAGTGTTTTTCTTCAATACCATCACTTATATTTGCTATGAATACTTCACATTTTTTCTCTATCTTGCCTTCATCTTCATCTATAAAACATGCACTGCAATTTAATTCTTCCCCTTCATCATTCTCCCTCTCTCTCATACTGACTTGATCAGGATCAGGATGAGAAACTGAAACAGAATCAACCTTTTCTACTGCTTTACATATAATAAGTCCTTATTTACTTTATTCTCTGTTTTAATTTCTGCACAATCTAATAAATTTATTTTTTGTATAGCCTAGTGTACAGCATTACACACAAACATTCACTGTCTCCACTATAAATATATATACGTTTGTGCGTGTGTGTGTGTGTGTGTGTGTGTGTGTGTGTGTGTGTGTGTGTGTGTGTGTGTGTGTGTGTGTGTGCATGTGTGTATATGAATATATGTTACATAATCATTATATCATGCCACATTAACCACACTAGAAATATGTTTTACTTTTTTTAGCCAAATTTCCCAAGCACCATTCCAGATTTTCCTAGCAGCATATACTTTTTTATTTCATAAACAGTTTGACACATACTTGAAAAAAATATATCTGAAGGATGTCTTTCAGCAGTCCAGAACTGTAGCAATACTTTTTCTTTTAAAGTTCATGTTACTTGCATAAAAATTATGAGTCCACAGATGCAGAACTGTTTTAAATGGTGCAGTTTCAAAAAAAAAAAGGTCCACTGCCCCTATAGCCTCAAATGTCACATCACAAACATTTTCCTTCCTAACATAAATGCTCTCACACCAGTTATAGTAAAACTCAACAGCATGATAATATTATCCATGACATAATGGGCCAGATGCCAAAAGAGTTGCTCTCAGAGTGTAAAGTACTTACTTCAATACAAGGCCTGTCTTAAATAGGCTTACTGTGGGGACCAGATCCAAAACACCTGCACTCAGCCTGCTCTCAGCATAAATGGTCAGTTCAGCTGAGAGCAAATTTTTTGAAATTATTGACTCCATTTTAGTTGAAATCCAAATAACAAGAAAATACTGACAACACTTACCTCAAAACAAATCAGTACCTGTTTTAACTTAACTGTTGCTGCTTCATAGGATTTCACTATTATCATGTCCTATGGGTGATGTCTTCTCACCACTCAAATCCTTTCCCAACTGGCAAACCATTCCATCTGGCACCACAGTTCCTTTATTATATTTCATCACTTCTTGTGTAACATTCGGAATGGACATCCCTATTTGGGATCATCAAATTTATCCATTATATGGCACAAGGATACTTCATGCCTTCAGCAGGTTCATCTTCACTGATCATTCATGCTAGTGTGTTTATCAGTAATCCTCTTTCATTTATAACAGTGGCATTCACCTGTGCCAATTCTGCTATGTGACCTGTAACTTCCATATCTCCTTACTCCATTTTGTGACAACCATTTGGCCTGTCACAGAACATCCTGACTCATAAAGAGCATGGGTGCTTCATTAACATTTGCATTCATTTTATACAGCATAAAAAAAACTTTAGATCAATTATTTTCACTTTCATTTTTTGCATTCATACTTAAAAATTCTGTAAATGTAGCAGCACAAAAGAACTTAACAATTATATTTTTTTCATTCTTTTTTCTTTTATATTCATTCTCTATCTCCTACCATTTCTTCTACAATTATGTTTCTATATAAGCTGATACAACATCCTCTTCCATTTTCTTGTCATATAAAAAATGTTCACATCTTTTCCCCACAGCACCCATATTGTGACAAATAGTACATTATGCCATTAATCAGTATAATTTCTTTATCATATTTTCCATATATTATATTCATATTTATATATTTAAATCATTCTCATCTATATTCATTGTTAAATTTTTATCAAAATTGTTTATTCTTGCAATCCATAAACTGTGTTTTGTTGGTTCTTTTTCACTACAGCCAAATCATTTTCTTTACTCCACCATCTTATATTTCATATTCCCTTTCACAGGTGGCTTGTCTAAGAACTTTCTTTAGAAATTTCTTCTTCATAAAGGTTTTCATATACTTTTCTTCTGTCTTTTATTGCCTTTTCCATCTTCTTTTAATTACTTCCATATGTACTAAAAAATAGAACCATTTTATACCATTCTTTTCTTTACCCACCCACATTTGTTTTTAACTTCCATAACATTAACTTATTTTCATATTCTTTTTCTTCCATCCTGTCCTTTATTCTTTTCAGTTCTCTGTTTTTCTTCCTATACATTTGTATATTTTTCATATATCTCACATACAATTTCTTTTTGTCTTCCTTTTACTTTTCTCATTGCAACTGCAAAAACTCCAAATAAGTACCCCAAGCTGCTGAAGGACTCCAATGCCAATAAATCAAAACACCAGCGAGAAAGAAAAGCTGGAAGTCCATCATTCAATAACAGCAATTTATTGTTCTTGTTTGTTCTTCTTTCAGCTTTTCCCAGTTAGGGGTCGCCACAGTGGAACTTTGGTCTGCTAATGATTGGCAGTAGATTTTTACTGTGCCAGCTCGACACCCAACCTTCAACGAAGGGACGCCCATTCACGCTTGTCTTTTGAATGCAACACAACCATGGGGAGGACATGCAGACTCCGCACAGAAGGTGCTCCAGCTGAGAATTGAACGAGAGAACCTCTTAAAACACAAATAAAAAAACGCAAACCTTTCGAGTGAAACTTTTCTTCACTGAATTGCTGTTATTGAACAGTGGACTTCCAGCTTTTCTTTCTCTCTGACCTTTCTCATTACCCAACATAAATGTATAGATACTGAATATTTCACTGGATTTTTTTTAAATCATCCCTCTTCTTAATGAATTCAGTCTTGAGCCCTAAATGAAGGTGAAAATCTGTAATAATTATATTTCCATTTGAGTGATAAACATATTTATCCCCCCTAAATATCTTATTTTCCTAGCTTAAAAATATTCAACATAAGTATCTGTTTTTTATAAATGATAACTTCAAGCATTTACACAAAGTTAAAAATATTTTACTTGTTCCAGTATCTTTCTTCATTTGTTGCACTTTCATACTCACCAAATGTTCACTTCCAAAATCTTTATTTCTTTTCTAGTGGAATATATTCCATTTATTTTTAACTCTCCAAGTCCTTTATATTTTATTTTGCTTAACTGCAGACCATTTTAACAGCTTTCCAATTCTTATTACAATCTCACTTGCATATCCCTTGTTTTTTAATATTAGAACTAAATCATCTGCAAATGTCATACATTTTGGTGATGTAACATTTCCTTCTGTCTTACACCTTATCTTTATCACTTCATTCACACATGTCAGTACTACTGCAAAATTAGTACATTCTCATTTGGTATCCCAGGTTTTATTCCTCTTTTCCCTTCCATCCATTTATCATAGATATAGCCATGAATTTTCAAAGCATTTCTTTATTCCATTAATATTTTCCTCTTATACCATTTGCCTTTAAAATCTGCCAGATTGCTTCACAGATCACTTTATCAAAGAATTTCTGTATTATCACATGCTATCAGTCTTACTTTATTTTCTTTCAGTATAATCTCTACTAATTCGTTCACTATAATTATCATTTCTTTTACCTGTCTTTCTTTTATATCATAGATCCCTTCTCCTACTACCTTATTAAAATACTTTCTCCATTCTTTTTGCAGTATTTAAATAAACATTTTATCATCAGTATTCCTTAGATTTATAGGTATCCATTTTCCACATGAATTTATCACTCCACCACATGTCTTCCTTGGGTAGCCTACTAATGGATGAACCCTGAACTCAAGAGATTTGACTGCCTGAGCTTCAGCTATGATGATTGGAGTTCCTCCATCAGAAATCAGTGTTGGTGAGTTGTGCCAGAAGTGATTTCATTTTCAGGGTAATTTTCCTTTCTTCAAGTTCGTGCAACTATGACACTGATATATGCAAATTCAGAGGTAAGGGGGAGGATTGCTCCATGCAGAAACTTCATGGATCACATTATCAAATAGTTTATCTATGTCACATGCTACTAGTGTTATTTTCTTTTCTTTCATTATTATTGCTACTACTTCTTTCACTATAATTAGCATTTTATTCACATCTGTGTTCTTTTTACACCATAGATGCTTTCACCTCCTACCTTGTTAAAATACTTCTTCCATTCTTTTTTGTAGTATTTTAATAAATATTTTATTTTCAGCATTCCCTAATGTTAAAGGCCTCCAATCTTTATATCTTTTCCTTTATCTTTTTTCCAAATGGATATGAACATTTGCTGCACCACATATGATTTCCCTGAGTGACCTACTGGTGGATGGAGCTAGAACTCTTGAGCTTTGACTGCTTAAGCTTCAACTCTCTAAAATGTCTGTAAGTTGTAACAGAAATGATTCTGTTTTGGAGGAATTTCCTCCTCTTCAAGTTGGAGTGACCATGGAGTTTGTATATATAAGTTTGGGAGTGTTGGAGAGTTTTCCCCCAGCAAAAACACTTTTAAAAGTGTTCTTTGGCAAGATATTTTTGGTAAATGCAGTTCAGAGATTTTGATCTTTGTTGCATTTGCTTTCATCTACTTATAGTAGAATCTTCTTCCTATAGTATACCTTCCTTCATCAAATCATTTAATTTTTTTTAAACAAAAACTTCTATTTTGTTTTTCTTCATTTTCTTATAATACTCATAACATATACCATCCAGCCCTGGCAGTAATTTATTCTTATCTTCTTTTATCATCGTCTTTATTTTTTTCTATTCTTATATAATTTTCTGAAACAAAAAAACTTTATTTTCACTGATTTTTTTCATTTTCCATTTTCCTGCCCATCTATTTCCTCGCTATCATATATTTATTGTGACAATTCTATGTAACCTCCATAATATCTTCTTGTTTGTGTTTTATGTCTCCTTTGCCACCTAAGATATCATCCATCCTTCTTTCTCTCATTTTTTTACTTCTTTTTCTAAATGAAGGGAAACGTCATATTTCTTTCCTTTTATGAAAAATATATCTGCCTAAATAACATAACTTTTTCCTTTTCACTATTCTTTTCACAAATCTTTTTTTCCTGGTTTTCTTATTTTGTCACTTCCTTGTTCAGTCTTTTTCTCATAATTCACATCTTTATAGTTCATTTTATTTCATTTTTGTTATTATTTCCACTTCTAAATATATGATTATGCTTTCATATTACCTACCAGTGTATTCAGTTTTTATAAAATGTCTTCATTGCCATATGATCTTTGCCATATGATCTTTACATATTATTTCTTTATCTGGCAACATTTCTCTGCAATTAATATCTTTATCTGTTCTCCTCCTTTATTACCCCCCCCCCCATTCTAGCTCATACTGCTCTATGATCTAAAAACTCTGCCACTGGCACTCCTCCTGTTATTTCATTCATGGCTTCAGAGTAAACTTTATAATCTGTTTCTGTCTTAAAAATTCCACTTTTACATGTCCTTTCTCTATTCTTTCATACTTTTAAATCACATTTTATTAATTCCCTTAACCTCTTAATTTCCTGTGTCATTTTCCCTTTCTTTAATCAGGTTGCAGTTAAAATCTCTTATCATCACTACTGACATATTTACTAACACATAAACAACTGCTTTCTCTCTGTCATATGAGTATACTTTTAAATCACTATTAATCTTACACATTTTTGTATCATTCTTATATCACGTATCTCTGCCTTTCCTGGTACTACTACTGTCACATTTAGAATTTATTATTTATTATTTATTTTACATTTGTTGACCGGGCTAGTCTAGCTGGATACATGTCCATTTTTTTCTAGAGGCCCGGGAGAAAAAAGAAAAGAAAAAAAACATAAAATAGTATAGTTATGACAATTATTAAAAAAAACAGCAATTGTTACATAAAAAATTTTTTTGATGACTCTACTTTTTTGTAATATTTGGGGTAGTTAGTTAGGAAGGAATAATTAAAAAAAAAAAAAAAAAATATATAAACCTTTGTAATCAAGGAGAGAAAAAGGGGGGGGGGGGAAAGAAAGTAGGAGAGAGGAGAGAAGAGAAGAGAAGAGATCAGTAGATCAGTCAGTAGAGTGGGGTAGGGGTGGGTGAAGGTGGCCTTAGTAGGGAAGGAAGAAGAGGAAAGGAAGGAAGGAGTTAGTCAGGGGGGGGGCATCAGTGGAGGGGTGAGAGAGTGTGGTGAAGTTTGAAGAGAGAAAGGGATGGTAATTGAGTTAGGGTCTGGGGGGTTGGTGTAGGAGGTTTTTTTGTTTGCCAACAGTGTTAGAGAAAAGTGTTAGAACCCTTTTTCCATGACTTTGTCTGTAGTTAGAATAGTCAGTGGATTTTCCACCTTTGTGAAGTGGGATGATATGAGAGACTTTCCAAATGTCATTGGTAGAGTTAAAGAACTATTTGATGTTTGAGAATTCTTACTTCTTATTTTTTATAAGGACTCCTTTTCTGGATGTGACTCATTTCCTATCAACCAAACAATTTGGGAACAACATACATTCTATGTGCATTTTCTTTTTTCTTCTTTGTTACATCTGGGATCTAGCAAGCAAAAGCCATCCATGTTTATTTTTTACAGTATTCTATCACCAACAACCTATTATATTGTTTCTAATGCTATTTATATTTAATGTGAAAATTCCTATATTATCCTTTTCATTTTTCATGTTTTATTTCCAGATCATATTTTCATATCCTTCTGCAAAGTCTCCCATCATTGATTTTTCCCTTTGTTGTTCTTATTTTTCTCCTGTGTCAGTGTCTCTGTCTTCTTTCTCTTTCCTTTCTGAAATTGAAAAAGTGCGCATTTCCTGGATATTGCTAACCATACCTTGAACTATTTCTTCTCTAACTAGCTCTTCAATGTTTAAGCTTCCTTCAGTACCTCCTCCTCCATACCATCTTCTCTTTCAAAGTCTTCTGTAATAACATTTTCCATCGTTTGTCTTTCTTGTGACCTCCCCTCTTCATTTACACTTTCCTTTTCCAATATGGGTCAGTCAAAAGAGATGTATCCAAATTATTTACATTTTCTGCAAACAGGCTTACAATTCTACAAACAGGCTTACAATTTTTAGCTATATGTCTCCCCTCCCCGCATTGTCCACCCATTTGTTTTTTTACAGTCTTTGACTAAATGATTTTATCCTAACTGAAATAACATGTTTTACGTTGTCCCCTTTACCTAACAAATCTTCTCTCACCATTTACAATTATTGTAATTAAAATATGTTAATTTTTTCACCCTTAACATCCATTGCTACCCACACTTCCAAACCCCAGTCCGTATATTTCTTTCATTATATATTTTTTATGTTCGTGTGCCTTACTACATAGGGAAATAAAACAATGTTTTAAATCTTGTTCATCTATATATAAAGTCCAGCATCTTTTTTTTTTTTTTGTACTTCCAAGCTTTGAAACAAATGGCCTTTTCATGATGTTACTGTACTTCTTTTTTCAGTCTCAGTCATACATTTTTCCAGCAAGTTAAAGCTTTCAAATCTCACTTCACACACATTTTCAACCCCTAAATGGATTACTGGTCTTATGTATTTAATTTCTAATGGTAGTGGCAAAATAGTGCTATCCATAATGTCATAACTGTTCACGCTGACATTGTTTTGACTTTTTATTCTTACCACTGGTTGTCCTTTTGTGTGGTTATTAAGACATTGCAAATCCCCCCATTTTCTTCTTCCATTCTTCTTTGCCTTACTGCATCTACCTAACTTCTCTCTTGTAAAAAAGCACCATTTTACCGAGGAAAATCTTTAAAACTGACTACTCTACTAGTTGAGAATACCTCCAATATTTTCCCTTCTCCAGCTTTTCTTTCTGTTTCCAACCTCTCTTTTTTTTCCCTCCTGTATACTGTCTCCACCATATCACTCCATCATGCTTCCTTTACTTTCTGTGGCTCTGCCGGTTTCATCAAATTTGCTAGCACTTATGATCAGACAGGCCTGCAAGAAGGCGTAGAGCATTGCTACAGAAAGGCTAACCACTGGAGGAGGAGGAAGGCACTTCCAATTACAAGCCTAACCAATAAGGTCTAGTTCCTTGTGTCATTGAATGGGGATTGTTAAAGCAGGGATTTCATATGTGGAGGAGTGGACAGAAGACTCGGACATGCACCAGATTAGCAAACATTGCATGTCTATACAGTAGCTGTGCACTGTATTTGGACAGTCCACAAATGCATCACATATGCTATATAGGTAAATCTGATGTGCAGGCAGACAGGAATAGCAGTGTAGGCACATGCCAGTCCTATACAGTTCCTATACCTGCACTGTCTGTTTGACTGTTTTGCATGTGTTACATGGGAGCTCACCATACCTCTTTAGCTTCTTTTCTCAACGATTCTGGACAAAGCCAAATATATTGGGGGATCAAAGGCCCAAAATCATGGACATTTTTTAAATATTACTCTAAGTCAATTAAAATGATAATTGAAAAACAGATTTTGCATTAATATGCGGCTTCTGAACAATAAGATACAGCTTTGTGGGAACATGGGCGAAATTCTTGGCCAGGTTTATAAGGGCCTCTGGGCCAATAGCCTAGTATCATCCTATTAACCTATGAACCTATAATGTCTAGCATTATTAACTGTCTATAATCCTCAGTGATTTACCAGAAAATAAAAAATATATATACATATGAGCAACAGGATAAACAAATGAGAGAAATCATGGACATGCTGCAAAAGTCTGGACAGTTGAGAAGTATGGGAGTCACATGCTGAAAAGGTATTCAGGTTCACTCTGCATGGCCTTGTATTGTATATTCACAGGTGAGATCACTATTATAGTGCTATCTGTACAGGAAGGGTCAGGACAACAGGTGATGCATGCAGCTTTGCAGGGACTGAAAGTAGTTCCAAAACACAGACTGAGTTCAGTGAGAAGCTGTGACCTTAGTTACACTTGAGATATATCCCGTGCAGCCTGAAAACTCACATTTCTTGTCTGAGGGGTATTTTTCCATGGCTGAGAACAGCAGCACTGTTCTCCTGTGGCAGCAGTAGCTATAGACCACACTGCAGACAAAGTGGGCAAGGGGTCACAGTGCAATCACATGTTACAGCCAGTTCTAGATATATGAATACTGCTAGGCTCAATCACCAGATGGTATGGCTATAATCTGGGCATAACCTGCTGCTACCTGTGCTTATGTGAAGTTGATTGGTGTGGTGCTGGGTGCATCACTCATCATTGCCAATTAATTTATGGTACCAAGAAGTCTAAGAACAATGTCATACTATGTCCTAAGAGCACAATGGTAGGATGCATGGCTTCCATATCCACCTATCTGCAGAGGATAACAAGTGCCACCATCTGTAACTAAGCCAGAAATGTTGTTCATGGATTGTAAAGGTACATATCAGAATGCCACTTCATGGTACCTGGTTGGATTCTGTGAGTCTTGCTTCAGCAGTCCATGTCATTGGCACCAACAACCAGCTTCTAGGGGCAGGACACCTTCCCTGTGGATTCCATTTAGGTTCTGTTCCTGCAGTAGCACAATATCCTTGTCAATGGTACAGTATTCCTGCTACTACAGGCTGTCACAATAGCCCCAGATCACAATAATATAGTGGTACCTTAACCTAGACTCAGCCCTATAGTACCACTACTTCCTTCTCATTGGTGGACATTGTATTTAACAACGTGTACCTCATGCCACAAGACCCTTCATCTCCATGTATCTAGGTCCAAGAATGTCATTGTTCAGCTTGTGCTCTGCTCTCATTAGACCAATCATTGAATGCAATGCCCCCTTTAGTATCTATCTGACCAGGCATATGCAAAAACTGAAGCATCCGCAGATGTTCCTCATGAAACGAATGCAGGATGTAAACAACATGTCCCTACACAGGCTGTGATGTAACCATATTTCATTGTGTCACTTGTCACTTGTGTGAATGATGACCATAATCCATTGCACCCTCCCGCCCTCCTGTTTGATGTATAAGAAGATGTCTGATGTACCATGTGACTTGGATATGCACTGCTAAGCCTAGCCTTTAATTAATACTGAATACTATGCTTGCACCAAGATCTCACAGAGTTGGAATAATGCCATTGCTTCTACTATGCTACCATGGACAGCACCCATAACTGTCATGGAGTGGGTGATGCAGCTGCTGCTTGCTGCTTGCTATTTCTTTCCTCACTGTCAAATCCATGTGCTAGTGGTGTGCTGGTAAGGGCATGGGCAGCTGCAGCAGATTTACAAATTCCCCTAGATGATAGGCTGCTGCACATGATTCCTGGTAATCATTTATATAGCATGCTACAATCCCTTTCAAGAGGTGGCAGTGTCATACTGCACGGAACCCTTACATATAAAGCCAGTGGAAGCATGTCTTTAGCAAGCCAAACACATACTTGGTATATATATATTTTTTTTGGTTTGCATGTGGGTGGTACTATAATGCTGTTCAGCAATTCTGTGTAGGTTCCATAAACCAAGGCTGCAGTGGGTATCCTAAATCTTATGAAACACAGTAGGAATAGACATGGGTACATGCTGTCTTTGGTTTACATAAGTCTGTTCTCCAAAGTGCCTGAGCTTACCACCTAGATGGCCCTGTGGAATTTCACTATCCAGGAAGCAGTGGTACAGAGCACTTGTGAGCCATTTGTAGGAATCAAAGGCATTGCAATGGTACTGTACAGATTTATCGTTTGTCAACCCATGCACAGTACACTATCTGGCAGCTGACAGAATGGTAGCCCTTTCTATTAACATGCCATTGTTTGCAAAAACAAGTGGGACCTTTATTGCCACATGCATGTAGTCTATAGCATGCAGATCATTAGGAAGGTGGGTGATACCACAGAAACCATGCATGCTGGTGGCTCTCTCTCATGATGCACTTCGTAAATAGATGTGCTCATCCATGTGTAGTGTATTGAGAAACATACTGAGTATTCTGCAGTCTGGTGCCTGTGCTACACCCACAAAATTAGAAAGGGCAATGCTCAACAAGGTGAAAACTCCCTTACCAATCTAAACAAGCAACACTGGGAGCTGATCCAGTCTACCAAAGCCAAAAATATGGTAAAAACAGTCTCTCAGGCCAAAGACAATCAAAAGTCATTCTTCAACTATGTCTGCAACCTCAAAGGCAATACCCAACAATGTGATGAACTAATTGTAAATGGAGCTACCTAAACTGAGTTGGAAGGTATAGCAAATCTACTTGCCAACAAGTTTAGCTCCAATGTTATCTCTCTTTCCCCTCAAGACACCCCTCAGTCAACGCCTTCAATTCTAACTCCCACAAATATCACTAGGGAACATGTTCTCAATGCATTCTTCAAGGCCAGTTGCACTGTATCGATAGGTCCTGATAATACCCCATGATGCTTTTTTAACAGCAAGAGACACAGCTTATCAGGACCACTAGAACCAATATTTAATCACAACTTCCAGACAGGCTTCATGCCAAGCAAATGGAGGACTACAGCTGTTATCACTCTTCACAACTGTGGGCTATTTATAGACTTTGATAATTAAAGACTCCCAAGTCTGACTAGTCTTGCATGCAAAGCCATGGCAAGATGTATCATGGAAATGATAAACAGTGACACTGGATACCTACAGACACTGGTTCCAACATAGTTAGGTTTCATCAAGTGCAGATCATGTCTACTCAACCCAATGGACTTGTTTGAGAAGGCCAGCAAAGCAATGGACAAGGCCTAAATGCTACATTCTGCCTATCGTGACCTGGCTAAAACATTTGACACAATACTCCACTCAGACATTGTAGACAAACTCGTAAAATTATATATAAACCCCAGTGTCACCCACTACTAGCATGCTGGCTCACAGATAAGACTCAAGAAGTTAGGAAAGGGGAGTCTACAGTCACAATAAGGCCAGTCACTAGCAGAGTCCCTCAGGGCTTGATAGTAGAAACAATCCTTTTTTTCATTTACTTCTCTGAAGTCAAGACCAACATCAGGGACCTTTAGCTGACCAAGTCTGCAGATGACTGCAATATAGGTACAGTCACAGAATCCCTCAAAGAAACAAATAACCTCCAAGAAGGACTGACACAGATTAATACCTGGTGCCACAACCATGGTCTAAAACTCAATGCAAGAAATGCATAATAGTATCCTTTGGGAGGACACCTATGCCTGGAAACTACCACATTGATAACCCAACCCTAGGAGTAGAGCCAGTCGTCAGAGATTTGGGAATGCATATATACAGTAACATGGCCTTTCACCATCATGCGTCTATGGTACTAAGAAAATCATTACATGTTGTGCTACTTATAAGCAAGGGCTTGGTATCTAGGTTCAAGGATGTCATTGTTCCAGAATACTCAACCCTCATCAGACCAATCATTGAGTACAATGCCTCCTTCAGTATGTATCTGACTAGGTATATGCAACAACTGGAACATCCACAAAGGTTCCTAACCAAAAGAATACACTATGTAAACAACATGTCACATGCACACTGTCTCAAAGCCCTATCCCTGTACTTTATCTACTAACAACTCCTGAGGTGATCTTTGCCTGGCCTATAAAGCATTCTCTTATCCTGCTATGATGGACTTGTTGCACATCTATAAAACAAATACCATCAGAATTACCTGATGTAGAGACCTATACCACATCTGCAACATTAAACAGGACATGTTGAAGGGACAAGAATGTGTCTCAGAGTCTACCCCTTTTCTGGAACAGGCTTCCCATAAATGTGAAGCAGGGTTCATCCCTAATCCAATTCAAGTGTAACTTGGAACAGTGAATAGGAAATAAGAAATGTATCCCTGGTCTGTCACCTAAGCATCTATTAGACAGAGGCAGTCTGTAAATGTTTGACCACCCATGCTCAATCCTATTTATACCCTCTTGTAATGATCCTATTGTATGAAACGTTTTCAGATAAATTTGAGAAGCATAGCTAGGCTTAAAAAGACCCCCTGGATTGTTAACCAAGTAATTGCCTATGAACTAATGTGTCTCCTGTTTATCTGTACAAAGTCCTTTTAGTAAGGATGATAACAGATACTCATAACTTAATATTCGCACACATTTCTTTTGATGCTTTTTGTGAATGATGCATATTTACTAAAGCCTGCATGATGTCTCTGTCCATGTGAAAAAGGTCTGTCAGCTGCTGGTCAGTTAGCCAGTTTTATGCAATCTATTACTGGTGCTTGCTTTCATCCTTGCTGTTTCATAGTCTGTGGGAAGAGGTAGCAGGACTGATTATCAGAAGGTAATATTTCATGAGCACTACTGCCGCTCTGCTCATTTTTGCTTGTTACACAGTGGCGGCTGGTGACTTCAAATCAAAGGGGGGCTGCAGGAGACAGCTGAATGGGTGGGCTCAATGGGAATGGGTATGGCTAACTAGAAAGGGGAGGAGCTATGCTCAAAACCACAAAAACTGTAACTTTAATTAAATACGCTGCCCTGGGTGCCAAACCATCATTATGAGAGTGCAATCAAGACAAAATGAAGTGTAGAAGAAAAACAAATATTTCAATCCATTGGCTGCATGGCAGCTTATTTAATATCTAGATGGAAACAAAAAGGATGTGAGGCATGAAAAAATAAATTACTTTTTAAATACATTACTGGAATGCCAGTCAAAATCAAGTATAAGAAAAAGAAGCAGCACTTAACTCAAATCACTTCTCCTTGCACTCCAGTTCTAATTATAATTTATATTCAGTTTTATTAAAGTACCAAGTAACATGCTGAAAGTAGCAATCTCTGTGATATCCCCACTTGTAAAAATGTTTCTTATCCAAAAAAGACCTGCTGCCTGACAACAACTATCTACTTGTTTCATGGGGAAAACATGATCAAAGTAAAAAATGAAAAGCAAACAAAAAACAAGCTCAACATATATTGCTTAAAGGATTGCTGCACAGGATATGGACCACACATGATAGATTGGCATTCTGTTTAGTTTGCAGGTAAAGCCTGTAATGAGCTTAACATAATGTAATCCTGTCCTTTATTACAAATGCTGTCATATGCATTTCAATACCCAAGGCTTATACGTTATCTCGTTATGTAAGTATTCTCTGCATGGCAACAACAGAAAGGCTTTCAATGTTGGCAATACTGCTTATTAAAACTTACTTGCATCTTACAATATCAGACAAGCTTACCTGATGGTCATTAAAGCACTGCTACTTAAACACAGAGCAAAAGGCACTTTCTGAATAATAATAAGCATAAATTAACAGTATAAAAATATGACAGAAACCAGAACATTCTGCAAAATCAATGACAGATGAAAAGTCACTGTAGTACTTGCATTTACCTTGGATGGGGGGGGGGGGTAGTCTGCACATTTATACTGCATAACTGCTCCTTGCCTTGCTTGGACACATCCAGAGTCACTACATGGGGGAGTGGGGTGCAACAAGTTTGTTACAATTTTAAATGTCTCTGACTGACTGTGATGGCCCTGACACATTTGTCATACCTCTCAACCTCAGAGCAAGAAATCTGGACAAAGCCATACATAGAAGTGGGACAAAGGCCCAAAAATAAGGACAATTTTTAAATATTGCTCTTATAAACTTAGAAAGATAATAGAATAGTAGGTCTTGCACTAGTATGAATTTTTTGAAAGGTACGGAATCTGAAACTCAAATGTCTTTCATTATTTTCTAACTTCAGTCTTTAATGATTTGGCACTAATTTGCCATAAAAACACAATTTTATGAAAAATGGACCAAAAATGTGATGCAAAAATATAAAATAGCCACACAATACAGCTGGGAACCTGTCAAAGAAGGGACACTTTTTAATATTAGTACTGCTAACTTGAGCAGCTGACAAAATAAATGAATCTACATGCATTTCTAAAATAAAAGTAATCTATAACTGATTATTACACTTATTTATTAATTGTAAACCCTCTATGTTTTCTTCCAAAACTGCCATTTTGCAGAGGGGTTATTAGGGGAAGAGCAACATTTTGAGCCAAAATCAGGGACAGTTGAGAGGTTTGGATATGCCTAATTCTATAAAGCAATGTATTTGCATGTACCTCTCAACCTGTTAATACGGGAAATATGGGCAAGGCCTATTGTGGGAACATACAAACACTACTTACATTGCTCTTGTATAAACTTAAGACAGTTGATAGAATAACATGTCTTGCTTTAGCATGCATTTTTCTGAAGGTTATGACATCAAACTGAATGTCTGTCATTTAGTGACTTCATTCCTAAATGATTTGCCAGAAAACCACACATTTTATGAGGAACAAACCAAAAATAAGAAGCAAATATCTATTCATTCTGCAAAAATATGGACAGCTGTGAGGTATAGTTCAACCGGGGCTGTCTTAGTTTGCTGCCCTTCCCCTCTCAAAATCATGGTCGATTGGAGCCTCCCCCCTGCAACCATTCCAATGTCCCATTCCTTGGTTATTTTGCCCCATTTACCATAAACATTGTAATGTGCATACTGCTTTACTTCTGCGATGATTTTGATTTCATTTGAAAGTTTTAGTTTGCATTTTTACAGCACAAACCCCAATAGATATCTGCTAAACAAAGCAATGCAGTCTCACAATGAAAACAGATTTAGCATTAAAACTTCTCTGCCTTTGAAACTCACATGCGTTGAAACAGCATTGAAACTCACATTCAAAGAAAATATATTTTGCCAGTGGCAGATAAAGATTAACTTTGGGCTGTTTTCAAATCATAGGCCCCTTTTGGGCTGTTTTCAAATCATAGGCCCCTTGAACACGAAACATACAAATGCTCTATGATATAACTTCCCGATTGTATTAAATTAGATTCCTTGTACAATACAGTACAGTTGTTAGAGGGCATTTTAAATTTATTGTTTTGAACATTTTTCCAGTAAACAAGGAAACAAAATGCATGCACCAATGACAAAACTACCCAGTTCAGAACATTTCCATCATAAAAGTCTACTCAACCTTCTACAGTCCACCAGTATCAGTAAATATGCACAATCTCTGAAGTAGTAAAAGTCATCTAAATAATTCAATATTAAAGAAATATGTAACAATGAAGAGGTTGCTGCTAGCAAACAACTTTATATGTCATTGTTTATTCATCTACAAATAAAGTGCCTGTTGCCCTTGAGGAATAAAATGCCTATGTTGCATGCATTAAAAAAATGATAAGCTAGTAATATCACAATAGGGAATGTATGGCAAACTGATAACAGGTTCATAGTTACTACTCTAGGTATCTTCGCCAAAAAGGACTGCAGCATCCACCCCCCTTACAACACAGTACAGTATCAGCAATGCATCTATCTACTGTGGGAGTAGAACCCACAGCCTTCTGCATCAAAAGCAAGTACAATACCTGTTGTGCTATTAACAATGCAAGCAGACTCAGAATAAGCAGCACTAAAGTTTTGTTCCCCTGCAGCTCTCAGCTCCTTGTAAAATCTACTCGACACACAGTTGTATCTCTAAACTTTGCAGCACAAGAAATCTGGAAAAAGCAGAAATTTATTGGAGGGGGGGTGCAAAAGCCCAAAAACCAGGGACACATTTTAAACATTGCTTGTATAATGTTGGAAAGTTGCTAGAATAAAATGCTGTGTTACCATCAAACATTTCACTGCCACATCTTTAACCCAGGGGACCCTGTGCAAAACAGTCAGAGAAACATACCACTATGCCAAATCAGCTGTTTTGTGAAAGAGAGGAAGATAAACTTAAATGGCTACCATTTAACGAATTCAGTTCCCACCATAGCTGTCAACCTCTTAGCACAAAACACCTGAACAAAGTCAATAATGGGTGAATATAGCCCCCAAACATATTCAGTGAATTCAGTTCTCACCATAGCTCTCAACCTCTTAGCAAAAAAACATGTGGACAAAGCCAGTAATAGGGGAATACAGTCCCCCAAACATTCAGTGAATTCAGTTCTCACCATAGATAGCTCTCAACCTTAGCACAAAATACCTGGACGAAGCCAATAATGGGGGAATACTGTCCAAAAAATAGGGACAAATTTCAAATATCCATGTTATAAACTTAGACAACTGCTAGAATAAATGGTTTTGTGTTACCATGTACTTTCTGAAGAATATGAAGTCTGAAATTCAAATGCATGTTATTTTTAAACATTTAACCAGGAAACTAGTCTGACTTGGAACAAAAGACAAGGTTTAGCAGAGCAGGGAGAAATGACAGACACATCTTTGTAAGATGGGAGGACATGCAGACTCCACACAGAAGGCACCCCAGCCAAGAATCAAACCAGAAGCTGTCAGGCAGCAATGCTGCCAGTGCACCACTGCACTACAGACTTTGCAAGGAAAAATGTAGATACAGAAACCACAGATTTTATGAGAAAATAACAAATATGAGGCAAAAATCTGCAAACTTTTTTACAAATGGTGGTGGATAGGGATTCAGGTCCTTGCCACCTGCATCCAAGGTACAGGGTTCAAGCCTGAGTATCTCTACCCACCACCATTAGTTCTCTCTAGCCACCAGTATATAACAACTGGGGCATTTCACACACACACACACACACACACACACACACACACACACACACACACACACACACACACACACAGTGACTAACCATTTCCACACCTACCTGCTGTAAAAAATATGTCCAGCCGTTTCACAAAGCAGTAGTACAATCCAAGTCATGAAGCCTTTACACACACATGTATCCAGCCAGTGACCATTTCCACACCTACCTGTGTCCAGCCATTTCATGAAGCAGCAGTACAAGTCACGAACAAAGCCCATGCAGCAGTGAAATCCCTGTGAGAGCTCACCCCTCAGTTCTCATTGGTTCTGCCTGATGCTGAAGCAGTCTGGAGCTCCTCTGTTCTGTGCAGTCATCACTGCACATATTCCTGGGTATCTCACTGCACAGATTCCTGGGTATCTCTTCTGCTGTATCAAGACTGCTGACAAAGGCAGTCTGAGTTCCCCAATGTGTCTGTGGAGGAGTTGGGACTTGTGATTTTTTTTTTTCACAGTTTTTTCTAGGTGGGAGGGCTGCAGTCCTGCAGTCCTATAGCACATGCCGCCCCTGTTGTTACAGCTACAAAAGTTTCTTTGTGGTGTTAACACTTACAGTGATACGCAGCTCATAGGTCTCAACGTCTTAAGAAGCCAATATGCAAGAAAGACCCTAGCAATGTGTGACAAACAGTCAAAATATGGAACACCCTATGTTTACACTGTTCGAAAATGCACCATTTCCGTGGGACCTGGTTGAAATGGGCTTTCTGCCAAGTATTAAGTTAGTGAATACTATATATTTTTAAAAATTGAATAAGACACACATATCGTTAAAGAATACAAAGTCAGCAGAAACCATTGTTAAAATGCAATATACTCAGTAGCAAATAGGTACACAACAGTATTCAAGTGCAACTATTTAAAAAAAGTACTCTCTGGCAGCTGGTTTTCCAGCCCCTCCACATTTTCTCACAGCTAAATCCATTAACTCAACCCTTCAATGACAAATCAGAGAAGAATCAGGGACAAATAAAGAATTAGGGATATTTTAAAATATTGCTACCATTACCCTGAGCATTGACAGAATAAGAGCATGTGAATTATTGAAGCCTGAAATTCAAATGCATGAGCAAATCCCCCCCTACACACACAATGGTCAGTACTGGAGTGAAAGGGTGTATACCTTGGGGGGTGTCATGGTTATTTTGCTAGTAGTCAGGTATAAAGTTGTCAAGGTTGCAACACATTGATCATAATTGAAAAAGCTGCAACTAACCAAGAGGTATTTGCCACAGGAAGTCTACCCTTGCTCTATTCCTTTTCAACATGTTTGTGTGACAGGTGAGTTGGTATATATAAGTAAGGAGGTTAGAGGGTAAATGGGGCTTGCCCTCCTTATAAAAACAATAGGATGGCAGGGAAGAGCTTAATGGTTGAAGGAGCACTGGAGCTAAAAGAAAAAAATATGGAACTGTAAGTTTAGGGAACACAAAGCTCAGATTACCTGTTCCCATTTCTTTGTGATTGGTGCTGCAAATATAAGATGTCTACTGATCTGCTTTTCAGATCTTTATGCATAATTGGTCTGTCTTGTAGTTGAATTTCTACTTTAGTTCTAAATTAAAGTCTAGATATTTTTTAGCTGTTCAAAGTAATTTTGTGTTGTTATTTTAGCAGTCTATTAAGGGTTATATTCAGATGTATTAGTTTTACATAGTTTAATCTTATAGACTTTTAGATTCAGGATCTTTTTGCCAGGAATGCTGTTTTCTAATTGGCTAAATTCTTCCTGAGGAGAAGCTTCCATAAAACTCTTGTACAAGATATTTCATGTATATCACACTCCAGACCTCACCTATTTTATATTTTATACACACACATATGTGTCTATGAATATGCAGTGCCTAAAAGTATACTCATATCAGCAAAATGCACAAGACTGACAAAAAAATCATTGATCAAAATAAATAAATAAATAAATAAGAAGAAACAGTAAGACCCCCTGCCCCCCACACCCGATGCTAATTATATATACTGACTCTGATATCACTCTACAGTGGGGAAAGGGTAAATTCCCTGAGACTGGTAAAGTTGTCAGCAGCTTATTCCTCTCAGATATCCCTGAATTTGCAGAATGTCCCTGATTTTGCCTGACACTGCTATCCTTACCCTCTTACAATGCAGCTCATAGGTCTCAACCTCTTAAGAAGCCAATGTGCAAGAAAGACCCTAGCAATGTGTGACAAACAGTCAAAATATGGAACACCCTATTTTTACACTGTTCGAAACTGCACCATTTCTGTGGGACCTGGTTGAAATGGGCTTTCTGCCAAGTATTAAGTTAGTGAATACTATATATTTTTAAAAATTGAATAAGACACACATATCGTTAAAGAATACAAAGTCAGCAGAAACCATTGTTAAAATGCAATATACTCAGTAGCAAATAGGTACACAACAGTATTCAAGTGCAACTATTTAAAAAAAGTACTCTCTGGCAGCTGGTTTTCCAGCCCCTCCACATTTTCTCACAGCTAAATCCATTAACTCAACCCTTCAATGACAAATCAGAGAAGAATCAGGGACAAATAAAGAATTAGGGATATTTTAAAATATTGCTACCATTACCCTGAGCATTGACAGAATAAGAGCATGTGAATTATTGAAGCCTGAAATTCAAATGCATGAGCAAATCCCCCCACACACACACACACAATGGTCAGTACTGGAGTGAAAGGGTGTATACCTTGGGGGGTGTCATGGTTATTTTGCTAGTAGTCAGGTATAAAGTTGTCAAGGTTGCAACACATTGATCATAATTGAAAAAGCTGCAACTAACCAAGAGGTATTTGCCACAGGAAGTCTACCCTTGCTCTATTCCTTTTCAACATGTTTGTGTGACAGGTGAGTTGGTATATATAAGTAAGGAGGTTAGAGGGTAAATGGGGCTTGCCCTCCTTATAAAAACAATAGGATGGCAGGGAAGAGCTTAATGGTTGAAGGAGCACTGGAGCTAAAAGAAAAAAAAATATGGAACTGTAAGTTTAGGGAACACAAAGCTCAGATTACCTGTTCCCATTTCTTTGTGATTGGTGCTGCAAATATAAGATGTCTACTGATCTGCTTTTCAGATCTTTATGCATAATTGGTCTGTCTTGTAGTTGAATTTCTACTTTAGTTCTAAATTAAAGTCTAGATATTTTTTAGCTGTTCAAAGTAATTTTGTGTTGTTATTTTAGCAGTCTATTAAGGGTTATATTCAGATGTATTAGTTTTACATAGTTTAATCTTATAGACTTTTAGATTCAGGATCTTTTTGCCAGGAATGCTGTTTTCTAATTGGCTAAATTCTTCCTGAGGAGAAGCTTCCATAAAACTCTTGTACAAGATATTTCATGTATATCACACTCCAGACCTCACCTATTTTATATTTTATACACACACATATGTGTCTATGAATATGCAGTGCCTAAAAGTATACTCATATCAGCAAAATGCACAAGACTGACAAAAAAATCATTGATCAAAATAAATAAATAAATAAATAAGAAGAAACAGTAAGACCCCCTGCCCCCACACCGATGCTAATTATATATACTGACTCTGATATCACTCTACAGTGGGAAAGGGTAAATTCCCTGAGACTGGTAAAGTTGTCAGCAGCTTATTCCTCTCAGATATCCCTGAATTTGCAGAATGTCCCTGATTTTGCCTGACACTGCTATCCTTACCCTCTTACAATGCAGCTCATAGGTCTCAACCTCTTAAGAAGCCAATGTGCAAGAAAGACCCTAGCAATGTGTGACAAACAGTCAAAATATGGAACACCCTATTTTTACACTGTTCGAAACTGCACCATTTCTGTGGGACCTGGTTGAAATGGGCTTTCTGCCAAGTATTAAGTTAGTGAATACTATACATTTTTAAAAATTGAATAAGACACACATATCATTAAAGAATACAAAGTCAGCAGAAACCATTGTTAAAATGCAATATACTCAGTAGCAAATAGGTACACAACAGTATTCAAGTGAAACTATTTAAAAAAAGTACTCTCTGGCAGCTGGTTTTCCAGCCCCTCCACATTTTCTCACAGCTAAATCCATTAACTCAACCCTTCAATGACAAATCAGAGAAGAATCAGGGACAAATAAAGAATTAGGGATATTTTAAAATATTGCTACCATTACCCTGAGCATTGACAGAATAAGAGCATGTGAATTATTGAAGCCTGAAATTCAAATGCATGAGCAAATCCCCCCCCACACACACACACTATGGTCAGTACTGGAGTGAAAGGGTGTATACCTTGGGGGGTGTCATGGTTATTTTGCTAGTAGTCAGGTATAAAGTTGTCAAGGTTGCAACACATTGATCATAATTGAAAAAGCTGCAACTAACCAAGAGGTATTTGCCACAGGAAGTCTACCCTTGCTCTATTCCTTTTCAACATGTTTGTGTGACAGGTGAGTTGGTATATATAAGTAAGGAGGTTAGAGGGTAAATGGGGCTTGCCCTCCTTATAAAAACAATAGGATGGCAGGGAAGAGCTTAATGGTTGAAGGAGCACTGGAGCTAAAAGAAAAAAAAAATATGGAACTGTAAGTTTAGGGAACACAAAGCTCAGATTACCTGTTCCCATTTCTTTGTGATTGGTGCTGCAAATATAAGATGTCTACTGATCTGCTTTTCAGATCTTTATGCATAATTGGTCTGTCTTGTAGTTGAATTTCTACTTTAGTTCTAAATTAAAGTTTAGATATTTTTTAGCTGTTCAAAGTAATTTTGTGTTGTTATTTTAGCAGTCTATTAAGGGTTATATTCAGATGTATTAGTTTTACATAGTTTAATCGTATAGACTTTTAGATTCAGGATCTTTTTGCCAGGAATGCTGTTTTCTAATTGGCTAAATTCTTCCTGAGGAGAAGCTTCCATAAAACTCTTGTACAAGATATTTCATGTATACCACACTCCAGACCTCACCTATTTTATATTTTATACACACACATATGTGTCTATGAATATGCAGTGCCTAGAAGTATACTCATATCAGCAAAATGCACAAGACTGACAAAAAAATCATTGATCAAAATAAATAAATAAATAAATAAATAAGAAGAAACAGTAAGACCCCCTGCCCCCCACACCCGATGCTAATTATATATACTGACTCTGATATCACTCTACAGTGGGGAAAGGGTAAATTCCCTGAGACTGGTAAAGTTGTCAGCAGCTTATTCCTCTCAGACATCCCTGAATTTGCAGAATGTCCCTGATTTTGCCTGACACTGCTATCCTTACCCTCTTACAACTTGTGATTTTCTGGTAAATCAAAGAAGATTTTGGTCGGTGATTCAATGCCATACATAGGTGTTCCCTGTTTCTTATTCTTCAGAAAATGCATAATGACGTGAAATCTGTTACTCTACCAACTTTCTGTGTGGTGCAAAAAACTAGTAGCAGTACGTGGTTGGCCACATCGTATTTCTTCTGATTGGCTCCCTTTGCCTCAGGATCAGTTACATGACAGGCTCTTATAGTACGATGCCGATTGGCTATAATTGCGATATAAGAGCCAGTCAATAAGCACAAAGTGGAGAAACCACTGCTCAATGTGGAACAGTGGAAGAGTGGGCAAATTCAATCACAGATGCGTAGCGTTCCACAAAATATGGAGCACTTGGCTGCTCAGACGCAGCTTGCTATTTTCTTAATGTGCCATATGACCTGCATTCAGTGGCATTCAGTTGCACCTCATTCTGTGTTCATACTGCTATCTTCGCTTGTGTACACTATTTATTGCACTGATTTCCTTACTGCTCCACAGCAGTTGATGGTACTATGAATCACAACATACTTACACATGACCCTTTTCCTGTGCAGTGGCACTTTGGATTCTTTGCAACTTAACTATGCATCCCAGCCTTAACTGAAACATTTTAGTGCAGGTTTATTTTCATAAAAAACAGTGTGCTTTGTATAGGAAATTATTTAGTGATATTTGCAGATAAGGACTGCATATCATTCTCATAGTGAAACTTCTTTCATTCTTCCATCACTATTACTAATAAATAGTGCTTTAGGTCGTTAACAACTATGTGGTGTGGAATGTCACACGTCTAGCAGCCTACATACATCCTTGCATTCCAGAACACTTTCTGAAAAAAAAAAATCAACTTAAAAAGCATAAGTTAAACAAATGTAAATATTTTCTGGTTAAAAGCTATTAAAACTGTACTAACAGTACTGTTTTCTGTAAAAAGATCTATATGCAGTGATAATTGTCAGAGTATTCAGTCTTTCCATAAATAGTATAATAGGCACAAACCAGAATTATAGTCTTTGCTAAACTTTCACAAATTGCCGTATCTTGAAAACTGTACAACCTACACTTATATTATTAGAACACTTTATTAATCAGACATACATTTTTATGTGACAACACAAAATTCCTCACAGAGTACATTTATTAAGATATTTATAGAAATTCGACAATATGCTAAATTGTATAATTAACAATATAAATAACACTGCATATCTCTCAAGATGTGTAATTTTTTGCACAAATATCAATAACAGCATTCTTTAACAATATCTACAGTTTCACCTGATACCATGCAATGGTCTGTAAGTCACTTGGTTTTCGAAGTAGTAAGTGCATATAGAAATATTACTTATTTTCATTATTACTAACAAATAACTAGCAATATCACTAGTATAGTGTGATATAAATGGATACTGACAATGGATTTTCCTGTCTCCTATCATGGCACTTCACGTCATATCCCTCAACAGCATGTAGGTCTCTTGGTTATAAAAAATTAAGCATAGATATGAAAATATGAATAGTAACTGGCAAGCTTTGCTTCATTTCTTTATTGCAGGACATCATAGTTTAACAATCTTAATTCCATTTTATTAATAAGTCCTTGTGCTTTCTAATATTATCTATTATTAGTTGGTAAGTCACTTAGTTAAAAAAAGACAGACACAAAATGGCCTGGATGCCAAAATGTGCTATGGATTTTAACTGGAAATACATAAAAAAGTGTGAGAGACTTGAATGAGGTAAACTATAATTGGGCTTCCTAAGGAATCCAAGTTTAATAGTGCAGGGCTGTACCAATTGTTATAGATGTGTGATACAGTGTACTGTCTTGTTCTGCATGAATGCTATTATCTATTGGCTTCTGCCCACTCACTAGATATATAACTAAATCTCCACATTCCTGCAGAGATAACAGAACCCAGTAGTATATAAGCATAATTTTATAGCATATCTGATGGGTTGCCTGCTGCTGAGTATGCTACAAGACGACTAAGTGCCCTCTCCTAATAAATATACATTGCCATCTTCCCACAATTACGCAACTGACATTATCCACAATAAATGCAACAATTAGAAAACTGCATGCTGTATAACATAAAGAAGGGGGCACTGACTCTCAAAGGACACATTTTCTATTTGCAGTAATATTATGTTGTGCAGTAGGCAACATCGGTATGCGACTCCCTGCTGAAGGTGACTCGGGTGGTTTAGCAGTCGTGTGCTGATTTCTTTTCTTCATTGTTGTATAACATGACTTGAAACAGACTTGCTGAGATCCCATAAAGTGACTTACACTTTATCACACTGTTTTTGGTGTGACATTTATAAACTATACTGCTTCTCTAAACTATATTACAAGGGAAAATTGGCACAAGGAACACTATTCAGTTTTGCACTATGATATTAACTACTTGATTTACATATCCTGTGACTTTGCTGTAATACTCTCTCATCCTACTTCTGCTGTTTTTTTATAGAAGATTTTTTGAGAATAAAGCAGGTTAGTCTCGTCTCATAATATACATGTCTAAATTTCTGTTTGCCTAGTATGAACCTATGTATACTTCATTCTTCAGGTCATATATATTCAATGTACTATCATTCCATATCCTTCAGCTGTGTAGAAATCTGTTTCATACACTTATTAAAATATGTTTGTTTTATACTACCAATCAAGATAGTTTTAAAGGTGGTCATAACTGTAAATTCCATACTTGTTTATTATTTACAATATTTTGAGTCACGGCTTCTCCTTAGTGCAGCTTTTAATGGACCAGAAATGTCTTCCAAAAAAGCATAACAAATCCAGGAGGTACATGGATTATTCCTTAGGGGGGTCCTTTTTATTAAAGTATCTATTTGATAACTCTTAACTGTCTTTCATGATCATATCTTCATTATCACAGTAGCTGTGGAACTACAGCTTTTGTGACCTGAATTCTCTTTGACAGGTTTTTGGGAAAACAGTATTTTTGGTTCTCTATGATAATGTACATCACGCATCTTTTCCAGTAGTCTTTATATAGACTATTATGGCATGCCTCTGTCCTGAAAATATCCTCTTAAGAGTTCTTCAGAAATAACTATGCATCACTTCCTGCCTAAATAAGTAGTAAGAAACATTCATGAGGGGTGGATCTATATTTACATCAGAATTAATGGTTATCCGTTCTTTCATTTAAAAATGTTTTATGACATAGATCAAATAAATCTGCTCAAAGAACCTGTCATACAAAAATCAAATATTCATTATGTTTTAGAATATATTCCTTCCATCTGATGAATATGTGTTGCTTTTTTACCATTTTAGAAATGTATAATGGGAGCATTATAATAAGCTGCAGACTTTTATTGAGTGGTAGTCACAGCCTTTACAGATAAAGCAAAATAATGGCAAGGTGTTCTTTGAAGGACTATAAAAAACTGAATGCATTCTCTTCACTTCAGAACAAAATGACGATTAAGCATTGAACAAGGCTGTTTGAGAACTTTTGGACTGATTATGTCATACAAGGTTAGCCACCTTTTTATTGAGATTAGTGCCTATGAATACTATTTTAAAAAAATTACATTTGTCATGAGCTCTCCTTTTGGGAAAAGAAAAAAAAAAAAAAAAAAGAACACCATAGGAGTGTGCCATACAACCAGTTTATTAACATATTAGTGGCAGGTAACACACTTTATTCAGAAAGTATTTGTTCAGACATTGCTAATTTCAGATTACAGTTAATCTCTTTCATAAAATATCCCTTTATTTACTTTCATTCTTACATCCACCAAGACATTACAGTTTACAGCTTTACAGCTTACATTTTAGTTTCATAATAAGGAGTGTGAACCTGGAGGAGCCTGGATCATTTTTGTTTTACATTTTATTAGTCTAGGAATTACATTTGACCATACAGTCTTAATGTGAGGAACCATGTGTTTCAAGTAAATTCCATATTGTAGTATTCTCAGCAACAAGTGCATCTTAGCAATAGACCCCAAGTAGTTCACATTCAAATGTATACTAATGCAGTCAGGCTTCATTGATTTTCTCACCATGTGCTGAACTGCTGCCATTAACTATCCCTTCTCTTATATGCTAATATAGGGACCTGGGGACCCAAGTTGATAGCAATCTCTCCTTTGAAAACCACATTGCCAAAGTGGTTAGAAAGACCTTCTACATAGCCCACCTCATCACGAAGAGTTTCACATCTAGATCAAGAGAGGTAATCGTGCCCCTTTATTCATCCCTCATCAGGCCCATCATAGAATACAATGCCCCTTTTGGGATGTACCTTACCCGACACCTGCAGCAATTAGAAAGACCCCAAAAGTATCTCACCAAGAGGATCAAGGGTCTCAAACAGATGCCATATGCTGCTCAGTTAAAAAAACTCCAGCTCTACTCAGTTGCATACCGCCTACTTCGAGGCAATCTAAGCCTGACATACAAAGCTATGTCAAATCCAGAATTAATGGACATGCTCCACCTCAGTAAATCTAAATCCCTTAGAGCCACACGCTCGAGGGACTTGAACCTCAGCACAGAAATAAATAGAACTTGCTGGAGGGACAGGTTCATAACCCAGAGGCTCCCTTCGCTCTGGAATAGAATTCCAGTTCATATGAGGCAGAGCACCTCACTGAATCTCTTCAAGAAGAATCTTGATAGGTGGATGGGGGATCGTAGGTTTGTCCCAGGGATTACTCCCGTGTCACTATTAGACAGAGGCACAGTAAACTAAACCTTAAAAAGGGCACAGTATACACAAATCAAGGGGTGGCGTAAGCCATACAGAATCGGGCTAGGCTTATAATTGCCCCAGGGCAGATAGCCTAGTATGAACCTATGAACCTATGAACACAACCCAGCTCTTGACAATTCTACCCAGTACAAAAATGAATGGCCCACAAGCCGTATGTTCTTTTGGCACGAAAGCATAAACATTTGGTTAATACATATCTTCCAGAGAAAACCATGAACATCCAGAGCACATTAATTTATCTATATCAATAATTCTTTTATCCAACATACCATACATAACCAGCAGCCTGCCGCCTACCACATTCTTCATGGCATCATCGTTAACCCTTCTTAATGGCATCATATGATGCCTCTCAAGCTTGCAAATCTGACACAAGGGCTGGTAGATTATACTAAACACTGGATGGTGACGAGGATGTTAAAAGGCTAGTCTCAGCTTCAGGGAAGGGAAAGGGATCAAAGACGGCCCTGGAGTGTTGATACTTGACCCCATTAATGCAAGGTCTCCATATCACGTGTGGTAATTTTGCAACATGCGCAGTGATAGCTGCTGCAGCTGTTTTTGCTTACTGGGGCATTATGGATTAGTGAGCTCTTAAGTAATAGAGCTTGAGGGGAAGCTCATCCCTCAACTTGTGAGGATGTCATACTCATAGATCATAAGTTGGCAATGTGGTTGAGTGGATCATAGACAGAATAATTTAAAAGAGGCCAAGAAGGCATTCTGACAAAGTGTGAAGTTAAGTTGAAATTCTGTATTAGTTGGGCAGGTGCACCCAAAGAGAAAGAGCAGGGGAGCAAAAGTTACTGATACAGTTTTTACATCTCTATTAGGGCACATCTTGTAGCTGCAACAGTTTTAGTGGTTGATTAAGAGGGTACCAAGTTATATAAACATTAATCCAGATTGTTTTTCAAGACTTTATGTTTAGAATTTGATAGGCAACAGATTATCTGGGGTGTTCTACAGTCTATATGCAGATGACTTGAAACTGAGTAAACTGATTACATGTGTTGCAGACAGCACATGTCTGCAGAAGAACTTGATTAAATTGACCATTTGGGCACAAGAGAATAATATGCTGATAAATACATCAAAAACTAAGCATATGAGATTTTGGAGACATAAACTGAAAGGTGAATAATTAATTTGATACACAGTAATTGAAACTGTACATTTATTTAAGGACCTTGTTATATGGGTAGATCCAGCTATGAGTTTTTCTAGTTATATCAGCCACCTGGTTATTGATGGTTACAGAAGAATAGGTTGTATGAAAAGATTTGTAAAGTCTTGGAAATCAGAAATAATGAATTCATTGTTTGTTAGTTACATTAGACCCAAACTTGCGTATGGAATAACAATATGGAAACCATATAAGGAAACAAGCTTGAGTAAGCTGGAAAGAGTGCAGTGGAAATATACCAAGGGCAATGATGGATGTTAACATTTATGTTATTATGAAAGAGTAACATATCTAAACTTGTACAGTACCTCATATAGATATTTAAGAGGTGACTTTTGTTGCTCTTCTTATGTGCATTAAGAAGATGTTGAGGCTTAGGTATTTGTTTAAGTTGTTTATTGTATAGAAATACATCAGAATGGATGACAGGAGCATTAAACTTAAATGAACTATCTAACTAACTGATTGACTACATACCTGCATGCTTACACTGTGGCTGCTCACTCAAAATAGTACTCTTGCTTGCACATGCTCAGTACTTATATGCATGTGCTTACTCACTGGAAAGCTTCTTAGAGGTATATCACACACTCTAATCTACATCCTTCCTCTTTACTGAGCTGTCTCAGATAAACAATGACATTTCAATAGGCATGCAATATACAGACAACAATAAAGAAAATAACAGTCATGTCCAGGTTGCCATGTATCTAGAACTGACCTTATCTCGTTATGTAATAGTTAGGACTAG
Organism: Protopterus annectens; assembly: GCF_019279795.1. Taxonomy (NCBI): domain Eukaryota; kingdom Metazoa; phylum Chordata; order Ceratodontiformes; family Protopteridae; genus Protopterus; species Protopterus annectens. The sequence goes on along the minus strand of NC_056735.1, from coordinate 593,842,632 downwards.
ATTTAACGAAAAGGACAATTACTGAGGAATGTTCTGCTTGAGGAGTCTGAGGGATTTTCTCAGGAATGGGGACTGCTCGTGGGATGTTCTCTGGAACAGGAACATTGGACAAGTCAGTATGAGAACTAGAGTCTTTGTTACAGGCAGGATCCTGTAACACTGGTTCAGACACCAGTAACAAATGCTTTCGCTTTTGATTGAATTCCACTGCTTGTGATTTCACAATGTACGACCTCGGCTTTTCACACAAACTTTTCAGAAATCCGATAAGATCAAAACCTTTTGATGTCTGCATCCTCACTACCTCCCCTTTTTGTAAAGAATGGAGCAGTTTGTTGGTTTTATCATAGTAAGACTTCTGAGATAAATGCTTTTTCAACAGTTGGACTTTCACGACTTTGTTGTTCTTATCACTTGGAATCAATATATTACTGCTGATTAGTAGTGAGGTTCTGGTTTGTCTCAACATAAGTCTCTGGGCAGATGAACCAAGATGATTATCACAATTAATGTTTCTGAGATTTAATAAGTTGAGAAAAACATTGGTATTATCATGTCTGGATTTCTTTAACAGCTGTTTTGCACTTTGAACTGCACGTTCAGCCAAGCCTTTTGACTGAGAGTATTCAGGACTACTCATAATATGTACAAAGTCCCACTCCTCTGCAAATTTCTTGATTTGCTGACTTGTAAACGGTGCACCATTGTCAGAAATAACTCTGTGCAGACTACCATGTATGGACAAATGTCACTTCAACTTAGTAATGACAGTGCTGGAAGTTAGGTTGGCAAGTAGATCAGTCTTGAACCAATTTCAGTAAGAGATAAGAGACTGCTAACACCAAATAAGATTGATCATTCCACTTAAAGGATATCTGTGGCCACTGTCAACCAAGGTAGTTCAGGAATCTGGATTAACTGAAATGGCTATTTTAGTTCATGCAGCTTTGACTATCACTAACTAAACAAGAGGAAAGTACTTTCTCAATATCTCTTGACATAGAAGGCCAAAAATAGAAGACCTCTTACCCTTCCTTTGGTAGAGTCAGTTCTTGGGTGGCCACAGTGCAAAATCTTAATGTACTCTTATTGCAAGGACTTCAGAACAATCACTTTAGGAACTTTCATGATGATACCATTGTCTGACAAAATTTCCTCTCTGTATGGAAAATAACTTGCACTTCTACTGGTAAAGAAGATTGCTTTGAAGGGCACCATCTACTGATAAAGAAGTTTAGTTTTGGAGAACTGGATCTAAAGCTATGTGAGTTCTGAGCTCATCAAGATGTGTAGAATAAATATTTCTCACTTCCATGACCTCAAAAATCAAGTCGCTCATCATTATGCTGTTCTGTGTTTTTTTCTGGGCGATCTGGATAAGGTATCAGCAAGATAAAGAAGTTTGCCTTTTGTGTAAAAAAAGAGTGAAATTGTAATTTTGCAGTCTGAGCATCATACGTTACAATCTGGCAGGAGCTGTATGCATAGGCTTTCTCAAAATAGTGACTAGAGGTTGGTGATCCGTTTTGATCTGGATAGGTCGGCCATAAATATAATCATGGAACTTCGAACATGCAAACACAATTGCCAAAATCTCTTTCTCAATCTGGGCTTATTGCATCTCAGTTTGGGTAAGAGTTCTCAGTGCATAGGCTACTGGTCTACTCTCTTGAAGAAAGACTTCACCTAGACCAAATTTAGAAGCATCACAGGAAAGAGTAACTGGTTTGTAAACATCATAGTAGCAGAGAGTTGGATCCGCGGTGGTGGTGCTGCAGTAGCGTTGTCGCCTCACAGTAAGATGCTGTCCGGTTCGATTCTCAGCTAGAGCATCTTCTGTGTGGAGACATGCATGAATGGGCGTACCTTCGTTGAAGGTTGTGCGTCAGGGCTGGTAACTTGGCATGTAAAAATCAACTACCAATCATTAGCGGACCAGAGTTCCGCTGTGGCGACCACTAACCGGGAAAAGCCAAAAGACACAACAACAACATAGTAGCAGAGAGTTGGTAGGTTAGCAATTTTCTGTTTCAGGGCATAAAATACTCTGTCGTGCTGTTCTGACCATGATCAAATTACATATTTGCATGTCAGCTCTCTAAGCAAAACTGAAAGTTGGCTTTAATCTAGAATGAACTTGCCTAGACAATTGAACATGCCAAGAAAATTTTGCAGGGCTTGGACATTGTCTGGAGCTGGCATCTCCAGAATGGCTGTTTGTTTTGAAGGATCTGGTCGTATCCCTGAAATTGTAAACAAGTGACCAGTATAAGTAACTTCTTGTAGCCTGAACTTGTACTTCTGAGGATTCAGCTTAAGATTGACTACACATGCTCTTTCAGAACTTTCTTGAGGTTTCTGTCATGTCTGACTTCATCATTGCCTCCTACTAGAATATCATCTACTATAATAGCACATTTATAGCCAGAAACAAATTTGCTCCATTGCACACTGAAAGACTTCACTGGCAGAATTTATCCCAAATGGCATTCTCAGAAATCTGTATCTTCCAAACGTTGTACTAAATGTGGTTAACAATGGATATTTTTGGTCAAGCTAAATCTGCCAAAAGGAACTCTTTGCATTTAAGACAGAAAAAAATAGTGGTGTTTGGCATGAGGGCAGCAAACTATTTGACTGTGCCCACTGGATGATGAGGCTTTCTTAAAAGTTTGTTCAGATCTTTTGGATGAATACATATTCTGATATCATCTGATCTTTTCTTATGAGTTACCACCATGGAGTATACCCATTCAGTAGGTTATTCTACTGGACAAATTACTCCTAGCTCTACCATTTTGTGTAGCTCAGCTTTGACTCTGCTCTGCATAGCTACTGGAACTTTCTATGCTGGTCTGATAACTGTGTTGATCTCTGGGTCTAATTTCATAGAGTACACAACTGGTAACTTGCCTAGTTTGTCCGCAAAAATATCAGCACGCTCAGAAAAAATAATTTGGGTGGCATTTGAGTTGTTGTCATGTAGGCGTACATGGTGAATCTCTTCATTAAGTGAAATAGGTTCCATTCTCAAACTGTCTCTGAAGCCCACCAATGACTGCATGTATCTCTTGACTATGAAAAATTGCAAGTCATAGCTGTTTCCAGCAGAGTAACATGAAAGCACTACTGAACCTTCAGTTCAAATCTCTTCACCACCATAAGCAACAAGCTTTGCACACCTTGTCAAATCAGGTTGTTCTGCAGCTTTTACTCTAGCAACTGTTTCTGCTGTCAAAACATTGCCCTTTGAGCCAGTATCTACTTTGAGTTCTACAGGACTCCCATTAATCCAAACAGTACATAAGATCTCATTCTTTGCCCACACATCTACTATATTAACTGTTTCACCAAGCATAGACAGACCATCAACATAAAACTAGGGTTGCATCTATCTAATTGATCAACTTGTCTCTTGGAATGCCCTCTTTTAATAAAATAATGTGCTTTATTTGATTTACTAAACCTTTTGATATTATTCCACTTATTGCAAGAATGATACTGCTGACCAAAAGCTAAGCACTTTTCTCTTTTGGGGTTGTGATCCACCACAGTTTTGACTTTGCTGAGTCACCCTTGTGCTTCACTGAGCATGCCCTGGAATTTTCTGGAAAGACTTGAGGTTTCCCAGGGACTGTTACAGGACCTGCAGTAGTTGCCATGTGCTTGGGCCTGTTTCTTTTTACCATGTGCTGCATACTATCAACATTAGCTTTGTCACTTTGCCTTCCACAGCTATTCTCATTTGTAAGCATACTTGTGTGTCTCCCTGTAAGCTAGTATATCTCACAAATCTCAATGGCCTTATTTAACATTAAATTACTATCTTGAAGCAAAATCTTTTTCACTGTGTCATTATTAACAACACACACAACCCTGTCCTTTACCAACTCATTCCTCAAATCACCAAATCAGCACCTCTGAGCCTTATTTCTCAAGTCAGTTATATATGCTGCAAAAGTTTCACCAAGCTTTTGATCCCTTGTGTAAAATATGTGCCTTTCCATTGTAATATTTGTTTGGGGGTTGCTCATTTCTTTAAATGTATGTTTTAAGCACTCTGGGTCTTCCCTTGTTTCAGCCAGTACCACTACATAGTGGTCTTCCCCCTGCCCTGCAAATGCAGCAGGTGCATAAAGAAATGAATGCTCCCTTTCATTGGCCTGTGAACTAATTAAATTAAGCAGAATAAATGCCTTTCTATGTGTGCCTTTATCAGAAAAAGCAGCCTGTGTGAAAATATCATATTGCTGCTCAAACACTCTTCAATTTTCTGCAATATTATTATCAAACACAAGTGGTGCAGATCTGTGAAATCCTTCTGTCATGCCCACAGATTATAGTAAAACACAATGCAAAATGGTCCATGTAATTATGTATGAACATTCACACACACCAGGTACTTGTAATAATATTCAAATGCACAATAAACTCTTCTAAATACTGTACTCCACAAAATATGCCTTGAAATAACTGTACTTTGTGAAATATTCTTTGAAACAACTTTACTTTGCAAAATAACTGCACTGTAATACTGCACACACTTGCAAACACTTTGCACACTTTGGATATTTTGAATAGCTATAGTTAATGTTAAAAAGTAGCACACAGCGAAAAAGTATGGCCATTTTCCTTTTTTTTTATACATTTTATGCAACTCAGATATTGTTTCAAACATTTTCTTAATTATTTCGAATATTTTATTAATGTGTCGCAGTTTTGGGCATTTCATTTAATAAGAAAGTCATTTTGAGTGTTCTGTGTGCTTCATTTTAGATTTCTAATGAAATAAATCATATAATCAAGTTATAGCACATACTCAGCAAGGCCATGTCAAACCCTAAGCTATTGGACATGCTCCACTTAAAGAAATTCCAATCCCTCAGAGCCACACACTCCAGGGATTTAAACCTGGTCATCACAATGAACAAAACATGCTGGAGGGATAGGTTCCTGACCCAGAGACTCCCCATACTCTGGAATAGACTGCCCATACATGTCAAGCAGAGCACCTCATTGGCCCTCTTCAAAAGGAACCTTGATGATTGGATGGGAGATAGGAAATTCACCCCAGGGATCATGTCAGTCGCTCTGATAGACAGGGGTCCAGAGAAGTAAATATTGTGGGAAGAAATATCCAGGGAAGTGTTATGGCTAGGCTTGTATAGGCCCTAGGGCCGATAGCCTAGTACCAACCTATGAACCTATGAACCTATAGTACCTGAAATTTGTTTCTGACCTGTTTTGCAAGTCATTTGAGCAGCTGAGATGATCCACTCCTGTATATTCCTCCAACTTTAACCAGTTTTGTCTTGGCTGTAACTCTGGATCACATTCTGTTACCATGTCTCTCTTCTTATTTATATGCATTAAGAAGACGTTTTGGGTGTTCATTTAAGTAGTTTATTGTTTACAAATACATCAGGATGGATGGCAGAAGCATTAAACTTAAACTGTCTAACTAACTGACTGACTATATACTTGCATGCTCACACTGTGGCTGCTCACTCAAAATGGCACTCTTGCTTGCACATGCTCAGCACTTATATGCATGTGCTGATTCTTTGGAAAGCTTCTTAAAGGAAGCAAAGGGAAAAAGACATATAAATAGTCAAACACTAGAATAAAGTTATGTAATCTTCCAGTCACACCTAGATGGGTCTATATTATATTTTCGAAAATGTCAAACATCGAACACCATATGGTCGACGCCATATGAGCGATGTTTGACATTTCGAAAATATAATAAAAAAATAAAAATAAAACACTATACTTACCTAAATGCTGTAGGCAGGGGGGCAAGCCCCACTGCAACAACCACACCTCTGCTACTTAAATATTCCTACTCTGAGATCACACTGCATTGAAGTAAAGGGAAAATATTCCCTACAGCGATTTCCATGTTTTGATGTTTTGACCAATCGGCTTCACTCAATACGTGTTTGCCGTTTACAATTTTCGCTCAAGAAATAGGAACCCCACCTAGATCACTGCCTTCAAAGTGAACTGCAGCTACTTCTTATTTCTTCAAAAAAGTCATCCCCACTATTAAACTACTTCCAGAATACATAGGGCAGGATTCACGAAGCCTCCGTGTAAGAGTTATAACTCATACTGCAGTTAAACGGAGTGATGTCAGCATGCTCTGCATATTCATGAGAGCATGCTGAATCATACTTAAGGCCAACACGGTCCGTGTAAGACAGTAGGGGGCGTGTCCATAGGCCGAGCCCTGTAAGCGGACAAGCCCCCAGAAGAGGAAAAGTTCCCAAAGTAAACACCCATGACAGAGTCCACGGAAATGTGAATAAACAGAACACAACACATGCCCCCACAGACTATGAACAGAAAACATATAAATAAACATGTTATATATTTTTTTTAAATTGTAAAAATGTTTAACCGTGAGTGTGCTCGTTTGCGCAGGCGTGCCCGTAGCGCAGCTACAGTTAGCAGTCAGTGGGAAAGCATATAAAAACTAAATATGCAAAATAAGCCAGGAAGCAATGGCGTAGCGGTAGAGATGTTGGCTGAAGAGCAGGCATTCATGGTTCGAGCCCCCGCAACACCAATTTTTTATTTTTAGCAAAATAAGCAGGAAACAAGTCCCTGACAAATATGTACACATAAAACCACATTTTATGTAAAATGTAATGAAATAGCCCATTTATATTGAAGAAATGTGAGGTAACAAAAGAATAAAAAATGTCAGATGTGCCCATAGCTGAGCTACAGTTTAACAGAGTGAGTGCATCTGCCCGTAGATGAGCAGTGGTTTAACTGGTGCAAAATGAGTGCCCGTAGCTGAGCAGTGGTTTAACATGCTAAATCTACATGCCCCTAACTGAGCTGAGCATAATATGCGTGCTGATAACCAAATGAGGCTTAAACCAGCGTACCCCGTTTGCGCAGAGCTGCGCACCACGCAAACAAGCTAACCGTCAGGCAATGTTGAGCAAGCCGTATCAAAACTGCCTTTACACAGACACATCCCTCAGCATGTCTAGACAGTCATGAAAAATAAAAAGCAGTGGCCAGGTTCGAACCCAGGATACTATACACCATAGTCAAGGTACAGAACCATTAAGCCATGACAGCAGTACCTTTGAATGCAATAATAGCTAATATATAGGAATGAATACAAACTGGAGCATGACAATGCAGGTTTACTGAAGTTGATACAATTCCAAAATGGCCAATCACAGATATGTGCGGGAAAAATGGACTATATAAGCCCCATAGGCAGGAATACACAGCATAAACGATTGTAGAACTGACCTGCAGGCAGAATGACAGGAGTAGGAGAGGGTAGTTGCTTTCGAGCACAGAGGTGGGGTGTTGAGGAGTCCAAGTACATGGTCTGGCTCCTAGTCCATAATCATGAGGCCCAACTCATGCAGGGCCAGGTCCTCTGGGGAGCATACAGGGCCGAGGCGTGGGACCGGTTGGCTCATGATCTCACCAGTGCCACAGGGATTCCAAGGACTGGTGAGCAGGTCTGTCACCACCATGCGGACCTGAAGAGACGCAAGCAGGACCAACTGAACCTTTGGATCCAGGAGGCCCGGCAAACACCCAACGCCTCACTACTGAGTAAGTTACATTTAATTATGTATGTAAGAAATTAAACTAGCTGATATTATGGAGATGTATTCCAATATTACTTCATTTATATTACAGCTGCAGGTGTCCATTCTGCGATCCGCAGAGCCTATGGCGATAGGCTGGTACGGTTGCGCCACCAGGCAGGTCAGTAATCCACTACCAGTAACTGTAAAGAAATATAAAAGTATGACAGTCAGCAAAAGAGTGCAGTGTAGTCAGTAAGGAATAAAATGTGCAAGTAAAAGTGTGAAAGTGTCTGCAAGTATTGCTTGATTACAAAAGTGTGTTTCAGCCTGTAAGTTAAACCAAAAAATGAAACTGTCTGACATATATTCTGAAATAAAAATGCCCTACCTGTAAGAAAATAGTACACAACCTGCAGCAGGCTGAAAAGTATAGCTGCAGAAGATGATGAAATCACGTGTGAAATATATCCCTGTTGAAATACTGAAACATGACAGAAGTGAGACTGCTGGAAAGGATTGTAATAACTACAGGTAAAACATGTCAATAAAGCCTAGAAGTAAGTACCATCCTGAATAGTAAAATGAAAGCAAGTGAGAGAGTGTGAGAAAGTGTCATGAATCCAGCAATACAGTAGTAATAACCCCTGAATAAAGTATACTGCAGTCAAGACAGAATGAAATGCATGTGAGATTCAAAACCAAACAGCTAAATCTGTTCAAAGTGTTGCTGCATCTGGAATGTGTATCCCAAAATCTGGATATGTTGCTCTCAGTCTGCAATATGCAGATAGGATGATTGTCTGATATACCAAACATCCACACTTGTCTACAGCTATATAAAGCAAATGTAGCAGGATGATGTAGCTGAACAAAGCTAGATATGAATGTGTATGAAGAACAATAAAATGTATATTGATGTTGCAGTAACAGTCCTATCACCAAGTTGAAATAGTTATCATATAGGAAACTGTAGTTAGAACAGTAGTGTGTATATAACTGTAGCTATTAGAAATGTACAGCATATGTATTGTTATTCGAAGGTGTTAATATTATTTTCTTTACCCCACCCTATAACCACATATAACCCATTCCACGTGAAAATGGTATGTGCAATCACAATTAACACCCCTGGACTTTTGTCCTGTTGGGTCATATATATTTGCATGTCCGTTGATGCATCTGCCCTGTTCATACATCCAAATCTGATGGCCTGTTGCCATCAATTAACCCTGCATGTTGTTGGACTGTGTATTTCTGTTCAAATTATGCATGTGTTATGCACGCTGTTCAATGGTGTGAATATCTGGGTGTTTGGTTAATGGGAATACTAATGCATGCTGTTACAACTAATTGTGAATGGTATTATATGTCAGTAACCCAAACTGTCATGACATAATGCAAAACATAGGACGACAGGGAAGGCGGGTTCCAGTGGACCCACCTCTCCCACCTCAGCTGGCGAGTGCACCTGGCACTAGTGCCGAGTCCGACCCTCCTCCGTGGCCCTGTGCCAACTGCGGGTGGAAGCGCTGCAGGATGGGGCTCGCCTCTGCAAGTGTGGCCGAGGAGAACCACCACTCACCCTCCGTAGCATCCGGACTGTGGTGCGTAGGAGATTCGGGACTCTGTTCTCGAGCCCCTATGCCAGCTCGAGGCACGGGTGGTGCAACTAATGGGCATGCCTGTTGCCCAGCCTACACAGCTCCCAGCACAGCCCCGTCCTGGGCAGTGAAGGAACAGTGGCAACTGCCTATGGGTGGGGATATCAGTTCCACTGTTGCCATCTGTGGGCTCATGGGCTCTGGATATCCAAACCTCCGTCCCCGTCAATTGTGTAACTCCCCCACACGTGTCATACACCACCCCTGTATGCGTCTTGTTTGTCTTGTCTGTTTACCTACCCAACCTACCTCCCCAGTTGTACCGACTACCTTCACCTGACATACCACTCTCACCACAAAAAAATTACGCCCCATACATAGCTGCCCATTCCGCACACATGTCTGCTGGACATGGAATCTATCAATTACAATTGGCTGTACAAGTATTATTGTTGTCCTGACACCTCTCTCAGGGGTGGAAGGTTTCAAATGTCACACCAAATTACATACATATGCACAGTTGTTGCTGATGAAGAAATGGGCAGCTATGGGCCTTACCTACATCCCTCCTGCAAATCCCAAGCTTGTTTCCCTACTGTCTTACCCTCTTTGTGACCCCTTTTTCACCACTTTCCTGTCTCCCCATTTTCTTTTCTTTCAAAGAAAATAGCGCGGGTGTGCGCCAGAGTAAGCACCGTTAAGCGGTTGTAAGCGGGTGTGCACTTGTGTGTGCGGAGCTAACCGCCAGTGCGCATGCGTGAGCTCTGAGCAAACCAGCGCTAACCCGGTTACAACTGCTTAAAAGTGCCTTAGTCACTTTGATTGACAGGTCCTGTACTCAGTTCAAAAGCAAAATAAAATCCCACTGTCAGTCCCGAACCCAGGACCTTGGAAACACTAGTCTGTATGACCTACCACTAAGCCATGACTCTTATACATAAATATTGTGCTAAAATAAATATAACATGTAATAGTAGGGATGAATGTAAAGGGAATATAGGATGTGTAGTACACAAAGCATGTCATTTAAAATTACTGTCAAAACTACTGGATTTCCATAACAGTAGTGTGTGAACAGAAACAGCCATGCTAGTTGGTAGCTTGTAGATAATAATGTCAGTTAAAGTACATATATAAATGTATGTATATGTACATATATATATATATAAATATATATCTATATATAGTTGTAGGAGTCATTGTGCATACACACTTGCTACAGGGAACATGAGAGAGGAATGGAGAAATGTGAATATACAACACAGCCTGAATCATGAGAGAGATACTAACCTTTACACTCACAGAACACTGTCCACAGCATACCAGCATGGTCCCCGCCCTCACAATCTGAAAGGGCAACGCCTATCCCACATACCCTATTATAGCACTGACCTGAAATCACAGTGAGAACTGCAATCAGTATACAACTGGCTGTATGCAATTAGCAAATGCTGGCTTACAATTGGTGCAGATGCCATCACATGGACCTATGCAGATACCTACAAAAGCATCCAGTGCTAACACTCCACACATGCAATACATTCATTGCACTGTTTGTAAGCAGACAGAGGGAGAGCGAGAAGTGAGAGAGAGAGAGAGAGAGAGAGAGAGAGAGAGAGAGAGAGAGCAAAAAAAAAAAATTATACATTGTGACTCTGTCACCCGAAGCTGTCAGCACTGACAGTAGCAGCCGCAAGCAGAAGCAGTGGTAACGCAACCAGCTGCGACAAACACAGGTAATGCAAAGTAGCAAGTTAATAGTGTGCATACTGTGAACCCTCCAAATGTGTCATAGGTCTGTATCCATGGGTATGTCCATGTGATATGTTGTGTGTACGTAGTTCCACCAAAAGGGGATGACCATACATTACATGTCAATCAGTCTTAGGCCATGATCCTGGCAGCAGTTGTCTGTGCGTTGCCCCAGCAATGGCTGTAGTGACTGCTTTGAAAGGTCAGCCAGGTTCAAAAGGCAGGATCAGCCCATCCCAAAGGCACACTGGCTGGGAACAAGTATCTGCAGGTACCCAATATCACTGCATATGCATCCCATACTGCATAATTCCATAGTTTAGCAGACCAGGCCCATTATGCATATGATGTGGTAATTCCCAGGGTCAGTCGAGGTGCCCCTTTAGTGGTGTGGGACCACTGTTGCTGTATGCCACTGTCCAGGTACATATCCTGTAGTATGGCCAAGATAAATTATCAGTGTTATATGCGGTTGTATGTCCTCTCGGAGTGCAGGTAGCACACATCCAGGGATACCATGAGGTCACAGTGATGCTGTGTGTTCTTCTCTGCTGAGGGTGGCCCTCACCTGGACATGTGAGATGATAGGGAGGTTACATCCAGCTGTGATAAATATTTCAACTGGTGGGGGAGAAGCAGGGGGGATACATGCACCGAACATGTCTGCAAGATTGTTGCCAATATCCGTGTGTTTGGTGAATAAGTAGGTGTGTATTAACACAGAGCATATCTGAGGCATGTGGTCCATATGTGTAACATAACTGAAGAAGGCCTTGTGGTCATCCATAGTGTTTGTGCCCATTTCCCTCCCAGAGTAGGCCGTGGCCATTGTTATGACGGACCGTAGCGTAGTACCAGTGCTGATCACAGATGCCTTCCCTTAATGTGAATGTGCTCTGTCCTGCAGTAGCCTCCTGCTATTTTATACAATCTGCCTCTGTCTGGGGTCCACCGGACAGGATGCCTAACCTTTGTGCATAGGGTCTGGGTTAGAAATGTGTGTGCAAGTTCCATGCAATCTGTGGCATGTCCATGGTAAGCATTTGCAAAGGGGTCAGCAGTGTGGCTTGTGGCTTCCACTGGCCCAGTGTGCTGCATGGATACCATCTCAGTCCCAGCAAGTGAATAACTGTCTAATCACATACATATCAAAGTAGTCTACTGTGCTGGTGGTGGTGGTGGGATATGTATATCCAGGCCGAGTAACTTCTGTCCATATCACAGTAGTGGACGGTGTCCCACATATAGTACCTTGGCATGAACCCCCAGAGTGAGGTTGTGCATTGCACCTGTCAGTGTGTGCTGACCGATGGGGCATGCTACTATGTTGTGTGGAATGTGGCAGGTATTGTTGCACAGGTGTTGGCTGAGCACTGATATCTGGCCATGTACCTGTGTATCCACCACAACACACACACATGCAACATATGGGAGTAGTAGTATATCACTACACATGAGTATCATGTATAGTATGTGTGCCATATATTGCTGACATTGTCTGCTGATATCCTGTTTGTGTTCTCTTCCAGGGAGATGGCGCATCAGCGTAACCCCGCCTACTCTGGCGGAAGATGAGGAGATCCACCAGAGCCTGGTGCGGAGTATGACATCCTGTTTTCCGCACCAGTCAGAATCAGCAGGAGAGGGCTGCACTGTGGCAAGACCTGGTCCGTAGGGTAAATGATATTGGCACACATAACAGGACATATGAGCAGGTACGACATCACTGCAGTGATTTATCCGGTGTCCGCCAGCGTGCATCAGATATCCACAGGCAACAGGTCGCCACAGGAGGTGGGTGGCCACACATCCCCCCCTCACCAGACTGGAGGGGCTACTCCTAAGTGTTGTGGCTCCAGCCCCGGAACACCAACAGCAGTACACCTGCATTATGATGGAGGCTGGTTCCACACAGCAGCACGACATGGAGTGTGCAGGTAATATGCCATATGTACACTTGACTGTTCTGTACACTGTATCATATGCAATATCAATGGCACAGTTGTGCCCACTGACATTAATCCCATCATTTCTGCAGGTCCCTCCAGGGTTACAGCAAGGCAGGCCATCCATGCTGGTGAGTGTGTTTACATAACCTATAATAGTCCTGATAACGCTAGTAACAGTAATCTAACTCAGTAGTGCTCTGTGTGTATACTGTGGGGTGTGCATGTGTGCATGCGTGCAGGTGTGCCTGTGCCCATGTGTGCATGTGTGCATGTGTGCATGTGTGCTGGTGTGCCTGTGTCCACGTGTGCATCTGTGCATGTGTGCCTGTGTCCACGTGTGCATGTGTGCATGTGTGCATGTGTGCCTTTGTCCACGTATGCATGTGTGCATGTGTGCATGTGTACACGTGACCACGTGTGCATGTGCCCATGTGTGCACGTGACCACGTGTGCATGTGTGCATGTGTGCATGTGTCCATGTGTGCATGTGTCCACATGTGCATGTGTGCATGTGTCCACGTGTGAATGTGTCCACGTGTGCATGTCTGCATGTGTGCATGTGTGCATGTGTGCCTGTGTGCATGTGTGCATGTGTGCATGTGTGCCTGTGTGCATGTGTCCACGTGTGCATGTCTGCATGTGTGCCTGTGTCCATGTGTGCATGTGTGCATGTGTCCATGTGTGCATGTGTGCATGTGTGTATAAGTGCATCACTGGTAACAATGTCTGGAGACTGTAAACTGTGTTTCCTGTCTTCCTCCCACACGTTCTGGGGCTGCTCTGGTGACCTGCAGCAGGGAACCTGAATCCTGTGCCACGGCTACTGGTAATGATGATATTTGTGTAATGGTACAGGAAGGTGTGTCACGGTCTGCCATTGGTCAGCCAATTGACAGTACACAGCTGTCAACCCCATCATTGCGCACAGTCATCCTGCCTGTACATCCTTTGTCACCATTGTCCCTAGGTGATGGACAGGATACAGTGCGCATAGACCAGGGTAATGTGCTACCTGTGGCACATGCATCCCCACACAGCAGCCATGGGCAGGGTCCTCCAATGGTACCACACAGACAGTTGCCCATGGGTTCGAGTGGGAGCATCTGTGGGCGTACTGCCTCTGGCCAACGTGCCCAAAGAGGTCTGTCAACCTCAGCTATGTTTCGGACTGTCATACAGGCACAGTCACGTATGGAAAGGTACACCAGACAGGGTCTGAGGGAGCTGAGAGCATGTCGCACAGCCATGACAGACAGTATGCGTGACATTGTGGATGCTATCCGTAACTTCACCGATGTCATAGACAGACGTTGTGGGGACATATTACAGCAGTTCCACAACCAGATGGCCATGAGCCAGGGCAATGGTGGGCGTTTGCGGCATCGACGTGGCCGTATGCCGGCAGCAGCAGCAGCTGGCAGTCGGCGCAGATGACAACAGGCTCACAAGACGCTTCATAGTGCCAGCAGCAGCCCCAGCAATGCTGGGTCTGTGCTGTCATCGGAACACCCCAGGAGACCACGTGCACGTGGCTCTGGACAGTCCCAACAGGGACTTGTGTCCAGTAAACACACTCCCGCTTCTGATGACAGTACCCAGTCTGGCTTAGTACTGGATACGGTCCGTAGCACCCCTGCCAGGCACAGGTACCGTGTCTGTGCACACAGACACTGATCTGTATGGCCTGCCAGGTGCAGTCTGTGGCTGTCCACAAACCCCTGTATATGGCAGCCATGAGGTGGAACTGTGTGCGTGCATACACACATGCGAAATGTTAACACCTAGGGCGACCACAAACATGCACACACTGCACCAACACTGCCCCACCCTGTACTGCTGCCCCTCACCAACACACATACACACACATGTCAATTGGTGGTATCAGTGGCTGACTCAGGCATACCTAATCCACACCCTGTGCATATGATGACACTGTGCCACCTCCTGCAATCTCCAACATCATTGCGGGAACAGGTAAACACGTTGCTGATGCACAGGGTGATTACATAGAAATGTATTAGTAGTATCATGTTGGTAACAGTACAGTGTGCTTCTATGACTGTGTGTTTATCCCAGCATGCCTGCTGCAGTAACTGTATGAATGTCCTGAATTGTTATCTGCACCCATAGTACATACCAACGTATAACAGCTTCACATAATTGCATGCCGGTGGTAAGGTTGTCAACAGATAGCCGCATACATGGGTAGCACAGGGGGAAAGCTAACGCAAGTAGTGATATGCAATGGTGGACATGTACAGTAATGGTGTCAAGTTGCCCACAATGACTATGCCATGTGGATGTTCGCGCATGTAGATATGTGTGCAGTACCAATGTAATCCAAATCACAAATACGTATGACATAATATCAGTTCTACCATGGGCATCTGCGCGGTGTATTCCTGGGTACATGTTGATAGTGCCTACATATTTGCATTGTTACTTACTGTTATTGTTACCCCTTCTTTGTTGTATAATGCACTACTTCCAGCCCTGTTTACTGTAGCTGTGTTTGCATGCATGTTCGCTTGGGATTCCCTGGAACACTGCTTACACCTGCAATGTAGAGTTACAGTGTTTCTGTAGACTTCTAGTGACATCTGCATAGCGTACGATACGTATGTCAACTTTACATATGACAGAACGTCACTGTCTGTCCTGTACGCATGTACGTTGCCTGTGACACATTGCACATGTCTTACCTGGCATTTACCCACGTGTGCAGTCATATATGTCAGTGCTATGAAACAGTAGCGGTACACCCACACATACACACCTTCAGTATGTTGTTCCCCATTGGCCCTATGTGTTGGTACTCACCATGGCAATCACACTACTAGGGTAGCATGTGCAAAGGTAACCTGGGAATCGCCTCTATGGTCCAGTTGTGGTTTATGTGAGTAATGTGTCAATGTCACAGCTGCCACATGTATGCAGTCAGCCATCACCCTTGGCCAGGAATGTACAACACATGTGTGGGATGACACCACACAGCCAATCTGGGAACTGGTCTCTCTGAACCCAGTAATGCCATACCCTGTCAGGTGGCATGTCATATATACTACATCCTGGACAAACGTCAACCCCAATCCCTGCTGCTACTATTGAAAATACCCCTGAAGATGTTCCTGATAGTTTTGACCAGTTCTTTACTGAGACATTTCAGGCCCTAGCTAGCCATCTACCTCCTAGCTCCCCTGGTCCTGAAAGTAGCAAACCTAGAAACCTACTTGCATTCAGCTGCCAACCAGTCGCCACTTCACTTCTCCATACCTTGATTGAAACAGTGAAACCCACTACACTTTCTGCTGATCAACTCCCTGCCAAGTACCTATCAAAACCAGATGATGCTATTGCTTACCCAGTCTCAAAGGTAATCAAACGAACCATGGTAGAATCTAACTTTCCCACCATCTGGAAAATGTCATATGTAATCCCACTTCACAAAGGAGGCAGCTATACTGAATTCTCCAATTATAGGCCAATAGCTATACTCTCTCCACTTGCAAAGATTATGGAAACTTTCGTCATAGACAATTCATGCTCCACCTAATCCAAAATCGCATTATGGCAGTCACTCAGCATGGCTTACGTCCTCATCACAGCACTACTTCAGGCCTCCTAGCCTTTACTAACACCATAAACCATACTTGCAACACTAATTATATATCCTCAGCCCTCTTTTTGGATCTTTCCAAGGCATACGATATGGTTGATCACCAACATGTACTCCACACCCTGCAAACACTGTCTAGATACTGGAGCCTTCCAATGGTTTCAATCCTACCTGCATGGTCGACAGCAGGCTGGCCTCAGGCAGAACAAACTCTCTAACCTTCTACCTAACACCCTCAGAGTACCACAAGGCTCTATACTAGGGCCCTTGCTGTTCTCCATCTTCATTAACGACCTTTATACTGTCATCCCAAAAGTCAGCTGTATCCAATATGCTGAAGACTCTACTCTGACCTGCTCAGCCACATCTCCAGTAGAGTTATGGTCAGCTACCCAGACCACCTTTAATACAATAAAAAACTGGCTTTCTGAACATCGTCTGATCCTAAATCTCAAATAAACTAAACTGCTGTTATTTCACCAACACGTAGGTCTACCGCTTTCACCGTTACCATAACATCAACTGATGGCACAATAATCTCCCCTGACCCATCTACTAAACTATTAGGTGTCATCATAGACAATAATCTCAAATGTGACCTACATGTTAACCAAATTATCAAAGCCATCAATAGAAAACTAGGGTCACTTTACAGAATTAAAGCCTTCCTAGCCCTCCAGCTAAAGGTGCCATAGCTCGCTCACACCTTGTTTTAACCCTTCTGTATGCATCCCCTCTACTCTCGAATATGAACAAGACTGTCCTTAACAAACACTCAATTTGCTACAACCACATTGCCAGGTTTGCCACTGGGCTGCCTTTTAGGACACATCATTGCATCAATCTAAATCAGCTTGGTTGGCTTGCAATACCCAGCCTAATAAAGTATAACCAACTGATTATGGCCTATAAAATCCTCTATAATCCAGACAATACTCCTGCACTTCAAATATTATCACCCCCTATAACAATCCTAGACCGCTTCGATCCTCTAACAAATTACTAATTCAGACTAGCAAGTTTAATAACACAGCCAGTGATTCTCTCTTTGCAAACCCTGTAAGTAGATCCTGGAACTCACTTCCAGCTGATATTACCCTACTGTCCACCTTAGGTCAATTTAACAGTAGACTCAAACAACATTTGTCACTTAACTGGCTATGTCAATGTATCAAGCCTGGCTAACTCGAATGTCTAAAATCTGTGAACCACTTTACTGTGTAATTTAATTTAATCCTGACTTGTGCTCAGGACTAACATTAACCTGTGGAACATGTTTGACTTGCTTACTTATGTAATCTCTGTAAATAATATGTTTGTAATATGTAATGCTAGTATTATGTAATGCTGTATCTGCTACCCTCGTAGCTTGTCTCCACGGGCCTCCCCTGGAAATGGACATGCATCCAGTCGGACTATCCCAGTCAACAAATGTAGGCTAAATAAATAAATAAATAAAATATATTACAGTGACTACAATACAAGTCAGACATTGACACGCACTGACAGCATGCTGAGCACACTGGGGCATACGTGGGGACTCAGAATAGCAGCCTGCCTGGGCATCACACACCTCCGCAGCTGGCACACAGGCATATGTTCCGTCGGAACAGAGCACACGCCACACATGGCACACACATCCCCTGTGCCACACACTCACAGCCTGTAGGGCTACACAACACACCTGCTACAGACGTGTCAGGTACCTGTCTTGTGTGCTGCACTGGGGTCCCGCTCAACAGGCTGTATCTGGTGAAGGTTACAGTTATATGCCTCAGGGGCACTATGGTCCACCACAGAACACATGCATACAGGTCAGTCAGAGGCATGGACACATATGACTCACTCATTGACCATGCCAGTATGGCTGCCTGAGACATACCTCCTGGACTACATGATAGGGAACATAGAATGGATCTCTCAGCATGTGGCACAGGCCAGTATGAGCCTGATGTTGGTTGCCAACATACCCTCACCAGGTATTCTACCACTATATGTGGGAAGGGTGTTGTATGTCTACATTATGTTCAGTCTCCACTGTCATTCATAGGGTATCCACTGGCTGTCAACGTGTGCTTACATGCTAGGGAAGCCACAATGATGTTCAAGGGTCATCTTGCACGTGAC
The DNA here is from genome assembly GCF_019279795.1 of Protopterus annectens. Lineage (NCBI taxonomy): Eukaryota > Metazoa > Chordata > Ceratodontiformes > Protopteridae > Protopterus > Protopterus annectens. The sequence continues at coordinate 593,824,016 of NC_056735.1, read as the reverse complement.
ACCCATGGCCCGATGTATAATGGCAAAGCTCCTTGGTACACACATACTGCCTTATGCTGCAGGACATGGTTTACATAGCCACCTCCGTGGGTATCACACAGGTTAGGACACTAACAGTGCTGCTATACAACAACAGCAGTGTACACCGGACGATGCATGCACCAGACACTGCCCTCAGCACGGTGAACTGCAATGTATGTGCAGTACCAGATTCATGATTCATGGCTCACAGGTGTTACCCATCACTGACAGGTTATGCCCCATACCATGCCTGTCGTCCCCTACACATGTAACACACATGGATAGGGGGGTGGTATCCCAAGGTAACACAGATACACACACCTCCAGGTTGTTGGCACAGCAGAAACCATCAGGGCCTACTCATGTGCAGCTAACAGTGTGTTGGACTGCCATCTGGTTCATAGCCTGGCACACACAACCCTCCCATACACAGGAAGACCACCTATCCTCCATAACAACACTGGAAATTTGACAGTCTCAAGAACTGTGTTTATATGGCCGGACTGCATCCAGCCAAATATTGTGTGTGAGCATTACTGTAGCTACAACACACTAGTTGAAGGGTTCACAGCATGTGGTCACTGAATTGCAGTGGAATGACATGTTACCACTACCACAACAGGTGGGAACATGCAGCACCTGTACATCGACTACATGTACACTATATGGCCCAGACCAGATGTGTATCCCCTGCTGTAGGTATTTCACCATAGACACCCACACTGTATAGAGACATACCACGTGCGGACCCTGCACAGTAAGACACAGTCATATTAGTATACATTGCAAATACCATTTATCCACTCGAGGCATGTGTCAGACATGGTAACTACTGCAGGTCACAGGTATTTATGTGTATGTGTCACACACATACATCATGTGTGCAATGCCATTGCTGGTTTAGGCAATGGCATGCATTGTTATGTACAAAGACCCACACAAGGTCATACTGTGTGACACAACCACACATGGCAGTTGTGGGTTACCAAAACATACCTATCTGTACTCTGATAATGGTAATAGACACAGTAGCAGAGCACACTATTGGCATTACTAGCCAACTAGCCCTGTTTGGCTGTGCTGATAGTGTGGTGACATCCCCTGTGTTTACTGGGGGAGTATGCAGCATCTGGTGTATTGTAGTATTTGCCAAAAGGATCTGTTCTCTCACACTTGCATTTACACACACCCTACTACCCCTGCACACATGCACACTTGCCATATGCAGGATTCATTCCCCTACCTAACTAAGTCATGACACGTGAGAGAGACGCATTAGCGAAGAGCACTATTTGGTTTACTAGATAGTTCCTCTTCTCTGGCTGTACTTATAAGGTGCTGACAACATCAGTATTTTGAAAGGGTAATGTGCATCAGGTAGTGTGATCTCCTGATTGCCAAAACTAACATGTTTTTCATACGGAAATGCACACACACAAACTCCCCACATCCAAACACACACACATGCCATTTATAGTTTTCAAACTCCTACCTAACTACATTACAATACTCGAGAGCGACGCATTAGCAGAGTGCGCTATTCACATTACTGGAAGGCTTTCCTTCTCCTGCTGTACTTATAGGGTGCTGACATCATCTGTGTTTAGAAAGGGGAGTGTGCATCCTGTAGTGTGTTCTCCCAGTTGCCAAAAGGGACATTTCCCTCACACAAATTTGTACACACACAGTAACTGCCCTTATCCAAACACACACACTTGCCATTTGCAGGATTCAAACCACTACCTAACTATGTTATGACACTCGAGACGGAAGCCTTAGCAGAGCATGCTATTCACATTACTGGGAGGCTTCTCTTCTCCTGCTGTACTTATAGGGTGCTGACATCATCTGTGTTTAGAAAGGGGAGTGTGCATCCTGTAGTGTGTTCTCCCATTTGCCAAAAGGGACATTTTTCTCACACAAATCTGCACACACACACTAACCCCCCTCATCCAAACATACACACTTGCCATTTGTAGGATTCAAACCGCTACCTAACTATGTTATGACACTCGAGATGGACGCATTAGCAGAGCGCGCTATTCGCATTACTGGGAGGCTATTCTTCTCCTGCTGTACTTATAGGGTGCTGACATCATCTGTGTTTAGAAAGGGGAGTGTGCATCCTGTAGTGTGTTCTCCCAGTTGCCAAAAGGGACATTTCCCTCACACATATTTGCACACACACACTAACCTCCCTCATCCAAACACACACACTTGCCATTTGCAGGATTCAAACCACTACCTGGCTATGTTATGACACTCGAGATGGACGCATCAGCGGAGCGCGCTATTCGCATTACTGGGAGGCTTGTCTTCTCCTGCTGTACTTATAGGGTGCTGACATCATCTGTGTTTAGAAAGGGGAATGTGCATCCTGTAGTGTGTTTTCCCAGTTGCCAAAAGGGGAATTTCCTTCTCACAGCCTTTCACACACACAAACCCCACTCACCCACACACACACACACACACACACACACTGAGCATTTGCAGGATTCAAACCAAACCCCTACCTAACTATATTATGACACTTGAGGGAGACACATTAGCAGAGCGCACTATCCGAATTACTGGGCATCTGTTCTGCACCTGTAGAATTTCTAGGGTGCTGACATCTTTATTTCTAGAGAGGTATGTAGATGTAGTACTACCGGTCAGGTGGGGGATAGCATATATATGCATTTGCAGCCACCTACGTCAGGGTCAGATATGCACATCGCACTGGCAGGTTATGTTCTATACCATGCTTTGGGACCACAGGACCTGTAACACACAACACAACCAGTCCAGAACACCACACCCACATCCAGGACACACACTTAGCTACCTGGGAACAGTGCCAGGATATGCAGGTATTCACATACACCATTCCAGTTGTTAACATCAGGTACAGGCATATTGTGTGTGAGAACTACTCAGGCCTCTACCACTTTACCCTACAGCCACTACAATTTGTGGGTCCATGTGCTATGGCAGAACCACACACCACAGCCACATGGGTGAATACATATTGCACCTGTCCATCTGCAACGTGGGTACTCACTGTTCCACACCAGAGGTAGACCACCATTGTTGATATCTGACCATACCCATCTTTCCCTGGACATCCATATCTCATCTCCACCCCCAGGCAAGGTTGTCACTGCACACAAACTGTGTTTAGCACAAGCAGACTCTACACTTGTGTAGACTGGGGTGGATGACTTCAGAGGACCCATGCTGGAGGACTATACTGGCTACTCAGCATAATCCTTGACAATTGCATCCTATGAGCATGTGTACAGTTTGCATTCGTCATGCTATCCCACATATACCCATGACTGCTCCACAACAAGACACCTGTCAGCTGTACACCAGCCATATATGTGCCGTTCAACAGACAGAGTGACCTAATACATTGCAGACCTGTAGCCCACAGAGGGAGGACATCTGTGGACAGTTCCAGCACAGCACTTCATTCACACATACTCATTACAACACAGTGTTGACAGTGGAATCATCCAGAGAATGCAGATAGGGCTCCCCTCAGTCTGTTATTGACGGACACCTACTGTCAGAGATCCTCAGCAACCCTCTCACAGCACACACCGACAATATGGCTGTGGCTTAGCACATTCAATCCCTGAGACCTCCACGGTGCTCCTGCTTGACAGAGGCACAGCTCACTAGCCTCACATGTTGCCTTCTGTGACCTACTTTACAGTGGCACAGTAGCCTACTATCCTGGGGATGCAGATGCCAAGCACACTCTGGCTGAGCTGTCATTCCCTTGGGCAAGAAGCCTAGTATTGACCTCTACACCCATATGTTCAATTGTCGGATGCACAATATTTGTTGTGCTGTTCTACTGTTTGCAGGCCTTTATTGCCATAGCATTCCCTGTTCCTATGACCAACTTGTGTATCTGTGGAAGATGTTTGCATATGACGGCGATCCACTATATCACTTATGTCTCTGTGGTCATTTACTGTGTGCACTGGGCTGATTGCTGTGTTGTGGTTGGTTCCTGGACTGACACGTACAAATACCAGATATGTGTGGCCAACTGCTAAACGGAGATATGGCATAAGTGTGTGAGCATGCCCAGTTCAGCCTTTCCATGGCATGTTGTCTGACATATGCCTCATTTATCAAAGTGTGCGAGCATGCCCAGTGTGAGCTTTCCATATGTTGCACTCTGAAGTCCACCACATATTTGGGTGTGTGTGAACTTCGACAATATCGCACGTTTATGATTGTGTGTTGGGTATCATGTTGTGTACTAACTGGCCAACTGCTTCGTGTCTGCCACAACAGGGATTATACTGTGCCTGCAGGAATTGCATGGGATACTTTGCAGACAGTTCTCAACATACTTTCATAATGACCTAACACTGTAGTACCGTATAGTGTACTGGTTCGGTACTTTCACTGTGGTGGACAGTATCCTGTGCTTTAGTCCTGTGACTGCTTGACATCTTCATAGTGAGCACAACAGACTGTGTAGGGGCCAGTTGTGCACATATGACCATGTTGCAATATGTTCAGATATGGACTACCTACACCAGGCTCGTCCAACATTGCTAGTGTATTCCACAACATGGGTGGACATTGGCAAACACTAGCGATGTTCCCTAGGCCATTTCTGATGCTAGTCACAGGGTGTGTTTGTCCTTCGACACACATTGTAACTGGAGTTTGCCATGACATATGTCATGGTTAGTATACTGTGCTTCCATCTACCTCTGACATAACAGTGATACCCAGGGTAGCCTACCATCTCCCATACACTCATCAGGATGCCTCTTGAGGGATGTCGATATGTGGCTCTCTGGCTGACCTGTACCAGGAGTTTACTGAAGTGTGGGGGTGCCTTCTGTGTTATGGATCATTCTGTACAGCTTGTCCTATGTATGTCAGTGCTGGGGTTCAGGTCCCTCATGTGCATAGCTCACTGCCATTCAGATTGTACAAGGTGCAACATGTTCATTCATTCCAGGTTGGACATGGCTTCATACATCAGGCACAGCTTTCCTGTAGCTGGGAAGGATGGTGGTGTGTGGGGCTGCAGTTTGTTTACTCAGGCAACACATGGCATCTGTTCATGCTCTTTGCTACCCCCGGTGGGGTACTGTTGTGGACTTTACAGTTGATGGAGGTGTCTGCTGCGGTATATCCCACAGGGGCTATTGTAGTCAGTTGTAATGCTGATGGAGGATGGCTGCAGAGCCACAGTGAGTTCCCCTTATCTACATCTGCCAGCCTTCATGTTTGGGTGGGTATATGGTACATGTTTCTGCGAACACTACAGCCACATGTTTGTCCAGTGCAGGATATTTATCACCTTTTGTACCCAGGTCTCACATTACATGTTAGGTACCTCATGGGTTAACACCTGTGTGGTAATTTGTGGGCACTTACTCTATATCCACAGTGGTTGTCTATACACAGTTCTGCAATTAGCTTGCTGACATGGCTATGGCTACAGTTGTCTGTTTGTAGGTGGCCCTTTTGTGGATTGCTTGTGTCAGCTGGGGGTCAGATATGGTGGGCTGTTTGTAGTCCTCTGCATACATGCTCAGTCACAGTCCTTCCATGTTGGCCTATACCTATGGGACATGTATACAGAACGGGGGTGGGGGGGGCCAAGACCAGGCCTTGTGGGATGCCACTCATATCCGCTTTGTAGTCTGACATGGATGCGGCATGTCTGACCATGTCAGTTCTGTCCTTGGTCTGCTTTGCAACCCCTCTACTGACATAGGGGTGTATATTTAAGCTGGTGAACATATCCATACTGAACACGTACGGTATTGTATAGAAGCATGTGAATGGTCCAGCTACGCTGTGTGGACCACATAGCCCTCATCAATGACCTTAATGACTGCTTCAAATGGGTCAGACATGTTTAGGGGCCGGTTCTGCAGTTACAACAGCCACAGTGTGTAGGGTCCAGTATCAGTAGGTCCACATTAGCCTTCTGTCTGCGGTACATACTGATCCTTTCCATAGCTGTGCAGAACAAGCTTGTCAGGATCCTGGGGTGGTAGTTTGGAGTATCCATTCAGGCAACACCTTTGTTGTGATGGACCACTGTTGTTGTACACTGCTCTTTGGGTACATATCCTGTGGTAAGGCTGACATTGGCCAGTAGTGTGATTTGGCATTCCATTATTCTTGGGGTCCATGTTGGCCTCAGCACAGGACACCATCACATACCTTTGCTGCTGTGTGTTCTGCTTTGCAGATGATGGCTGTTACCTCAGCATCTGCAATGTCAGGGGACCATCTGCTGGGATAGGTATTTTGCACTCGGGGGGGGGGTGGTGTTTGCACTGCACCTGACAGGTTGTATGTTAGCAATATGTGTGTGTGTTTGGTATGTTGTTTGTAATATCTGTGTGATTCGGAGCATATCTGTGGATGCCCAACATGGTTCCTACCATCAGTTGGGTAAGCCTTGTGATTATCCTTAGTGTCCTGTACATTTTGTATCTTCATAGGTTCATGGGTTCATAGTAGGCTAGACACCCTAGGCCATTAATAAGCCTAGCTAGAGTGTGTGTGTCTTTCGCCACCCCTTGCTATGTTCAATTATGGCCATTTATGAGGTTCTTCACTGTGCCTCTGTCTGGTCGTGACACAGTGGGGACCCCCAGTATACATGTACGGTCATCCATCCACTTGGCAATATTCCTGTTGAGGGGTGTCAGTGAGGAGCTCTGCCTACCATGGATTGGGATCCTGTTTCTGGGTGTGGGGAGCCTATGGGTTATGTATCTGTCCCTCCAGCACATCTTATTTCATTATGTGTTGAGGTTGACATCTGTGACTTTCACAGCTCCAATGGCTTTGATTTCCTGTGGTGTAGCATGTCCATTACTCCTGTGTTGGACATGGCCTTGTACAACAGACATACAATGCCTCTGTGTAGACAGTGTGTGACTGCAGTCAGCTGGGGTGTCTACAGCCAGGCAGCATATGACATATATTTCACACCCTTTATCCTGTTGGTGGGGTAACTATGAGGTCTTCCGAACCGCTGCAGGTGTCACGTACGGTACATCCCGTATGAGTCATTGTACTGGATTATGGGTCTGATAAGAGAACAGTACAGCGGCACAGTGACCTCTGTTGATGTTGATGTGAATCCTTTCATGATACGGTGTCCAGTATCAACAGTCTTCATAGCCACATTGGCATTGTGGCTGTCACATGACAGATTAATGTCGACCTGTGTCCCTAGGTCCCTGATTACTCCTTGCATACATAATGGTTTGACACCTATGTAGTACTTTGTGTGTACCTTGTCTGGTATTTGGTGGGACATTCATACTGTCCAGTGTCTTTGGATGTCTGGGTGGAGTTCTTGTGTGTGAGAGTGTGGTCTGTCGCATGCTACAGACTGTACAACAGTTTTGACTACAGTTATGTGCACATGGGTGGTGTCCGCTGCTTTGTGCATTGTCAGTTACCTGGCAATATGGGTGTCTGTGCTGCATATGGATACTCCCCCTCCTTTGATGTTTTGGTGCAGGTGTTGGGGCCATAACACATGATATGTGGTATAACCTAGTAGTGCTGGTGTGCTATCACTAGGCTTGCAGCAGGCTTCTGTCACTGGACAGACATCAATGTTCTCCATAATGGGAAGTGCCTCAGGGGCATGCATATTGCAGTTTACACATCTGGCATTGGTTAGCATTACCCTTATGTTTCCTACCACTTATGTTTTCTAGGGTGGTGGGTAGTCTTTTTGGCCATGCCTACATACGGCTCTATAGAGGCGGCAAAGGCCTTATCCAGTATCCAGGCGCACACGGGTAACAGCTGACAGCCATCCCTATAACAGCAGAATGGCTTGTCATGCTTGACATCTCAAGCAGACACACATTAGACCCTCTTGGACTGACAGCTGTAACTGTGCCAGCTGTTAAACATGAGCATTCTGTGTTTGTACTGTGGCATCATTCTTGGTGAGGGTTGGATGCTGCACACAGCCAGTGTCATCCCGCCCTGGAGTACATACTCGGAGGGACCATCCATGTCTCTTTTGATGTTGACCAGGGAGGTACATCTCAGGTAATTCACACCAGCATGGACATTGAGTGCATCATATTTCTGCTTGCTTTGGGGTGACCTGCGTACTTGTGTTATGTGGCATTTTGTGGCAGCCTACAAGCAGCTTACTCTACCCTTTCCCTTGTTCAGTCTGGTGAGTGGGACAGCTGTGTGTCTGCCTATACAGACACCTATTACGACTGTATCAGGCATGTTGTTTCTCCTTCGGGCCTGTGACTGTTTGGCACACCAACTTTGCGTACTATTCGTTGCATGTGCTATGTTTGAAGGTTGTGGTTGCTTGTGATCTACTTTGGAGGCTTCTGTTGGTGTGGTGTGTTTGTAATTAAGGCCTCTGGGAATATTTGTCTGTGTTTATGTGTTTGGTTTACAGCTGTGGTAGGTCTATGTGGGACTGGATTTGTGGTGTATGTGGTTACCTTCTCCTCCTGACTAGTGTTGACAGTACTGAGTTGTTGGAGCTCAACCTCTGGTTTGGATACATGGATGCATCTATCACATATGTTTGTATTTATTGGGGGGTGTTGTGGTTGTCTGTGTACTTCGTACTGGTGTCACATTGCCTCTGGATTCACAGATTATACTTGTTGTGGCTGGACTTAGTGGATTGTATGTGAGGACATATGTTGTTGCCATACTACTGGTCAGTGATTACTTCCCTTTTTATGTTTGCTCTATCATGTGGTAACTTCCTCATTCTCTTGCATGGTTTGGTAATGGCTGGAGGCCAGCATGCCAGATGCCTGCGTGTATGACATTGTGTGTTGTTGTTATTTGTGATTGCATACTCCAAGCATTCCTGGCTGTGTTCATGGAATGCCTGTATAACATGTTCTGTGGTGTGTCCCATATTCTGCACTTGCACAGGGCCTTTTGTGGATTCAACATCGGTTTTGAGGGCTGCAATCTATACTTTACACATGTTTTTCACTGTGGTATTCTGGCCAGGGACTGGGGTCAGGGTATGTATATCCAGTGTGATTACTCTATGGTCTGGTCTTACCAGTGAGGGGTACACTTCTCATCTTGCCATCCAGTACACATGTTGCTGATTATCACATCCAGTATGCTTACCCCTCTTGTGGGAGTAGTACATTGTTCCTGGGCATTTTGGTTTATGGAATCTGGGTAATTTTCTCCTACTGTGTTGGTGCTAGTACAATGCTACCGGTGTATGTCTGGGTATTTTCAGTCAAGCAATATAATGTGGTTTGGGGGGCTTGATATATTCATGTATTCCGACATAGGCCAGGTGCTGTTCCTGGTATTAGGACAGTAGTCTGCAGCAGGCTATATACTGCGAGGCAGTTTTAGCCATTGGTATTTGACCATGGCTATTCCATGCTGCTTCTTGTTGTGGTACCAAAATGGGGGTGTGGTTTTCCTTGCCATTTCTTGCTAGTCACCCTCCTTTTGTAGCTTGTTCCATGTTTTGCGGCTGTACAGCACAGTATGAGGTGTGACCTGGTAGTGTTAGGGTGCTGATGTGAGCCTTGCCCAGTTCTCTATTACAGGACTGGTATCTACATTCTCCTTACTGTGTGCATTTACACTGCACACATCTTGCTGTTTATACATCTGTCATGGGGTAGTATTACATCTAGGTTCCTATCCCTTGTAGAACCTATGAAGGTGGGTTTGTGTTTTGAGACTTACCTATTCAGGGCATGCTGTGGGTACTGACAGCCTTTGCCAGTATCCATGGGGCATGGCATGATAGGTGCACGCCACCCCTAGCAGGTGGTGCATCATGTCAAGCTCCGCATATCTTCCCAGCCTGAAACACATTGGCTCCCCTTTGACTGACTGCATTACTTCAGCTAATTATTGTACTTGATCTTCTTGTCTTCATAGTGTGGCATCATGCTTGGTGAGGGTGAGATGTTAGGCAGCGTCTTCATGTTTGCATATACTAGATGGTGTTACATTGCTTAACACATGGCAATCATGCCTCAGGTGGTGCTGCAGGGCTGCCTCTGTCGGATGCACATACTACACTCCCTGTACATGTTTGAGAGCAGGTTGTGTCATGTTAGGCATCCCTGTTACTATATGAGTGAGTCAGAGAGGGGTATCATTCCCAGGGTTCCTACTGAGCCAGTGTATGTGCTATGCGTTGCCTCTTTGCCAAGGCCAGGACATACTGGGCACACCTCCTTCTGCCTACTGGGGCAGGCGCAGGTTGTTCCTCCTCCGAGTCACGCTCTGCCTGTGATGGCCTTGGCAATGGTGGGGGGCTGTTTGGCCCGGCCCTATGCTGGTCCTGCTGCAACTGTTTTCGCAAGATCATATTATGTAGCATAGCACATACCATGACAATTTGGGTACATGTAGTTGGTGTGTACTGCAAGGCTCCACCAGATGTGTCCAGACACTGGAACCGTGACTTGAGCAGCCCAAACACACGCTCTATTACATTACGTGTTTGTGCGTGTGCCTCATTATGGCGTTCCTGTTCAGGTGTGTGTGCTCTGATGGGTGTCACAGCCACGGCTCCAGTGCATAACCTGCATCCCCCACTAGGTGTCCGTGTGGGATGTCCCCATTGGCAAATGTCTGGTACAGCTGCGTCAAATGCCAGATGTGGGAATCGTGATAACTCCCAGGGCAGCCAGCACACACATTCATTATTATGCCCTGGGCATCACACATGACCTGGCAGTTGATGGAGGCGAAGCCCTTGTGGTTAATGTAGGCCCTACCCTGCTCACCGGCTGGTGCTTTAATGCATATGTGCGTGCAGTCTATTGCACCCAGTACCTCAGGGTATTCCGCTATTTGCTGGAAGAGACGCATATTGCTGGCCAATACCTCACGGGCATTGGGGAAATATACATGATCACCGACATGTGCTGACATGGCATCCAGGAACTGGTGCAGTACCCTGGAGGCTGATGCCTGTGATATCCCCATCATATCGCCAGTTGGTCTCTGGAAGGTACCTGTTGCTAGTATTCTTAGGCCAACACATACCTTGGTTTCCACTGGGATTGGTTCCCCTCTGTTGGTTCTGTGTGTGAGGCGTGGCCTGCACAGCTCAACAATTTGCTGCAGGAGCTCTCTGTCCACTCTATAGCGCTCTACTATCTCCAGCTCATGTAACCCATGGTAGGTGACCCTGGGCCTGTACACTCTTCTCCATCTCCTCACTGTGGGTTGTCTGGCACCATCTGCATTGACACCACCCTCAGCAAGTCGCCTATGTCTCATTATGACAGCTATGGCAGCCCCTAACATTTCTGCTCTGAGTTCAGCTTTTTCAGTTTTCACTTCTATTAGCTTACTCCTGTCTTGCAGTGTCTCTTAATGGAAACATCCTGCACTACTGTTTGCAGAGTTTTAAGTGTTGGGCTGGGCTACTATTCTGCCTGTGTAATTGCCTGCTTCTAATTGTTTTCACCTGCTAGCTTCAGCAGTTATCCCTGCTAGCTTCCTATTAATTCTGTTGCTTCCTTTTTCCTCTCTGTTTCCTCAGGGGGGAGCAATGTGCATACTATCTGAAACACGCTCACAGTGGCTTACACGCACGCACACGTGCTTACACGGTTCAGAATCTACTTATTCGGGTTAAAACGTGCGTACACCCGCGCAAACACTGTTACACGTCTGCCAACAGCCTCTAACATACTCAGCCTGCCCTACACGCTCGCACACCAGCGCAAACAGTGTTAAACATCTCCCAACATGCTCCCACATGCTCAGACTGCCTTGCGCCACACACACTGTCCTACTCGTGCTTCATGGCGTGCACACGTGCGCATGCATGCCCAGCAAGAAACTTTGGTGTAAGTAACAGTGTACACCTTCCATTTCTTGACTTTCCATGACTTATCTAGTGGCACACTTCTTTCCATGATCTGTGCCTGTCATCCGTCATGTTACACTGGCTTCCAATGAACTGAATTTCTTTCTACCATTCCCCCCTGTGATGTCACCTATCTCCTACTCTATTCCTCCCCCTTATGTATCTCTTACACTACTCAGACTGTGCTCATTTGCTATGTGACTGTGAGATTCAGTATCCGAACCCTCATTTACATGAGATTGCCTACTAATGCTTAGTTACATGTCTTAGACTCAGCTTCCCCCCTTAGCAACCACTACACGGTGGCCATGTTGGTTTTGGTCTGCTGGTCCCTGCATTGTCATTCCATGTATTGCATGAAACCCACATTTGTGGGTTTATAACCTTCTTTTTTATGTTTTTATACAGCGCAGCCCGTTTGCGCAGGGCTGCGCTGGGTTTAAACATCGGTGATCTCCGAAAAAAAGAAATTATAATTTTATCATTTTGGCATCGGGGTGTATTGCCAATGGCCACATATTTGGCCAATGGCATGCTGCCTGAGTCATATGCAACCTTTTTTTGGAGCTGACATCGCTCCGTTGTGGAATTTGCAGAAATGTACTCAGTTGTCAACTGAGTACATTTCTGCAACTAAAACGTCTCCTACACAGACTGGTTTCTGCTTCGTGGATCGCTAATATGCCTCATTTGCATACCTTTCGGATGCAAGTGAGGTATTTAGCATGTCCACGCCCAGTCCGTGTAAGAGACGTTTTAGCTGGTCTCTTACACGGAGCTTAGGGCTGTTCCTGGATCGCGAGGCTTGCATGGAGTGTTGCACGTCTCTTACACTCCGTGCAAGCCTTCGTGAATCCTGCCCATAGTCTTTCTGGCTAAATCCACATCAACATTTTAAGTGGGGGATAGGGGGTTTCCCACAATATTCTTTTTACATGCCCAACTTCACCATACTGTAACAGCTCACTTTAAACTCAACATTCCCACAAACTATTTTAATTGGACATACCAACATCATCCTAATTTCAACTAAAAATATTCCTGAAAAAAAAAAAATAAAATAAATATATATATATATATATATATATATATATATATATATATATATATATTTCCTATTTAATAAATCACTCATTCCATTAGTGCCACTACTCAACCATATCTATGTGTACTACATAGAAATGTGTGTGTGTGTGTGTGTGTGTGTGTGTGTGTGTGTGTGTGTGTGTGTGTATAAGCACACACATATGCACATCCATATAATGTATAAACATACCCACCTACACCTGTATATTTTACACATATTGTATCACATATATATGAAAACAAGGGCTTCAGTCAGACAGTTCAAAGAAACTGGCCATTCTTGGAAACAATTTTTTCTTTCCTTGGGAGCATTTTAGAGTGAATTGCTATGGAATAAAGAGAGGCTTATTGGATGGCATCAGATAGAACCTGGAACCTTTTCCTAACCATGGGAAATTAGAAGAAAGAGTGTTGCTGACAAACACAGAGAAGCTTGTTAAGAGACACCATGTCCCTCCTGTATGGGACTATGACTAAAAATATTTTATTATACCATGCGAGTACTTTGAAGAATCTGTAGTTTTATATATTTGCATTCAATAAAAATACATTATTTTACATCTGCTGCAAATTATATCCCCAAATCTATCTACCTGTCTATCTAGTCTGTCTATCTATCTATCTATCTATCTATCTATCTATCTATCTATCTATCAAGATCTGGAGGAGTTTGTCAAAAATATGCATGTAGTCAGGATGCCAACTGTCTAGTTATTTGGCCCAATTATAGTTTCATTGCTGTATTACCAGCATTTTGGTGTGAGATCAATAAATGGCAGAGTTAAGGACATTTCTCTTCTCTTCACTCCTGTTTGATCTTGAAGTTGGCATATCTAAATAGTAGTTGGCGTGAGGGTGGTCTAATGGTTAAGGTGTTCGCCCTACAAATACAAAGTGCAGGGTTTGAGTCTCACAAGGGATAATTGGCTAGGCTTAAAATGGCCCGCAAAGGCAGTTAGCTTAGTAGTAAACTATGAACCTGTCATGTGGTGCAGTGGGGCTGCTGTTGCTGTTTTTGTGCTTTTTGCTTCTTTTTGACAAAACAATCCATAATTTTAACTTGATTGGAATGTTAATAGAAATAGTAAGTATATATATATATATATATATATATATATATATATATATGCATATATATATATATATAAATATCTATCTATCTATATATATATATATATATATATATATATATATATATATATATATATATATATATATATATATATATATATATATATATATATATATATATATATATAAATATGACAAGCAACGGGTACTTTGTGGCCTGGTTTTAATGTTATATATAATTAAAACATGACTAAGCATTTTTGCCATAAAAACATACTGGCTTCTTCAGGTCTCTGAAGAAGCCAGTATGTTTTCATGGAGAAAGCGCTTAGTCGTGTGTTAATTATATGTAATATTAAAACTGGACTCAAAGGTACCCATTGCTTGTGATATTTTTTATTTTTACCATCTTTAAGTATTGTTTGCTGTTTTTTTCTGGCATAGATTGTCAAGTTTTATATATATATATATATATATATATATATATATATATATAAATATATCTATATATATATATGTGTGTGTGTGTGTGTGTGTGTATGTGTGTGTGTATATATATATATATATATATATATATATATATATATATATATATATATATATATATATATATATAGATAGATATGTGTGTGTGTATATATAAATATATACATACATATGCACACATATCTATATATATAAAATGTATGTATAGATATGTGTCATATATATCCACACACACAAATCACACATATGCACACACAAACATTTAATACACATAGATACAGACACATGTATGGTTGTGTGTGTGTGTGTGTGTGTGTGTGTGTGTGTGTGTGTGTGTGCGTGTGTCTGTATCTATATATATCTATATATATGTATCTATACATATATATATATATATATATATAAATATATATATATATATGTATACATACGTCTACTTTTAAAGCTCAAAGTTTGAAAACTTCAACTTTATTATGGACGAGACCATAAGATCGAAGTGTTGAAATTTTAAAACTTTGAAAAAAAAATAAAAACAATATTCTTTTACATTCTTGAAGGGTGGCAAGCCCCCCTGCACCCCTCACATCTTGTGCTAATTAAATACACCAACTCCAGGAGGGTGGCCTAATGGTTAAGGTGTTTGCCTTACAATCACAAGGTGCAGGATTTGAGTCTCACAAGGGATAATTGGCTAGGCTTAAAATGCCTCACAAGAGCAGTTAGCTTAGTACTAATCTATGAACCTATGAACTGCATTAAGCAAAATGGTAAATTTCCCATTCCACGCTGTATAGCTATCTCCATTTTAACAATTTGAAGTTTCAAAACTTCGATATTATGGTCTCAAATATAAGAAATTCAAAATTTTGAAACTTTGAGCTTTATATATATATATATATATATATATATATATATATATATATATATATATATATATATACACATATATATGTATATACATACATACATACATATATATATGTGTGTGTATGAGATTGTCTTTTTTTTTTTTTTTGATTGAATCTATACTTAACTGAAAACTCTATCCCACCATCTTCTCACACAAGGAGGGGTTCTCTTCCCCACAGTAGAGTAAGTCATGTCTCAGTCATCTGCTTTAGTATCCTTTCTTCTCTTAAACTTTGAGTAAACATGTTAAGTTCATCTTTGCAGTGTCTCTCTGTCTTTTAGTAAATATTTTACCACATGCAACAAAACCTATTCATTCTTCTAACCTGCTTATGCTTCAACATTCTTTTTTTACCCTATCTGTACCTTTAGAATAGCACTCTGTCCTTTAGGAAAGATCTCCCTGCATACAACCAAGATGAATGATCCTTCTAGCTTAGTTTTGCTGTATTCTGACCTATATTCTCTCTCTCTCTCATGTAAGACCTAGTCACAACATAATCTTATTATTTAATGAAATCCTTAGTGTAACACTCTTTTCATTTTGAAATTCACATAATTTCTAATGAAGCGCCACACACACACACACACACACACACACACACACACACACACACACACACACACACACACACACACACACACACACACACACACGAAGATCACAATCTCGTCCCCAAATGACCCCTCTGTCAATTAGGTTGAAGTGAAGATTTTTCAGGACTACAAGTATTTTTGGGGCACCTGGAAAGTAAGCTTGGACTGGTCCAAAAACTCACAGGTGGCATATGAAAAAGGTCAGAGTAGGCTGCATTTACTATAAAGGCTCAGATCTTTTGGAGTTGACAAGACTATGCTGCAGTTGTTCTATGAGACTGTAGGGGCCAGTGTTATCTTCTTTGCAATGATGTGCTGGGGTAGTAGCATAAAGAAGGCTGAGGCAAACAGACTCAATAAATTGGTAAGGAAAGCTAGATCAGTAGTTGAAGAAGAAGTGGGCAAACTTGAAACCATGGCTGAGAGAAGAATGTTAGCACAACTGAAATCCATATGGACCACCCCTTCAACAGAGTGGTGGCTGGAGAGAAAAGTTCCTTTAATAGGAGACTGACAAGCATAATGTGCTCCATTGAATGTCAGAGGAAATCCTTCCTGCCCACAGCCATCAGACTATAATGGCTGCCACCATCTTAGGACCAATTGCACTACTGAAAGAGACCACTAGTGCAATGTTAAACTCTTACCCATGTTTCTTTTTTCCCATCCTTTTTATCTCTCTTTTTTCAGTACAATATTCATTATCAGTGCAATTATCCTTTGTGCTATATACTATACCTTAATTAAAGTATTGTAATGTGCAATACCCTATATCCTAGTGTGAGTGGAAATTAACACGAAAGGCTCCCCTGTTCATGTCACTACTATAGGTGGTACTAATACACTGGCTATGGTCAGAAGTGTACCTATGTCAGGCGTTGCTGTTACATATGTGGGTAACATAAGTGATTATCGTATTTGTCGTATCTAATTATGTAACATATGTGTTTGGTTTATGTTGCATCCATGTTTATCTGTGCAGTTATAACATAAGCAATTGCCTGCGAGATCAGTAAAGTATTTCTGATTCTGAATGCAATTCTGACACTAGATGGCAACAATTTACTTGTCTTCTTTCATCCAGTAAGATCACCTGGGCTGCAGCAAAAGTTTTTCTGCCATTTTGATTTCTTCAAGGGAGCTTCCCATCCAGAATTCAAAATGGATGCTTCTCTATCTTTGTTATGTCTGATGTCAGTACAATGGCCCTCATTATGCATTGTACAATGAAACAGCATTTTTTAAAACTTTTAAGCAAACAAAAGGATGAAAAACATGTTATTCAGCATCTCAAGCAACATTTTACTATCCAACCCCTAAACTGAAACACTTCTGCAATGTAAAACATAACTTGCTTGCATAAGAACATTACTTATATTTTCTAGAGTTCTCTTGCTTACACTCTAGCAGTGGGTCAGATAGTACTTAATCTACTAACTGACCATCTTTCAAGCACAGCCACCTCACATATACATACCTAGTCCTCGTTTGTTATGCATACTTACAGTGATTTATTTACCCACATTTTTTTTTTGTTTTAATATCTTCACTCAGTTACCTGAAGGCAGCTAACTTAAACCATGCTTGCCCAGCTTCAGTCCTTGCCTTGCTAACTTTGATATCACTTTACAGTATTTCTTATTTTCGCATATTAATATCTGTATGCATTCATTGAACTTATTTTATTACAGCATACATTGTCATAATTTTTTAATAAATACACCACAGTATTCTGTTCCATTTCCTCCACAACACAAGCTGTTTACAACTGCCATGCACCATTTCAGCATTATCTACTGAACCTCTATTCTGTAGCAACAGAAAAGAAACAGAACCATCAGGGCCATGGTTTGCCCAAAAGTCTCTCTTCACTCAAGTTGCTTGAATTAATGAGAACTCTTCTTCAAAACATCTATATCACATCATAAATTTTAATATTGCTATTAATTATAGACATAGTTCTTATCAATACAATCCATCCATTTTACAGTATTCCACAGGGAAAAAAAAAAGAAAGAAAGAAAGAAACTCTAAGAACAGTAGCCACTAGCTAGGCCCAACCTCACGGTATGCTGCTAGGCCTCAACACTCTTCTGACCCCTCACTGTTTATGGGTAAAACAAGACTCTACTTGATTTTTTTTTAATTGATGTTCTTTTTCTACTCCCCTGTACACCATTCCTGCAGTGTCGATACAGAGCCCCACATTCAGTGTTAGGTCTAGCATCTGCTGACTGCACTCGAACTTACTGAGTGCACCCAGACATAACTCAACTGTGGAACCTAATGGCATACTGGGGAATCTGAAGAAGCATTGATTTTAGAACGTGAAAGCACTTATCTGGTCCATTTTTACAAATAAATACTTTTACTGTGTGAAGCTGTGGTATTACTATCAATTCTTATGCTTTTGGATTTTTGCTGCTTGACAATGCCCATATCATTCAGCCCCTTAGAACTGGATTTTCTAACCTCCTTGTCAGCATCTCAGACATCTAAGCTGCTATTTGAACCCGGGTCATCTGGGCCATAGTAAGGGCTTTATCCCTCTATGCCATGGTGCTAGCTAAGATACCTCTTGATTTAGTGGGTACAGTGAAAAAAAGACTTACTCGATCTTGAGTTTACTGCTTTGTATACCTATTTCTTCCTCTCCTGTACCTGCTCTGCCTTTTGGATCCTGATTGACACATCATATTCTTATTCCTGTTTCACTTGCCACTTGAGCCTACATAGGCAGGGGAGTGTTCCCATGTAGGGAGAGAGGTGATAGGACAAACTAGTCAGTGCCCAAACATCCCTTAGCTTTTCCTGAAATTGTGAAGTCCATGAATTACATTATAATTAGATATTTTCTCCCAGAGTTGTATTCTTATTTTCTCAACTGCTGATGCATCATCTAGATCAAATCTTCTGTAGTTTAATGCAAAGCTACAAAGTGCAGGATTGTAGTTAGTGGTTAGTGATTACTGTTTAGTTAGAAGGCTGAGGATCTGTATTCCACTTTTAATATGGGGCAACAAAGAATGACAGTTTAACAAAATCGAGTCACAAGGTCAGTATGAATGAAAGAACTAAGGTATGCACTACCTCTGTGTTTTGCAGTGATGGATATCACAAATTTATGTTAAGTGTTGGTCTTCAGAGGATTTTTCACACAGAACTCTATATTCTTGACATTCTTTTTTATCATCTTCCACTTTACTTTCTGCTTCTATCACGTTCCTTGATCTTCTGCTATTGACAATTAATCATGAGCGTATCCACACCAACTAAAAACTCTGTTAATGTGGTCAAACAACAAACAGTGCCCTGGTGTCATTTTTATTTATTTATTTTTTTAACTGAGAGATGACATCTTACATCTTCCCAATATAAGAAGTCTCATAACACAAAAGCTGTTGTCGCAGGTGCAAGGGCCATCCTGTATAGCTGGAATTAAGTTAATAGCCTGAAACAATGTAGACAGATGGTGCAGCCCAGAGGTAATGCATGGTTATCATGAATTCCTATTGCTATAGTGATGAATTGATGATATAGATAGCATGTATTTGTTATAATGTGTTACTTGATTTTGCACACAATGCTGCATGTTCTGTATGGATTTGCAGAATGCTTTCAGTCCTAATTTACTGCATTCAAATAATTATTGTCCCGGTCCCCTTCAATAAACACATCACACCAAATGACATTTGATGACCTTTATTAAACTTCCATAATTGTGATTACCAATTTATTTACAATTGGACATAGTATAGTTGATTCTAAACACATCATAAACATCCTTATAATGTTAATCAGGACAGTTTACCTGCTCATCCTGCCCAGTAAGCAGCATCCAAACCTTTGCTTGCTTACTAAACCATTCATCAAATTACCAACCAAATAAGCAGCATCCTTACCTCCGTTTGCTTACCTAAGCAGCAAACTTCCTCCAGCTGCTCATTTCTTTTCCAAAAATCCTTGGAATAAACCTCCACACATCGGAGGGGGAAAGAAGAGGGCAAGCCTGTCCCTCTTCTCTGCCTACCCCAACTAACATAACCAAAATCCCCACCAAACCACCAACAAAGAAGGGAGGGTGGGAGGGTATCAAGTTCATGCCAAAATGTGATTACTTACCCAGCTACACTTGTCTAAACCCCTTAAGCCCCTCCCCACCCTTATCTCATTTCCTCCCAATCATCCCTCCCTCCATTTTACCCTTTCACCTCCTCCACCCACTTAACTCCCATTAATATATCAGCTTAACCCTACTGAAAATGTCCCAGGAAAACTCGGTTTGTTACCAAACCTCATTTGTCCCGGTCCCCTTCAATAAACACATCACACCGAATGACATTTGATGACCTTTATTAAACTTCTATAACTTTGATTACCAATTTATTTACAACTAGACATAGTATAGTTGATTCTAAACCCATCATAAACATCCTTATAATGTTAATCAGGACAGCGTACCTGCTCATCTTACCCAGTAAGCTGCATCCATACCTTTGCTCGCTTACTTTACCTATAAACCTCCATGTAATGTTAATCAGGACAGCTTACATGCTCATCCTGCCCAGTAAGCAGCATCCAGACCTTTGCTTGCTTACTAAACTATTCATCAAATTACCAAAATACCAATCAAATAAGCAGCATTCTTACCTCCGTTTGCTTACCTAAGCAGCAAACGTCCTCCAGCTGCTCATTTCTTATCCACAAATTCTTGGAATAAACCTCCACACACCAGAGGGGGAACAGAAGAGAGCAAGCCTATCTCTCTTCTCTGCCAACAAGCCTGACCAGGCTGTTCCCCCTCCCTTCTATCCAAAATTGTTCAACCAACTACCTCCCATAACGGGAAGGTTATGCCAAACATCATTTGGTGTACCCATCATCTGTAAAGCCCTTAGAATCCTGCATACCATCCCTGAAACATGCCCTAATAAAACTAAATAAAGCAGGATTATCCATGACTCCACTGTACCACCGGGACCTCTACTCCAAGAGAATATATTCTTTTTAGACCATTTTCCTCCAGCCACTAATCATGGCTCAACCTGAACGGATTGGCAACCTATAGTCACAGACCTGTCCACTGTAGCATATCACTTTAGCCCATCAAATTACCCAGTTCTGGCTGTGCATTAACCCATTTGCTGTAAGAAATATTCTAACTCCAAAATTTTTAATGCCCTAACCCAAAATGGCAGAAAACCAGCACCCCTTGACCTAGGTCCTGAAAACACGCCTATGCTCACCAATGAAGTACTCTACGTGCCCAGCCACAAACACACCCAGTTCACTCATTACCAAATGACAATCCGGACTAGAACCTTCAGACCTCCTAGCAACCATCCTAAACAGAACACTCAAACTACTAACCATCCTTAACCACTGCCTGCCCCTGGCCTTTCCCCTCGAAGGGTCTCTTCCCCTTAAATTGTACACAGAGCTCTAATATGCCTTAATAAGGTGATTACTCAGCCCCACATTGTGACCCATTCTGCTGGCGAGTGCCTCCATCCTATCAAAATGTCACCTTTCAGATCCCCTTTTCAAGCCACCGCATGATGCCTTCTGGCCTTCAGCAATATGCAAAGAAAAGAAAACAATAAATTCTATGTGCACACATACCAATAATTACTTAACATGGATGTACTGATAAGAACCCCTGCCCCCACATCAAGTGTTTGCCAAACTCTGCACCAAAGTATGGAAGTCACCACCTTTTTTTTTTTTTATATGCTACAACTCATATCCCCAGAAATAAGAGCCAAACTTGTCTAGCTTGTAATCATCTCTGAGTCAGTAGCCTAATAACTTTCTATGATACTAAAAGTGCTGTGAACCACGCCACCTACCTGAACCCCATCCACCTTAATATGCCTTAATGAGCACTAACTAAAATGCATTACCTGTAACCTCATCCAGCCCACTACAGGAACCCCAAACTCTTACCTATGGCTAATGTCTGTTGCTCCCTTTTACTATTGAATGCAAACATCCAAAAGCAGGGACACCGTTCAAACATTGATCTAATGTACTGAACAGTGAATGGTAATTAATTAACCCTGAGATCCCCAACTCAAATGCCTATCCTTCCTTGGCTAGCAGTGTAAATCCTCCACCAAAACTCAACTTTGAAATCCACTTACTTCAGTCCGTAACTGTTGCCACCTTGCGCTCACCATGTGTAACCTCCTGCAAATTCCCTGTGTAGCACCACAGCTGGTACTTAGCACACCACCATCTGAAAGAAAAAGACAAAAGTAAATCCCCTAATATGTAAGGAGAAGACTCCATCTTATACCCGCCTATTCCAAATTACAGCCGCAGCATTCCAAGACCCCATCTGCAAGAAAGAAAAGACATGTAAATCATCCAAAATACATAACACACATTCCAAGACATCTTCAAGGGCAACCTATCCTGCCAACCCAGGAAGGAATGTACCACCGACACTCACATCTATGACAAAGCATCCAAAACTGAAGCTATGCTTCCAGTGCCCTATCAAATAGCCTCATCCTTCTCTTCTGTCCCATTTCAATCCCACAGTCTGCAAGATCCTAAGGCTCTCCTAACTCCTTCTCTGTTTCTATACCATATGCTTACACTACTGCTCAGACGGTAATTCCTCTATTCTTAACTCTCCCACTATCTTTCTTCATCACCAACTTTCTGGCTATTATTTCCCTAACTGAAACCAACATTTTATTTTTCACGTACTATAACAGTCAATGTCTTAGACTGCACTACCTACATACTACTTTTGGACACTATCTACTCATAGGTTATGTATACGGTGAGAGTGACTATTATTGTATACAATGTTTAACTTGATAAAATTGTCTAGCTGTGTACTATGTATTGTAATATCCTGTAGCATAGTTTATGTTCTTTCCACTTATTTTTGTATAGTATTCCTAATGTCATTTGTATTGTTCTGGATTATACAGTATTTGAATTGTACTGGATTATACTGTATTTGTATGGTCCTGCATGTGGAGCTTCTTTCCCAGGGCCTCTGCTGCAAATGGGTTCTGTAGACCCAGTCAGACCACCCCAGTAAACACATGTCAAATAATTAATTAAATAAATAAATAAAACAAATGATATGTGATGAACTGGCAGTACTGACTCAACCCATCTTCACCATAAAAGGTACACCCTATACCTGCATTGGGAGTGCATCAGAACAACTTTGTCAATTCTTATGCATTTCTTGCATTAACTGTAAGTGTATGTGGTTCACTGCCCCCCCCAGTGTGTCCCCCGCTTGCACCATCCGAGTTGCAAAAACTTTGAATCACCCATCTTTATTCAGCAAAGCCTGCACATCTGGGACAGCATCCAAAATGTATGCTGATAGCAAGGCTTCCCACAGTCAACCCTATTCAAAGTGAATTAACAGCTGCCATCATAGCATCTAGAGCTTGAAAACTAAACTAAATGCTTGTAAAGAAATGTAAAACAAAAATACCATTTGCTTTGCTTCCTGAGTTCCTGCAAGACCTTACTGGACACTTTAGTCTTTCGTCTTATTTTAAGGTAGGGGGAGGTGGGGAAACGAACCTGAATTATCATTAAAATGGTATATTTACATCATTCAGGTTACTGTGTTGTAATAATAGAAATGAATCATATTAATTCATTAAAAGATCTTGATAAGTAACCAGCATATTTTAACCATCCTATGCCCTTCCCAGTTAAAGAGGTTAGTTAGCCATTAGTATGTGTTCCCCATTTGTTCACCACTGTCAGGGCCAGAGTTCCCCAATTTGAAGATGGAAGGGTGAGAGCTATGAGTAGCCGTTCCACTACAAGCGTGGTACAAAGTACTACATGAGTGGTAATAATTTTTTTTTATATCATCCATCAAAGAGTGCCTGCATATTCAAAACGCAAGATATTCAATCAATAAACCCTTAAGCAACAAAAAAGATCCCTTCTGTCATTTTATGCAACTCCACTTCACTGTACAGTGAAAGGGCATGCTAGCAGACGCATAGCATACAGCATTCTCACAGACACCCACCCCCACCCACTGTTAGTGCAGGCATGCTCCCTGCACTATGATCTACCATCTCCACCACGCAAGCATGAATTCATTACTAACCCAAGGCCCTTGCAGCCTACAAAATGGCAACCAGCACAGGCCAAATCTTCAACTTAAGTGACTTGTGCACAGAGACAGCCAAATGGCCATGGTTGATCTGAATTTCGTGCTAGTGCAGAGACTACAAACATGCCACATATGTAGATATATATATATTTTTTTCTCTTTCCCTTCCCTCTTTTGGTAAGCACTTCCCCTCCCAAATGCTCCTTACAATGGTAAAGCAAAGCAAATGGCCAGAGGAACCAAGAAATGAAAAGCCAAAGCCAGCAGGTGAAGTGACACAAAAGCCAAAAACAATGGGATGACTCCACACTGCTCGCCAAAACTCAGAACCAATAAGCAATTTTCACTGCATTGGCCTGAAATCACCATTCTTGATAAACATATAAAAACCAAAGCATACATCCATCCCAAAAACGTAGGTGACCCACACTTCCCGACTCTCACAAACTGCGGGACACAACGGCGACCCAATCCTGAGCCAACCAGATACGACCCGTCAAAACTCAGTACATGCAAAATGTAGCCACATCTCTGCCTAAATCCAAACCAGGGCATACCAATCTCTGCTAGGAATGCTCTGTTCACAGGAGTCATTCAGCTGCCATTACCACAAGTACCAGTCCTCTATCCATTGACAATCCTACAAAAACATATATACACCACCAATCAAACCATGCTACCCATTTAAGTTGTTTCTCTTATTGGATAGGCACTTTTCCCTGCCCTCATTGGCTACCACCTATATTGTGTTCTAGCAGTCAGGAGTATCTCTTCCCCTTAAAATAAAAAACAGCTTTGCAGTTTAACTTAATGCCGATGCTAACCTGGAATGATTGGATTACTTGTATCCATGGTAACTTCTAGACATTTGTTCACAGCTTTAATATTATCATTCTTTGGTCAAAACTACCATCTGCCACCTAAAACCATGACAGTAAGACATCGGCCCCATCACAACGGCACTTAAGCTGCCCCCGATGCCCCTTCCTTTCTAGAAAGCATATCATCTCTGTGACTGCCGCCATGCCAGCCACACAGTCCAGATCAGCTACCAGTGAACTCCCTGACCGCTAGGTCACCTGCCAACAAACTACATGTTAATCTTTCCCCTTTCCTCCTCTAGCAAATGAAACCCTACTTACATCGCCTGGCAATGAAATGCTTTAGTTATTATACAAAACTAATGGTCGCTACTATACCTTCCGTGGGATCGCTTCAGTTATTATACAAGACTCATGGTCGCTACCATACCTTCCATGGGATCTAAATGAGATATGCTGAACATAATACATTTATGCCAAAAAAATGAGTTATACCACCTTGAAATATTACAATGGGTACAAGGATTAACAAGTTGACCAATTTTAAAGTCATTCAGTCGCAACAATACTGCAACCAACTCCTGCACTCCTTCCAAACAACCAACTCCAAATATTCCTACACCGTTCACCCCCTTTGCACTACGCATGCGCTGGGGCATGCAGAAACACAACATCCCTCAGCCAGTGAAAACTACTTGTTGCCCATCTAGAAGCACACAACACAGGGAATGCCACATGATCCCATCACCACCACCACCCACCTAGCCAGGCAAGGGGCCTAACGACAAGAACCACGCTGCAACAAAAGGGGCAACCATTTGAAATAACAAACCATTCTAAACTAACACCAATGCAATTGTTCTGCCGTTGCACTATGACACACAAAAACACCTCATATTGTGCTGACTGAAGGAGAACAGACACCTCTGAATTGATGAGAACAACTCCCTCCTTTCGGCATTAATAGAGACGATAATGATACCGGGAGAACCAAGCCCACCAAGCCTCTAACCGACGAACCGCTCCAGACTGTGTCTGTCTATCTAAACGTACCATACATTACATACATATATATATATATATCTCCACACTTCCCCCATTTTTTTTTTTTTTTTTTTTATATCTAGCCTGTGGAATTATGTATTATCCTTATATATGTCGACTGCAGAACTCACATACCCCATACAACTACCAGAAGGAACTCAACCCCCCCCTTAATCCCAAGCAACTAGGCAAAACAGAAAAAATAAATTAAAGTTACCCAGCTCTTCCTTGCACATAATTATTAATCCAAGGCCTACCGATCCCCTTTTACCAACCAGGTTGTCTTGGACGTAAGCCTGCACTGTAGCAAGTTCACACCAAAATGTGATTACTTACCCAGCTACACTTATCTAAACCCCTTAAGCCCCTCCCCACCCTTATTTCATTTCCTCCCAATCATCCCTCCGTCCATTTAACCCTTTCACCTCTCCCACCCACTTAACTCCCATTAATATATCAGCCTAACTCCTACTGAAGATGTCCCAGGACAACTTGGTTTGTTACCAAACCTCATTTATACCAGGCCTATAATTAAAAGACATTCCTGTGTGAAGACAACCAATAAAGGCCCATAGACAAAGCTAACAAGGACAGGTATGCTAAAATCATCTTTGTAGCACCATTTACATGATTACCTTGTTAAGATCTGGCTTTTAAACTCACCTGAGAAAATTGTAAACCATGATCTGACTACTTCTTTGTCAAAAGTTTATAAAAAAGTAAGGAGATTATTAGTGACTGGTAAAGGGGGGGGGGTTGTTTTAGAAAAGGTTCAGGCTTGTTTTCTAAAGATTAAGGGAAGTTTAAGGGGGATTAAAAAGGAGAGGGCTGAGGAATTGTGTTAGTACTGAAATGTGTGGATAAAAGCCTTTATAAGAACAGAAGTTATGGAAGTATGCAGGGGGTTGTGATATAGTGAAGCAGGTGAGAGTTAAGCTCTATATATTATTCACACCTCTCAACTATACAGATTTTCGCAGAATGTCCAGATTTTTGCATCATATTTTTGGTACGTTTTTAATAAAATTGTGTTTTTCTGGGAAATTAGTGGCAAATCATTAAAGACTGAAGTTAGAAAATAGTGACAGCCATTTGAGTTCAGACTTCATACCCTCCAGAAAATTCATGCTAATATACAACCTTTCTATCAACTTTCTAAGTTTGCAAGAACAATATTTAAAAAGTGTCCCTATTTTGCACTCTTTGTCCCACTTTTATTTATGGCTTTGTCCAGATTTCTTACTCTAAGAGGTTGTGAGATATGATTATAGTGATCTATAGGCAAGTATGGAGGATGGATGCTACATAGACAGCTTGCCAGTTTTAAATCCCCAAAGATACATGGTGGGACTTTAAAGGCTTCATTATTTGTAGGAATGCACAGCCATTATCATTTAGACTGTGAAAAATATTTGTTTCTTGACATGGTTTGCTTAGAAGTGACCTGTTTTTATTTTCTTTCTTTTTTTTTTTTTGTTTGTTCTATAAGATTAGGGACATTGGTCTTTGCTGGAAGTTTACTAACCTCAGAGTCTTTGGAAGGCTTAGGTACTGGGAGTGACTGCCCCACGTGCCAGGTTGTAGAATGCACTAGTTATGCAGTCTAAGGAGAAAAAAAGAACAGTTTATCAGCTTACAAACTCCCATTAAGCAATCTTTAGCATTCTTTTCCTTGAAAGATATCAATAAGTTATTAGGTTGCTAAATAATAAACATCTTTTTAATAAAGTTTCTGAACTGTCATGCTTACAATATTATTGCGGGTTTATACAGTAGACTTTAGTATAAAATCTGTTTTAAAAGAATATAGAACTACAATTGAAAGAATGTTTTGAAAGATTTAGGCCAGGATTCCTAAACATTTAGCATATTGTGCAAAACAAATTAACACTTCTAGCAAAAAAGCTCTGAGAGTAGCTAATTTTATGACACAGAAAGAATGATTACAAAAATAGCAACATAATGCTGCATGCAGTGCATGCTAATGTGCATCACGAGAAAAGAAGAATTCCCTGCAAATAAAGCATTCTCTATATGCAAATGATGACACACACTGGTGAACTCGCTCAGAAATGTACAGACTGGAAATGCTGCACTGTGATGCATGCCTGCATTTCACATGAAGAATCCTAATGTTATGTGAGAAGAGCAATGCTAGGATTAGCAACAACAGTAGCTCAGCAGCATGTGTTAAGAGCCATCACTGAGCCAGTCCCAGAAATGTTGAATATTATGGCCATCAATATCAACAGAGCAGGTACACACAGCACCTGATATTCCACTATTTCACCCACCAGCACATTGTAGGCCATTTCTATGTGGAAAGCAAGACTGTGAGAGACCTAGTCAGCTGTGTAGCCCACAAGTCGAATTGAGAGGGGATGCATGCTATGCACATTCCTGTGGATACAAAGGTATGTGCAGACTTAACAATCAAAACTGCAGTTATCTTTCAGTAAACTATGGGGATATGTTAAGCATATCCCAGGCATCAGCTTCACATATCCTAAGCCAGTTCCTTGACATTATACCATAACATGTGGAATAGCATGTCTGTTTCTCCTACACTACATAATAGAGGGCCAGTGATATGCTGGCATTTTACAACACAGCTTCTTTTCCTGAGGTCTTTGGAGACATAGATTGCTTAAACTTTGCCTACAAGGTACTTGTATCAAAAGGAAGTCTATTTAATAAACTGACAAGTTGTCAGTAAAGCTCATGGCATTATTTATAATGTATCCATGCAACATCTGGCCACTTCCCATGATTCATGTATTTGGCACACATATGACCTATACTCATAGTTTCTGTGAGAGAACTTCCCAAACTGTCATCTAATTGGTAGAAGCACACAGACACACAAATTGGATAGATAGCCCTATGAACGAAAGTGCTACACATGCAGGGAGCAGGCCACATATAATACTTGTGTTCTGCAAGCAATGCCAGATATACCCTAGGGCCATAATTGATGACTACCATCCAGAGCCATCAGAAAATATAGAAAACGGTCTACAATGTAGCACATGTGGAACGCAAAATATATTGGAGAGGATGTCTGTCTTACTGAATGGACATTTCTGTTGCGCAGACGTGTCATCAGTAACACTGCAATAAAGTCTAGGCATCTGCAGTAAGATTTTTGTGTGTGTGTGTGTGTGTGTGTGTGTGTGTGTGTGTGTGTGTGTGTGTGTGTGTGTGTGTGTGTGTGTGTGTGTGTGTGTGTGTGTGTGACTTGCTACACAACATGGAATTCAGCAACAGGCAGATTAGCAGGTAAAAAGAAGAACAACTCAGGTACCAGGTAGAAGCTCGGTTTTCACCTCAAAGCTTAAACAGAAGAAATAAACATAATGAAGCTGAACTGCCACAGTAAAAGGAAAACCACTTTAATAACAAACTAAAATAAATAAAAGTGACCTCTTTTGCGATCTGCCTGATCACTTCTTCAGTCTGAACAACTTACACAACATTTTATGTCTCAAACAACCAGTCAGCTTGTGTTGTTAATCAATCATGCAAATCAGTTAAAACACGATTAAAACATATTGTATCTTCCCTAAAACATAAAAAGTGTTTACATTCTGCATAAATAAATACATACAATAGTCAAGGGATTCAGCGCTTGAGTGCTCTTGCCCTTAAATATGGTTTTAGGGATACAGTTTTATTAATGCCTGGGGGTTTACCTGCATTCAGTTGTAGAATCCATTTTTGTTCAGCCTCTTCTGTTCTGTTTTTAATATCTCACCCCTGATACTTTCTTTTATCACCTCAAGAACCATAAATCTAAAAACATGATGTGTACCCTCTGCTTCTACATGTTTAGCTATAACACTACTCTCTTTCTTATTAACTATATCCCTCAGGTGTTCTAAAATACGTTCTTTCAGCATTCTCTTGGTTTTGCCTATGTAAAATGCTTTGCAGTACTGACAGAAACTAAAATAAACCACATTTCTTGTCCTGCAGTCTGCATAAAAATCTACCTGTATTTTAAAATGTTGTTCAGGGTGCATAAAAGTACCACCTGAAAAAAATGTATTTACAGGCAGTACAATTCCTGCATGAAAAAGTCCCTATTCTATTTGATAGATGCTTACTTTTAGATCCTTGTCCTTTATAGCATAACTGTCTCTTTAATGATTTCTTATTTTTAAAGGAAAAGTGAGGTATATGATCAGCTTCTTCTAGCTCCTTAGTGGCTGTTAAAATATTCCAATTTTTCCTAAAAATGTCACAGGACAAGTTGACGTCACTAGCATATGTAATAGGGAATCTAAATGTATTTTTCGTGAGATTAACTCAGATATATCTTGTTTGACACATTCTGAAAAATATGGTCTACCCTTACCATTTCACTCTTTACAGGCTTCTTTAATAGTAGCATCTATTTATTATTGATTATAGCCTCTACTAAGAAAATCTTTTCTCGGTAACGATAAGGATTCCCCTAGTTCTTCTTCTCTGTTGTGTAATGTCATCACTCTCAAGAACTGTCCCTTCATAACATTTTTCCTGATATGCCTAGGATGCATGCTATTTCTGTGTAATAGAGAGTTTTTCCTACTAGGTTTTCTATATAAACCTGTGACTATCTCTCCTAATTCAGATTTTTTAACCAAGACATCTAAAAATTCTAGTTGTACTTTAGAATATTTATAAGTAAATTTTAAAAAGGAGGTAGTCATATGAAGTTATTCTATAAATTTCTCTAGCATTTCTGTTGAACTCCCCCAGAGAAAAAAACATGTCATCCACAAAACGTGCATACCATAAGACATGTTCACCATGCAGTAGGAACATACTTTCCCATTGTACTAAAGCCAGGTTGGTGTAGCTACTGGCACAAGCTGTGCCCATAGCAACACCAACCTTCTGTAAGTAAAACTCTTCTTTAAACATGAAGACGTTATTTTCCAAAATAACTTCAAGTAGGTTGCAGAGCAGGTTTACTTTATCATTTGAGAAAGTGCGTTTCTTACATAGTAAGTTTCTAATACTTTCAATTCCCCACTGGTTAGGAATTACGCTGAAAAGAGATGTTATATCGAGAGTCACAAGTTTATAATCTCTATTTAATAAAGCTACCTTATCATATAATGCTTGTAAAAAAGTTTTTGTATTTCTCAATACTGTTTCACATATTTCTATTACTGGATGTACGTTTTTCTCCACATAAATAGATATGGCTTCTGTAGCACAACATTTACTGGTGATTATAGGTCTCATTGGTGGGCATACTGCATCTTTATGCACTTTGGGAAGCCCATAAATAACAGGGGTAGTGGGAGATTCAACAATAAAATATTTAAACAGCTCTTCTGATAACTGTGTTGTTAGTAAATCAAACAGTAACACTGCAATTCTATCAAAAATCACTTTCACTGTAGCTTTGGTAATACATACATATGTTCCCTTATCATATAACAGCTTCATAATTTGCTTAACATAGAAATCCCTATCCATAATTACAAATCCCCCTCCTTTGTCTGCTGGTCTAATTTCCACAGAATGTAATACCCGTAACTCACTTTATGCATTAGATTCTTCTTTATTCAAATTATGAAAAGCAGGTGCTCTACCTATCTCAAATACATCTCTTGTCTGCTTTTCACAAACTGGCACAAAAGCATCAACCATCGGATGCATTTCTGGTGCAAAAGTACTGGGTTTTTTAAACATATTATCAGTCACAGTTACTGTCCCTTTAAACATAGTTTCAAGATTTAAATTGCACCCAAACAGTTTCAGTTCCTTCAAATTATCAACCATAACTGTTCTCTGGGCTGGGATAAAAGAAAGCCCATAGTTTAATAACAAATTCTGTGCCTCAGTTAATAATAAAGAGGAAAGATTGATGACCAGACCTTTGTGTTCCTGCTGTGAGTTACAATTTTGTTCTGGGTTCCTTCCGTGTTTGGTAGCTGCCGTACCTGGCCTTTCCTTCCTTTGCTTCTTGATCTGTTTTTTTATTGGAAGGGCATTTTTCAAGATAAAGGGTATTATTGGAGTCTGTATTAATCCTTTCTGAGACGTAGAAAAAGAAGAACTCTCATTCTGCTGGTTGTCGTTCTCCTCATGTTTATTATTCCTTACTAATAGATCTTTATTTCTGACCGTTAAAGGCTGCTCAATTGATGTTACCAGTGGAACTTGTGTTTCGTTCAAACTAAGAGATGTAGTCACTCCTTCTTCCACTGCTACACTACTCTCTGGCCATTGGGTGTTATCTCCTTCCATAGGAGACAAGTTAATAGGTTGATTCATTGCTGGAATGGGCAGTTTAGGCCATGAAAACACCACCCCACTCTGGAAGTCATTCATGTCCTTCTGAAGCTTTTTCAGCTTCGTATTTTGCAGTCTCTTTTCATAACAGGATATATTTTCATATAAGGTGTCTAGCTTATTACCAATGATATCGGCAGAGAAATGAGCATACAGATCCTTCTGTAAGGTTTTCAATTCACTTGCTAATTCTCTCTCTTGGGGTAGGAAGAATTCTATAAGCAAATTCATGTAATCATAACTTAGCTGTAAGTTGAGTTGTTGCTATTTTTTTAAGGAGGGCAGGAAAAGCATCCCCATATGTAAGCATAGTAAGTACTCTTAAACCTCTGTGGACTATCTTATAGCGTAATGAGGCTTCCAGATGAAACCTCTGCCATTAGAGCCTTTTAAACTTACAGAGTTTATTTTCAAAAAACTCAAAGTTTTTCATGAAACAGTACCTGTGCTCCCTGGTCTATTTCCACAATATAGTCCTCTGAAAAAAACAGTCTTTCAACCAGAGGATTTACCTCCATATTCAAGATTTGACTGAAAAGTTCCATATAGTTCTGTGACATGCCATTTCCATAAGGATTGTAGTTTAGCTCTATATCATATCCTTCTGCCATGACCTGATATTCACAATAAATTCTAAACCAAAAAAAGAAGAACTCAGGTACCAGCTAGAAGCTCGGTTTTCTCCTTGAAGCTTAAACACAAGAAATAAAAATAATGAAGCTGAACTACCATGGAAAAAAGAAAACCACTTTAATAACAAACTAAAATAAATAAAAGTGAGCACTTTCCTGATCTGCCTGATCGCTTCATCAGACTGAATAAAGAATCAACTTACACAACTTTTTTATGTCTCAAACAACCAGTCAGCTTGTGTTGTTAATCAGTCATGTAAATCAGTTAAAACACATGATTAAAACATATTATTGTATCTTCCATAAAACATAAAAACTGTTTACATTCTGCATAAATAAATACATACAATAGTCAGGGGATTCAGTGCTTTAGTGCTCTTGCCTTTAAATATGGTTTTAGGGATACAGTTTCATTAATGCCTGTGGGTTTATTTGCATTCAGTTGTAGAATACATTTTTGTTCAGCCTCTTCTGTTCTGTTTTTAATATCTCCCCCCTGATACTTTCTTGTATCACCTCAAGAACCATAAATCTAAAAGCATGATGCATACCTTCTGCTTCTACATGTTTAGCTAGAGCACTACTCTCTTTATTATTAACTATATACCTCTTGTGTTCTAACATACATCAAATAGAATAGGGACTTAGGGATTTTTTTCATGCAGGAATTGTCTTCTTCTTCTCTTTCGGCTGTTCCGTTAGGGGTCGCCACAGCAGATCATCTGTTTCCATTTCTTCCTATCCTCTGCATATTGCTCTGTCACACCAACCACCTGCATGTCTTCTCTCACCACATCCATAAACCTTATCTTAGGCCTTCCTCTTTTCCTCTTACCTGGTAGCTCCATCCTTAGCATCCTTTTCTCAATATACCCATCATCCCTTCTCACCACATGCCCAAACCAACACAATCTTGCTTCTCTTACTTGTCTCCAAACCGTCCACCCTGAGCTGACCCTCTAGTATGCTGATTCCTAATCCTGTCCATCCTTGTCACACCCAGTACAAATCTTAACATCTTTAACTCTGCCACTTCCAGCTCTGACTCTTCCAGCTCTGACTCCTGCCTTTTTGTCAATGCCACCATCTCCAACCCATACAACATAGCTGGTCTTACTACCCTTTTGTAGACCTTCCCTTTCACTCTTACTGGTACCCGTCTGTCAGAAATCATTCCAGACACTCTTCTCCACCCATTCCACCCTGCCTGTACTCTCTTCTTCACCTCTCTTCCACACTCACCATTACTCTGAACTGTTGATCCCAAGTACTTAAACTCATCCACCTTCACCAACTCTACTCCCTGCATCCTCACCATTCCTCTATCCTCCCTCTCATTCACACACACATATTCTGTCTTAGTCCTGCTGACCTTCATTCCTCTTCTCTCTAGAGCATATCTCCACCTCTCCAAGGTATCCTCAACCTGGTCCCTACTCTCACTACAGATCACAATGTCATCTGCAAACATCATAGTTCATGGGGCCTCCTGTCTGATCTCGTCTGTCAACCTGTCCATCACCATTGCAAATAAGAAAGGGCTCAGAGCTGATCCTTGATGTAATCCCACCTCCACCTTAAATGGATCTGTCACTCCCACTGCAGACTTCACCACTGTCAAACTACCCTCGTACATATTCTGTACCACTCTTACATACTTCTCTGCCACTCCTGACTTCCTCATACAATACCACAACTTCTCTCTAGGCACCCTATCATATGCTTTCTCCAAGTCAACAAAGACACAATGCAACTCCTTCTGACCTTCTCTATATTTCTCCATCAACACTCTCAGAGCAAACATCGCATCTGTAGTGCTCTTTCCCGGCATGAAACAATACTGCTGATGGCTAATCATCACCTCCCTTCTTAACCTTGCTTCCACTACTCTTTCCCATAACTTCAAGCTATGACTGATCAGTTTTATCCCTCTGTAGTTACTACAACTCTGCACATCACCCTTATTTTTAAAAATAGGTACCAAAACACTTTTTCTCCACTCCTCAGGCATCCTCTGACTTTCCAAGATTTCATTAAACAATCTGGTTAACAACTCCACTGCCATTTCTCCTAAGCATCTCCATGCTTCCACTGGTATGTCATCTGGACCAATAGCCTTTCCATTCTTCATCCTCTTCATAGCTGTCCGTACTTCCTCCTTGCTAATCTGTTTCACTTCCTGATTCACTATCCCATCATCCAACCTTCTCTCTTTCTCTCATTCTCTTCATTCATCAGCCCCTCAAAGTACTCTTTCCATCTGCTCAACTTACTCTACTCACTTGTGAGTAGTTTCCCTCACTGTCCTTTATAGGTTCATAGGTTCATAGGTTCATACTAGGCTATCTCCCCGAGGGCATTTATAAGCCTAGCCTTTAGTTTGGAGGAACTATGCCCATTATTTTGCTGTGCCTGCAGTGACACTGAGGTAATCTCCCATCCATTGGTCAAGATTCCTCTTGAACAGTGCTCTGCCTCACATAAACCGGGATTTTGTTCCACAGCATAGGAGTCTTTGGGTGATGAATCTATCCTGTTTAAGTCTTTTTTGAGATGAAGCATGTTCATCAAATCTGGGTTTGACATGGCCTTGTATGTCAGGCATAGGTCACCTCTGAGCAGCAACTGAATATAACTGGAGTTCTTTCAGTCGGGCAGCATAAGACAGATTTTGAGACCCTTTATCCTTTTGGTGAGGAACTTTTGTGGCCTCTCCAGCTGCTGCAAGTGTCGGGTCAGATACATTCGATCATTGGTCTGATGAGTGATGAGTATAGGGAGACTATGACTTCCCTTGATCTAGATGTGAATCCCTTCATGATAAGGTGGGCAATGTAGAAGGTCTTCCTAACTACTTTAGCAATATGAGTGTCGAATGAAAGGCTACTGTCAGTTCCCAGGTCCCTAATAACTTCTTCTGTGTTCAGGGGATTGCCACCTATATGGTAGCTATGGGTAACCTTATTTTTACCGAAGGGTATGACTATGCATTTCTTGGCATTTAACTTTAGGCCATGGCTCTGGCACCAGTTATCCGTTTCTGTGAGACCCTTCTGAAGGATATCTGTGTCGGATGTGTTTTCAACTGCAAACTTTGTCAGCCATAACCCTCCTGTGTTTGCTTGTACTTCAGAAAAGTAGATGCCAAACAAGAGTGGGCCCAGGACTGAGCCCTGTGGGACGCCACTTGTGACAGGCTTTGAGTCTGACATGGCGCCAGCAACTCTGACCCTGTGGGTTCTGTCACTCAGCCAGTTTGCAACCCATCTTGTAATGTATGGGTTTACATTTAAGTTGATGAGTTTTTCAATGATACCCGAGTGAGGTATTGTATCAAAAGCCTTCGCCAGGTCTAGGTAGGCTGTATGGACTGCCTTTCACTCGTCAATGGCCTTGGTGACTGTTTCGAAAAAGTCAACCAAGTTTAGAAGGCATGATCTGCCTTTGACAAAGACAAACTGGGTTGGATCCAAAGTCTGCAAGTTCCCTATGTCTTTATTTATGAGATCCATTATGATCCTCTCCATGGCTTTGCAGATAAGGCTTGTCAAGCTAATGGGACGGTAATTTCCAGGGTCGGTGGAGGCATGTGGAGTGGGACCACAGTCGCTGTGCGCCACTCCCTGGTACGTATCCGGAGGTGAGACTAAGATTAAACAGCTGTCCTAACTGTGGGTTTAATTCCTCGTTGAGTTCATGGAGCACACAGCCGGGGACACCATCAGGTCCCATGGATGCTGTGTTCTTTGCCTTGGAGAGCAATTCTCACCTGGGCGTTAGAGATGTTTGGGGGGCTACAATCATTTGGTATAGATATCTCTCCTTTAGGGGGGGAAGGGGGGGGAGAAGTTTGCACTGAACCTTTCATCCAGTATGTTGGCAATGTCTGTAGGATCAGTAATCTTCACATCATTTTGAACTAATTCTGAGCATATCTGGGAGTTTCCTCCTAGGTTTCTGACATAGCTAAAGAATGCCTTATGGTTGTCTTTAGAGTCCTTAGCTACTCTTTTCTCAAAATTAGCTTTGGATGATTTTATGAGAGCTCTTAGCTTTTTACTTATAGTGATCAGCGGTGTCTTACCTTTTAAGGATTTTGCTCTATCTTGTAGTAGCTTTCTCCTTTTGTTGTAGAGTTTGTTTATGGCTGGGGTCCACCAGACTGAACGCTTGCCTTTGGTACAAAGAGTCTTTGTTTTGCTTGGGATTGCCTGATCCATGCAGCCCTGCAGGTGCTGGTAGAAGGCATTTGTAAGTGATTCAGCGGTTTGAGTAATGTTAACCGGCTCAGGGCCTTAAAGGAGACCACACTAGTCTTTAGAAGTGTGGTTCTTTACTGTGGTCTTTTCATTTGATGAGGACCTCCAGCGAGATTAGTTTGTGATCAGATCTCACCAGTGAGGGGTATACTTCGGCGTTGAACATTGTGCTCCCATGTTCGTGATGATGAGATCAAGTATGTTTTCTCCTCTTGTGGGGATGGTGACTAGTTGTTCCATGGCATTTGAGTTTATGAATTCCAGGAACTTTTGGGCTAGAGTGTTTGGGCTTGAGTAGTGTTCCCAGTCTATATTAGGGTAGTTGAAGTCACCTAGTATGATGATGTTCGGAGATACATTTATCCCCTCCAGTGTTTTCAGGAAGGCCATATGAGGTTCCTGAGTTTGCGAGGGTGGCCTGTAACATGCTACAAATTGCAGAGCAGTCTTGCCTATGGTTAATTGCACCTGGATGGTTTCCGATGCATCATGCCACCAATCTTGAGGTGTGGGTGTCCTTGATGAATATGGATACCCCTCCTCCTTTCTTGGTATTGTCCAGGTTTTGTGGCTGGAACGCATGATATGAGGTAAAACCTGATAGTGCTGGGGTGCTCTCAGGAGCCTTGAACCAGGTTTCTGTCACAGCACAGACATCGATGTTCTCCATACTGAGAAGGGCCATGAGTGCGTGCATCTTGAGGTTGAGACTTCTGGCATTGAGCAGCATTACCCTTAGTTTTTTTTCTTTGTTTTGTTCTAGGGTGGTAGGTTTAGAATTTGAGCCTTGCCTAAAAAGGCACTATGGGGGTGGCAAGAGCCTTTGCCAAAATGGTGACAAGTGCAAGCCGTCCCTTGCAAAGCAGCGTGGCTTGTCCAGCATGTCATCCCAGGCAGACAGACATTGGATCCCCTTTGAATGACACCAGAGTTTAAGCCAATTGTTAAAGCTGATCATCTTATCTCTGTATTGTGGCATCATTCTTGGTGAAGGTAGGATACTGCTCAAGGTCAGGGTCATACCTGCTTGGGCTACATAATCAGAGAGCTCCTCTATGTCTCTTTTCATGTAGTCCAAGGAGGACACCAGCGTGGACATTGATTGAGTCGTGCTTGTACCTGCTGTTGAGAGACCTGAGTGCATGCGTTATGTGGCCGATTCGAGCACCCGACAGACAGCTTACTGTGACCTTCTCCTTACTCAGTCTGGTAGTGTGTCTGACTATGGAGTCACCAATGACTAGTGTGTCTGGCATTGTGTTTGGCCTTAAGGGCTGTGACTGCTTGACACTCTGACTGTGTGGTCTATGTGTTGCAGGTGTTGTGTTCTGAGGTGGTAGTTGTTTGGGTGTCTGCTTTGGTGGCCTCTGCTGTTTTGGTAGATTTTTGATCAGAGCCTCCAGTATGTCTTTGTGTGTTTATGTGTATGATTTGAGGTTGTGATGGTATTATGTGAGACTGGGTCTATAGTGTGTGTGGTTACCTTCTCCTCCTGTCTGGTCATGCCAGTCCTATGTTGAGAGAGCTCAGCCTCCAGTTTGGCCGTATAGTTGCATCTCTGCATGTATTTGTGTTTTGTGGGAGGAGGAGAGGGTTGTCTGTGTACATGAGGCAATTGTAACATTGCCTCAATATTCAGGTTCACCAGCTGACCAGGTGGGGTCATTAGCAACTGATCCCTCCACATGCTAGAAGGCATAGTCAGATTCACTTAAGAAAAGGTTCTGGGGATGTGGGTGACCGAGAAATGGGGTTTGCTTTTTGGGGTACTTTCTATAACAAGAGTGCTGTATCAAGGTGATAAGTACTGTACTATACAGATAGAGAATAGTCTACTTGGGAGTCAAGTAGAGATAATTTATAGTTGTAGGATACACTAAATAGGACAGTAGTATACTTTGAGGAAGGTAGTTTTAAGGGAAAATTTGAAGAGTGGACTTTAGGTAGCCCTAATAGTTTAAATCTGATTAACCGGCGCCTGCCCTGTTGTGTAATGGTAGCAGCTCCACGCTCGTCGGCTGCTAAAGCGCAAACTTTATAGCAGGGGTCTGGAAAAAACAGGAAATGACCCAAAATGGCTGACGAATTACTAGTTGCTGCTTCTAACCACTCCTCTGAGGACAAACAAGCAGCTCAGTACTCCCCACTCCCACTGGTGAGTAAAGAAACTACCTCTGGCCACACAAGAAAATGGAGGAACACAGAAACCAAATACAAAGCCCAGGGATCAGCAGAATCTGATCACTGGAACAACTAGCTAGGAAAGTTTAGGAAAGGAGAAATATTTTTTGTTTTTGGTTTTTGCAAACAGACAGAAAAAAATGCAGTAAATGCTTTGTTTTTGACTAAATTGCTATCAAAGGCTGCTGCACATCTTTCCCAGCTTGGTCCCTCTGTCTAGCCAATCAGTACATATTCTTTTCTCCCTCTTTAGTGTCCAACCTTTCATACAACTCTCCATATGCTTTATCCTTAGCCTTCACCACCTCTCTCTTTGCCATGCTCCTTATCTCTTTATACTCCTGTCTACTTTCTTCATCTCTCTGACAATCCCACTTCTTCGCCAGCCTCTTCCTCTGTATACTCTCCTGTACTTCCTCATTCCATCATCAGGTCTCCTTGTCCTCCTTCCTCTGTCCAGATGTCACACAAGCACCTTTCTAGCTGTCTCCCTTACCATCTCTGCTGTAGTTACCCAGCTATTCGGTAACTCTTCACTGCCCGCCAGTGCCTGTTTTAACTCTTCCCTGACCTCCACCTTACACTCACCCTTTTTCAACTTCCATCATTTGATCCTTGGAATTGTACTGCCTGTAAATACATTTTTTCAGGTGGTACTTTTATACACACTAAACAACATTTTAAAATAGAGATAGATTTTTATGCAGACTGCAGGACAAGAAATGTGGTTTATTTTAGTTTATGTCAGTACTGAAAAGCATTTTACATAGGCAAAACCAACAGTATGCTGAAAAAAACATATTTTAGAACACATGAGGGATATAGTTAATAAGAAAGAGACTAGTGCAGAAGGTATACATCATGTTTTTAGATTTATGGTTCTTGAGGTGATACAAGAAAGTATCAGGGGTGAGATATTAAAAACAGAACAGAAGAGGCTGAACAAAAATGGATTCAACAACTGAATGCAGATAAACCCACAGGCATTAATGAAACTGTATCCATAAAACCATATTTAAGGGCAAGAGCACTAAAACACTGAATCCCCTAACTGTTGTATGTATTTATTTATGCAGAATGTAAACAGTTTTTATATTTCATGGAAGATACAATAATATGTTTTAATCATGTGTTTTTAACTGATTTGCATGATTGATTAACAACACAAGCTGACTGATTGTTTGAGACATAAAAAGTTGTATAAGTTGATTCTTTATTCAGTCTGAAGAAGCGATCAGGCAGATTGCGAAAGCCCTCACTTTTATTTATTTTAGTTTGTTATTAAAGTGGTTTTCCTTTTACCATGGCAGTTTGGCTTCATTATTTTTATTTCTTGAGATTATTGTTTAAGCATACTGATAGGGCCTTCCATGCTAGTTGTACTGGTAGCAGAACAGCAGGGTGGAGAAGCAGCTGGCAAAGATGCAACAGCAATATCACAGCCAAGGCAAAGGCAGGTTCATTAAATTACAGCACTGGCAAATAGGTAGTGTCTAATCCACATGTATGAGTCTTAGCACAGAAAAGAGAATAATATGAAGCATGCATTATGATTTTCAGATTATTCAGTTCAGTACATGGAATTTCTGTGCTGCGTATCAGACATCACCATACCAACTCAAGTTTAGGGGTGGACAGGGAAGAGGCATCATCACTTTCTCAGGTGGATGGAACAGTCTGAAGTAACTGCAATAGAATGCGGCAGGGTAGGGTCAGAGGAGGTAAAAGGTAGCCATGTGCTCTGAAAGGTTGTGAGTAGTCAGGTGTCATATCCTCAAACTGTCATTATGTGATTGATGGTGGTGCCTACTGTGCTGAGGCTTAATCCAGTCTGTGGCAGGGAGAGTGCAGAACTGTGGGATAGTGAGAATTCATTATGATGGAGCATATCACTGGCCAGGATCTGATCATTT
The DNA here is from genome assembly GCF_019279795.1 of Protopterus annectens. Lineage (NCBI taxonomy): Eukaryota > Metazoa > Chordata > Ceratodontiformes > Protopteridae > Protopterus > Protopterus annectens. The sequence goes on along the minus strand of NC_056735.1, from coordinate 593,782,726 downwards.
TCCATGTCCAAGGTGACATGCTGAGTCCCACAGGAGTCAGTAAAGTGGAAGAACTTTGGGAATGTGTGTGGATTATGCTCAAACTGCTATAATGGAGCTTAAGAAAATTCTGGGAGAAATAATCAGTTTTCCGCAAGGAATATTATTTGTAGGTGAGGACTGGAATTTGATTTGCAGCAGTGAAAATGTGTCTGGGGGCCAAGAAGGGAAGGTATAACAAAGAAGGGTAGATATTTGAAGACATTTATGAAAATATTTGACATGGAAGATGTGAATTCAATAATAGGAGTTGAGAGTGAATTGATATTTTATTCCCCAAGATATAAAAACTGGGCTATGCTAGACAGCTTGAAATGGCAGGACTGTATATCCACAGCTGTAGCCAAGCTCCTCTTATCTGGACTCTCACACAGACATGGAAAGTATGTTTTATTGAGGCACACTGGATATAAATTGCACTTTTTTCATGGAAACACATGTGGAGGAAAATATGCTCTCTGTGACCTCAGCAGCTTAGTATGCAGTACTCTCCCTATACACAATGATGACATTATTCAACACGACCAAATCACCAGAATCCAACTTTTACAGTGTCAGATGGTAATCCTGACATGGTGCAGTCTGTGATCTGTGTTTTCCTAACTAGATATACTGCGCACCACAGTTGATGCCCAAAGTTGTTGGTCTGGACAACTCTTTCCCCTATAGGTCACCATCTAGAGTCTATGCTGCTACCCTCAACTCTATTATTGGATGAGTTTTGAGGTGGAAGCACTCTGCATGTGTTTCAGTGGAATCCTACAGGAATACAGGGAAAATAAGCAAATCCCATACAAGCACTGGGCAAAGGTCAGTATTAAACCGTGTACCTTGTGGATTGGAGGAAAAAAACCTTAACCATGATGCCAACTGGTCAGGCTATGCAGCATGTTACTGTGTAATTGGAGCACTTCATATCCCAGACAGATTTGATAGTGATACTGGTCATCTACACCATCTTTGATCAGGAAGTGCATGCCATAATTGTGAGGGGGCTGCATTAACACTTTTTTCTCCAGACTAATGGATTTTTACAGGCATTTTCTCCCTCAGATGCCCACAAGAGTACATTTATACCTGCTGGCAAAACTTGGCAGTCAGTGTGTGTGAATGACATGCTGTGAGATAGTCATACTTATGGTCACATTCTTCTAGTCTTTATTCAGCTATTTATCAGCCACCATTAGTGTTATGCACAGGCTCCATCCCCATATCTGTACTATGTCAATATCCATAGCCTTCTGCCATTCATATAACTATTTATCACTCTCAGGTGCCCAGCCTCCACCTATGCCACAGCATGTTGCTCTAGAAATCCTGCCATCCTGCAGGTGTCCTTCACAATGTTTCTGCTGTTCAGTGGTATCCCCTTAAGTACCATACTAGTGTTATGGCTTCCCTGTTAGATGTCTATCACAACATCTGCATCAGTGTGACTGAGGTCTACCACAAGGTGTTTTATTCTTGCTGAGGTACTTTATTAAGGAAAACTCCTTCCTTATCTCTGTGAAACTGCAAGACTGCAGACTCTTTATGGAAATTACACAGTTCTGTGGTAATAAGCGATGTTGCACAAAATCGAACTACACCTTATGTTACACTAACAAAGCCAAATTAAACAGCAGTTATGATAATTAAGCTCCTTAGTAACAGTGCATGTGAATCCCTACCATAGTGCATATGCTTTTAATATCAGTGCATGTCATGGTTATAATGAAGCATGTGAAGTGTTTGGCTGGACATACAGCATATGTATGTTCATAACACCAAGAGCAGCACTATATCCATTTTTAGCCCTGCAGTGCAGTGCTGGTGACATGCAGCATTGCCATGGTACAACACAACAGTGTGCAACATGTGATCCACAGATGTGTATTCATGCACATTGTGAAATGAAGATTCCAATGCGGTGTGAAGGATAACAGATTTTCTTGTTTTTCCTCGTCTTTTGACATATGAACATTGAGGAGTAAATGATAGGCCACTATAATGGCCCACTGCAGAAGGTGTATGACTGTCAAAAGCTTACTAGGATAGTGAGTAACACCACTGACATTGCCTATTATGTTGAATAATGCCAACATTGGTATAGTGAATTGAGGTCAAGCAACTTTGGCCTGTTTCATCTTTGAGAAGCAAAGGTACAGGAGAGTAAGCCTAAAATGTACAGTATTTTTTTTATCTTAGTGGTTTTGTATAAACATTTAGGAATGCATACTTTGCTTTCCAATGCCAGAGGAATGACAGCTTCACATGGATGGATGTTGCAGAAGGTGTCACTGACTTTCCAAACAGCAGGGTGGATATTATATATGTGCCGGTCTATTACATTTGAGTTTCAGACCCCTCCAATAGAGCTCTGGAAGTTTGCACTGTAATTTCCAGGGGGCGGACCCCATGTTCTTTGATAAAATCAGAATATGCCCTCATACTTCAAACAAATGTTCATATCTAAAACCAAAAAAAACACTTAAAACAATAGGTAGTGAAGCAGTCAACGAACAAATACTCTCTTTCTCAATGGTTTGTAATAAGTGTTATCAAACAAAAATAAATTATTCTCTAACATCACTTCCATTAATAGACAGTACAAAAATATTTGATCATTCAAAAAAATAGTATACTTAAGTTAAATATAACCTTAAACTATCTATACCCTTATCTTGAGGAATACAAGTGAATAAGGAACACACATCAATGGTTAACATTTTTATATTAGAGTGGCTGTAATCATAGATTTTATGAAAATCTTAGAACCTTTCCAAAAGATCCCAGGAATCTCTTAAATGGGAGGGTAATTTTCGTACTAGGAAGTTAAGAACAATGTCTAAGTATAAACCTATCCCTTCACATATATTGTTAGGCGTTGACACTATTGGTCTAAATGGCGGTCTTTCAGGATTTTTATGAAGCTTAGGAATCCTGAATAAAACACCAACTTTAGCATTATTGACCTTTAAAAATGCATACATTTCATAACTTATGTTATTCATCAATAATTCATACAATGTGGAACAATATTCCTATAACTATTATGAATTATGTCTAATGCAACCTGTACATATCCAATGGTATTATACATGTTGCTTTCCATTACCACTAGTCCACCCCCCTTGTCAGCTTTCATAAACCTTAAACTAGTTTCATTTTGTGATTTTTGCAAAGTTGTTCTTTCTTCAAGCAACAAATTATAATACATATTATTACATTTCTTAGTTAAAACAATTCTAAGATCTCTTTCACAAAACTGTTCAAATACGTTAATGGTACCTTTAAGTGCAGCGATGAAAGCAGATGGTTTTCTTAATTTGTTAGGCATAAACACTCTAAGTAAATAATTTAAATTTAACTTACGAGTATACAATTTTAACTCTAAAATAGTTTTAGTGATATCTGCTTGATGACTTGGTATTAAGTTCAATCTTAAGTAAATGTATATGAACAGAATTTAAATCAAAATTAGATAAATTTATAATTTTAGTCTCTGTACTCACTGGTACAGCATAATTCAGAAAGTCTTTTGCATACCACATCATCTCATATTCTGGTTCATGAACCACTCTTCCCATGACTTATTTTGTAGTTTTTTTAATTCCTCTGAAAGTTCAGCCTGTCAGGTAAATATAATAACAGTTCCATAACTTGTCTGGAAACATTAACTATTTCTCCTTCTTCTCTTCCCTGGAACAACCTTGGTGATCTGATGTCATTATTCACATCATGTTTTGAAGCTTTGGTATTTAAAGTGAGTGCGTCCAGATTCTCCTTTTGATTTAAAATAATAGCACTAACAAAACTGGACACTACATAATTCTTAATAGAAAAAGCATTGGAATTCATTGGACAAGAAATTTTTATTGAAATAAGCTAATTTGCCCCTTTGAAGTTTTTTGTATTGCCAAGCAACAATACTTTTTTTCAAATTTCTCAACAGACACAATCACTTCTTAATACTCATTCCATAAATTAGGGAGATGCCTCAATATTTCATTAATACAAATTATTTCAATTTATGTTAAATGTTTTTGGACATTTGCTTTATATATATGTATTGTTATTGAGATTGGAAACTTGAGTATTTGATTTTAATGAACTCATTCTAGCTCTTCTTATGCATGTACTATTAACATTTTCATTAGTTTGTTAACATTTAAAAGTCTCATTACATCAGTTACTTTTATTGTCTGATGAAGCATTGGTGTCAACATGAAAGCACTCACGTTGTGTTGTATATACATTAAATTGTGGTTTTATCTGGATTTACGCAGCCTTGTTTGGTGCCTCTTAGTGTTTTACTTTTTGAATTTTATTTGAGTAATATTTAAAATCTGTCCCTATTTTGGGGCCTTTATCCCCTCAACTATTTTTAGGCAATGTCCAGATTTCTTTTGCTAAGAGGTTGAAAGGTATGTTCCCTGAAAAGTTGTATAGAATTCTTAAACATACTTGGTGAACTGTCCATAAACAAGATACCATTTTTGGGAGACTTCAGCTACCCCTTATTAAGCTGAAATACCTGTGTCTCCAATGTAAGATATGCTTAAATGTTCTTTGATTTATAAAACATAAATACCCTGGACTGGATTGTTAACAACCTCACTGGAGAACATAATATTTCAGACCTCATCCATATGAATATTTCATCTCCATGTACTATTGCCTTGGTATCTCTTAACCCCAGTTATGTCAGATCACATACTAGTGATATTCACCTTCAAAATCTACAAACCTAGTTAAACAATATCTCAGAATTCAAGGTTCCAAAATTCACTTATAGCAGCATTATCTCAGAGTTTGCTATAGCAAGTAGCTTCACAAAGGAGTTCTATGCCCACTTAATTTAAAGTATAGAGCAAGTAGCCCCATTCACACCTAAATAAAATAAGAAACTTAAACCCTAACCATACTGTTTTTCCTAAATAAATTTTACAAAAAAAAAAAAAAAACACTTGTATACAGCAGACCAAAATACCCTCCTATCAAGCATAATATCACAAATTTCAGTAAACATTTGAAAACTTCTATGTGGTCTGCTAAAGGGCCCATGAACATAGGTTAGCATCTGAAGGTAAGGCCAATTACCTTGGCAACATTAATAAACTACAAAAATAACACCCAGCATTGCACTGGACATAATTCAAAAGGGCAGCACCTCCTATCTCTCAATAGCAATTGCCGGCATACTAGCAAACGTATTCAGTGCAAATTTTACCCCTAGAAAACTACCCAAAGCATACCTCTCAACCTGGAAACATCAAAAATCTGGAGAAAGGCCCATGAAAAATGGGTACAAATTTGTATGCTGATTAACATAACATTTGCATACATAATTATGTAACCTCACTCACTCTAATGGAATTGTGGGATACCAATTTTTAAATGCAAACTGAAGAAGAGACAACCAAAATATGATCATGAAATGAAAAATAAGCAGAATGACACAATTGTGTTTTATTTCATACCTCTCAACCTCTTAGAGGAAGAAATGTGGACAAAGCCATAAATAAAACTAGAACAAAGGCCCAAAAATAGGGACATTTTTTAAACATTGCTTTTACAAACTTAGAAAATTGATAGAAGAAGAGGTTATCTATTAGCATGAATTTTCTGAAGGGCATTAAGTCTGAAACTCAGATGTCTGCCATTATTTTCTAACTTCAATCTTTAATGATTTCCCATAAATTTGTCAGAAAACCACAATTTTATGAAAAAATGGACAAAAACATGAAACAAAAATCTACTTCACTACATACACAGTCTAACAAAAAGAATTTGTATTTTTAATAAAAATATAGCACACATTAAATATTTTAACACATAACACATATGAACATAAAATACAGCATGAAGTTAAGTACTTATATCTTATCAGCACTTCATGGAAAGCATAAACATATAAAATGACTACATACCTTAAGGTGGTATTTAATTCACAGGCTGGTAATGGTGTCCTGGTACAACATAAATGATCAAGAGTATCTAGTTGCACTATGACACTATGATAGATACATGACCAAAGGTACATGTATAACGTACACATCCACACTCGTGCACAGACACACATGTGAATGTTAAGTATGGATGTAAGAAGTCACTGAGGAGTTTTAGGTAGAGGAGGAAGTACAAGTTATACCTTCTCAGAGTTAGCATTGTCTGGCTAATATATTCAAGTGTAGTGTAACGCATGACAATGATCATTTGGGAAGCAGATGATCCTACAGATTTCAAACTTTTGAGGCTTCCTTCAATTCTGATTACATTTGATAGGGGAAATTCATACAGAGAAAAGACACTCGTCAGTGTTATTTATTATTATTATTATTATCATCATCATCATTATTTTATTTGCATTGTTAGTAGGTTTTGGTTTCCAGATCTGAATTATTGGATTGTCTTTTTTGTCACAAATTATATATATATATATATACATATATATATATCTATATCTATATATATATATATATATATATATATATATATATATATATTTACATACACATACATATTATATATATATATATATATATATATATATATATATATATATATATATAATTTAATATCTGAACATTAGTAGGAAAATTGTTAAAAGTGTATTTGCTTGTTTTCTTGGGATGTTGGGTGGGAGAAAATGCTGATGTTTGATAACCTGTTTTTGTAATTGTATTTCATTTAATTTATCATTTTATATGAATTTTTTAAATTTGGGGTTGATAGAATGTTTTAAGGGCTCTATAATGTTATAAGTTTGTATTTCTTTCTGCTTCAGGAATGGAAGTGCTTTGGGATTGAAACCTATAGCTTTAATATATCTATAATATATTGTCACCCCATTGATGGGCTATGTTCAGCTATTCTCAATATTCTGTTAGTGTTAATGATCGAGTAGTACATTTTAAAATCTGGTAGATTTAGTCCTCCGTTAATTTTGGATAGGAGATTCTGGGAAGGTATGAATTTGTTTGAAGAATTTATTATGCATTGTTCTGTGATGTCATGAATATATACATTAGTCTAGGTAAAATGTTCATTTTGATTATTGATACTTTTTTAGGTTGTTCCATCTTTGCAGTCTTGCATTATATTTTGCCATTTAAGGTTTACATTGTGTTGGTAGAAGTCTTTGTTGCTCTGGTAGTGAGATGAGTTTAGGTGTTTTAGGAAAATATTAGTTTTATTAAGGTTTAGTTTGTGGTTAGACATAGTCAAGAAATGTTCAATTGCAGCTATTATTTTGTTTATATCTGAATTTGGTGTAGTGCAGTATATGTTCAGATCATCTGCAAATGCAGTGAGGTATATTTTGAAGTTGTGTGTTGATGGAGGATTGTGGTATGTATTTTGTTTAATGTATAGAAAGAGTGGTTCTAGGTATAGGTTAAACAGGGCATCCTTGTCTTGTTCCATTTTTTATTAGGATCCTATTTGACCAAGTTTTATTTATATACAGAGATGTGTATGGGTTGCTATAGAGAGTTTGGATGATCTGAATGAAGTTATTGGGTATATTAAAGTAGAGTAGTGTTTGGAGTAAGAATTCTAGATTCAATTATCTGATTGTCTTGATGGACTGTATCTCAGAATTACGCATCTTAAGGATGTATATTTATCATCTCGATATAAAAGTGGTATGGATTCTTCTAAGATGAGAGAAAGGGTGTTTTCTAATTCTTGTCAGCATAATTTCTTTTATGCTGTGAAGTCACGTGCTTTGTTTGAGAAATTAGTTACAAATGTGTCTATGTTATTATACATTTGGTTTATTTCAATTTGGTGGCTATTTGTCTGGATAGTGGAGGCATAGAGGTGATTGAGCAGGATAATTGATTTAGTAATAACTGGGCTGCTGCCACTGGTTTAGTGATTTGGACATTTAGTAGAAAGTGGGAGAGACTTATCTAGTTATCTAAGGAAGTTAATTTGTTTATTTTTGGAGCTGGGTTATAGTGGATGCAAAGTATGGATTGTCTTTTACCACTTGTTCCTAGTTCAAATGTATCTTTTTAGTGCCTGCTCTACAACAGCATTTATTTCAGGAGGTTTATAACTGTTCTTTAACCTTCTTATTGTGAGTCGTAACAGCTGTTGTAAGGTAGAATTTTCATTATAATCCCTTTGTAATTTACTCATTTTCTGCATTTAACAAAGTAGCTCTGTGTAGCACAATGCACAAATAATACAGATTCAGCATGCAACACTTATGCTTGGCCAAATAATCTGGCCTGATATGGGCAAGCTCATTCCTGATGCATTATAAAAAGAGAATGTCTCAATAATAAACTTCCTTAATTAAATCACAGCCAATTTTCAATGAAGTATGCAGCCAGGTTTTATGTGTGTGTTTGTGTGTGTGTGTGTGTGTGTGTGTGTGTGTGTGTGTGTGTGTGTGTGTGTGTGTGTGTGTGTGTGTGTGTGTGTGCATCTATAAAACCTTGTTTTCACTCTAAAATATCTGATATTGTGGTGGTTAAGAAGCTGTCATCAGAACAATTGTATTTTATGTTTTGGTACTTCAAAATCTAAAAAGTAGATTAACTCTACATAAAAAAGTCTAAATTAGATCTCAGTTTTAGCAGACTACAGACGAATGCAACTTAATAACATAGGTCACTCAAGTAGATCAAGCTCATCGTGGGAATCCTCTGGTGTGATGCAATAATAGCAGTAAATGAATTTATATCTTTTTACCTGGAGGTGGAAGAAGAGCTTGGGGGGGTAGAAGCAGAAAGAAAAATATTTTTTCATGTCTGGTCACACCATTGTTCTGAGCCAAGAGAGTCTGACAGGACTGCTGCTGCCTGCTGCACTGAAACGAATGGCTTGCTTGAGGACGGGGTAGCCTTGCTGATGCTGACTCACTGTAACAAAGTCAAACATAAATTCTAATTAAAAGTGAAAAAAAAAAAAAAACACTGTGTTGCTGTTGTTTCTCTTGCATGGTCCTACCTGCCTGTAGCATGCCTGTGTAGTCCAGTCCTGAGTTCCGACCGACCCTCTCTAAACTAACTGACTCTGCTGTCTGCTCTGTAACGTGAAATAAACGCTTGCCTTTAGCTGAATTCTGACAGGCTGGCAGACTGCTCATGATGCTGACATCATCACGCACACCTCTACATGTGATGACGTCAGCGGAAAAATTGCCAAAGAAAAAAAATTAAAAAAAAAGTCGGTTAAGAATCAGGAATAAAGGGGGCCAATCGGGAATTCATGGCACCCCATTATTTGGACCTCAAAACCGGTAAATGCCGAGGGATTCTGTACAGTTGAGAGGTCTGACCCAAAGCAGAGCTGTAGCTTGCATATTTAGCATGCTGTACAGTTCACTGATCTGTTACACCCCCAACTGTAAAAAGTCCTCTCTTGAAATTGTAGCAAACCACTAGCTACAAGTGCACCAAATGGCTTGCTACAGTTAAAACACCACTCAAAAAGTGCTTCGGTCCTTCGAACATAAATACATTATCACTATTCATCTGACTGTAGATACTCTAATATGGCCCCATTGACAACTGACATCACACTAACTCTTTGCAACTACCTATGCCTCTGATCCAAAGGCAACTTATTCCTGAATATATTACCCTCCACCGCCTTCACTTAATAACATGTACTGAAGGTGCTGTCCAAGACTAAAATTACTTCCTTTATGGAACCTCATGATATAATTGACTATTTAATAAGCAGTACTAAACAGCATCTGCATAGTTTTTGCTTCAACTACTTAACTGAGATTAGCTACAATCTTTGTTCCTGAGATATGGTGTCCAGCAGTAGTGTGCCACTCCATAAAGGTGACCCCACCACTGACTCCATTTATTATATGCCCTTTACCCTGGCAAGTTTCATTTGCAAAGCCATGGAACATATTATAACTGACCTGATAATCTTTGATATTAAAATTCTTATTAGGCTCTGTCAGGGGTAGATCCTATTTAATGAATCTGGTTAACTTCTGCAAAAGGGTAACAAAGACTGTTGAAAGCAGAATGCTATCCACATAGTATCCCTTGAACTGGCCAAGGCATTTGACACCATCCCCAATGTTAGCACAATTAGTAAGCTTAATACATTACAAATAGATCCCTATGTGGTAACATTTATAGCCAGTTGGCTAAAAGATAGAACCCACATGGTACAAGTGTAAGTTTCCTTTACAGAGAGTATGAAGGTGACCAGTGGTATTCCACAGGGCTCCTAGCTGGGACCCTTTTTATTTGACATTACTATTCTGAGATACAGACCATGAACCAAGATAAACTAAGTTTGCAGACAACGGCAGACTGAAAATAAATGACAAGTCCCTCTCGGACACCATACCCTTCATTAATAACTTACATTCCTAAATATGTGGGGGTTCTAAAAATGGGCTCAAATTAAATGCTAAAAATGCAATATTGTTTCATTTGGTAGGCAGCACCCCCTCACTTTGTATGACTTAGAAAACACGTCAATTCAAAATGAGAATGTTGTTAGGAACTGTGAAACCAGGGTTGATAATTTTCTCTCCTTTAATCATTATGTAATAACAGTAGTCAAGAAGCCCTTCTATTTAGTACTGCTAACTGCCAAATGAATATTATCCAGATGTAAAGAGGACATTGTCCCCTTATACTCAGCATCAATCAAGCCAAACATAGAATACAATGTCTCCTTTGAGGTGTACCTCACTTGACATCAAACAAGCAGAATGATCCCAGAGCTTCCTAATTAAAAAGATCACTTGATTGCAGTCATTAAGGTACCAGAAAAGACTTGGAAGCTCTGTCCCTTTATTCAGTATCTTATATACTCCTGAGAGTATATTAATGCCTTGTCTTCCTTGCCATTAAAGACCTAGTAGTTCCAGATCTCCAATATCTCCACAAATCAAATCAGTCTACAAAAATCAGAAACAGGGATCCATATATTTACAGCATGTAAATAAAACATGGAGAGATAGGTTCATTAGGCAGCACCTCCTCCATGCCTGGAATAGACTCAACCTTGCAAGTTAAGACATGTAATATATTTTCCTCTTTCAACTGGACCCCAAGCAATTTGATGGGCATTCTGAAATTCTGTCTGTGCTTGACTGGCATTCTTCTTGAGAGAGAGTTGTAGTCTAAAGGTGGGTACTATTTATTTATTTATTTATTTTATTTTACATTTGTTGACCGGGATAGTCCAACTGGATACATGTCCATTTTCAGTGGAGGCCCGGGGAGAAAAAAGCAAATCAATCATGCATGTGGAAAAGAACAAAAGAAATAGAATATACAACAGTAAAAAGACCTAATCAATCTCAAAATATCATAAGGAATAAAATAAATATATATAAAAAAGACAAAACAATTGAATGTCCACTACTAGCAAGGAGAAGATGGTCACAAGACTCAATCTGATCAAATTTCTTATGAAAATGTATATATTACACTTCCAGGTTATGATGATAACTTTTGAAATATGTTGCAGAAGAAATTGCATGCTGATTTTTCTTTTGTTACTACAACATTGCATGTCCTGTTTACTGGTTATGTATCAAAATATGTAATTGTCCAGGCTCTATCTATGATATTGTACACATTACTAAGATAGCAAGTCAAGATACTTGTTGGTTTATTGAATATGACATCTAAACACTCTTTGGCTATGAAGCTGGCATAGCTGAAAGGGCATTTTTACAACTAGTATGTCATTCTGAAACTCCGACACTGTTTGATGACATTGATATCCATTTGGTGGCAGACATGACTGTGCCACTGCTAAATTATAGGTTATGTGCAGTACTTGGTTTGCTTTCTCTGGTTGCTTACATGTATTTTCAGAGTCTGGTACCTCAGACATTTTAGCCAATAATGCCCTTCCTGTATAACTTTTCCACTGGGTCAGTGCTTTTCCTTCAGATACTAATCTTTGGTTTTTGAAGCTTGTAAAAGTAGGGTTTTGGGGCAACAGCAGTTAGATGGCTGAACATTTTTGCTACAAGATTGAACTTTATATGTCATTTATGATTCCCATGGGTTACAGGAGGATACCTTTAAATCAGGGGTTCTATGGTGATTATTCTTGGGATTTGTACCCCTATTGAGCAATGATTAGATGTTTGCACAGGGAGAGGTTCACATCAATCCTTATGCTGGCAGTATCATTCTTCTTAAGGATGCCAATTATGAAAAAGATTAACAAAATCTGTAAGTAGACTGCAGCAAAATATTAATTTGGCTTCATTATACCAAGCTTGCTGTAAAGAAAAAGCTGTATTTTTCTGTACTCCTCCAAAGACGTATTGAAAATAGCACCACTAAAATATCGGACAAAGCAAAACTGCTGTTGACATGGTCACTCATTAGAAATACTTAAGCATATGGCTTGTTCCTACCCACACATTTAAGAAATATGGTGATTGTATTAATATTGTATTGAAGAATTTCAGAGTAAGTTAAAAGGTAGCAAAAACTGCTCCTATATGACTCAAGAAGGGTTATTTGTATTGCTTTGATAATACTAATAGTGCAGTTCAAATTAACAATAAGCACCCTTAACTCTTTCCCAAGCACTAATACCTGTCAAACTACACAAAAGAAAATTGGCAAGTTCACTTTCTATTCCAATGCATTGTTGCTTCTCTCTTAAGAAAAGGAACTCATTCCTAGTCAATTGCAAACCCATCTGTTGCTCAACGTTCATACTTTCAAATAACTTCCAACATTTACAGTATTTCTGCACAGTTGCAAATAAGTAAGAGACTGCCAGAACACTCTATTGTTTATAAACTGGCATTCAAACACTCATAAAATTCAAGGTGTAAATGTACAGTGCAGATGAAAATTCTCTCAGTAAATTACTTCCACATTCCAAAATCTATTAATTAAGACAACTTTATTAAATTTAAAAAACAGCTTTACAAAGTGCAGCTGCTACAGGGTTACTGGCTAAACTCTGCCTGTTTTTTTTACTGTAACTAATGTGGTTATACTTCATCATTTATCTATCTATCTATATATTCATTTATTTATGCATGTATTTATTTATTTATTTATTTATTTATTTATTCATTCATTCATTCATTCAGTCATTTATTCTGTAACTCCAGTTTGTCATTTTATTCCCTTTGTCATAATATATTTATGTAGTAAATTAGTGTATGAGTTTCCTGCAGATATATATTCCTGTGGTAGAATTGTTCCCACATTCTGGAACTGGTTACACAAATTTGTTATTGATTAAAATAACCATGTAGTACATATAGCATGCAGAGTATACTTTGAAATCAGCAAAATCATAAGCCAGTTACACATTGTTTTGCCTTGAGACCCAAGTGTAGCAACTTCCAAGGGTGAAAAAACACTGTTTGCTATGCACCACTTAAAGCTATTATGATTAGGTTTTTTGTACTACAGCTTACACATTAGTCTTCACAGAAGAGCGTTGGGAGTGATTTTACAGCTTTAAAAGTTGTAGTGCACCTGACACTGTCCCACATGTTACAAATGTGTAGCTGGATGAAGTGTGTAACAGTTTTTAAAGCTGTTGGCTTTAAGTGTGGCAGTAATTCATATCTTAAAGCTTTCAAAGCAAACACTTGATACTCTTATATTTTTTTCTATATCAGGTATTAATTCAGGTACCCTAAAGGTCAATGCATTACAAATAATTATAATCATGTCTCTTTGATCATGAATCACTTGCCATGTATTCTCAAAATGGATTTTAACATTAATCTCTCAAGCTTCGACTTGAGGTGATTTTCTTGTCATCAATGTTTTGAACATATAACTTATTGGCTACAGCTATATAATCTAATTCTGTATATCAGAAAGCAGTTGGCTCAATATTTAACCTCAAATCATAAGTGCAGCTGCTGGAGGGATAATGTTTGGCCCTCTGTCCCTCATATATTCTGATTACTGCTCTGCATTGAATTTCATTTATGCCTTGTGATTTTTCTGTAACTTCATTTTGTCACTGTATTCTTATTGAAAAAATGTATATACATTGTGCATATTTTGTTCCTAGAATACATTTGTATCATAGCTTACACCTGTCATTATAGTCATTATGTTTGTTTGAAATGTTCATTGATTTCTCAACACTATTTTGTTCGTATTATGTTCCCTGAGTGAAGAAGAAATGGTATATGTATTTATATTTCACTGTAGTCCTGTTCTTGATTAATTCAACATTGTCAGCTGTCAAAATGCATGAATAATGACTAATAAATGTTCATAAATTCATAGGTAAGTAGTAGGTAATCAGTCTACAGACCACTACAAGATTATAGCCAATAAACCTTACTAAAGAGTTTCATTCAGACTTATAGTGAACAGCATAAAATGGACCAGTGGAGACTTTGAGGCTGTCCATTCAATTAAGTGGGTTTACCACGAAGGTGGACAGTGCACTAATCTGACTGGCATATAGTGGAAGTTAGTTTTAAAGGTGGTAGATATACTATAATATGACTCTATCACACTGGTGTGTGTCTTAGTTTTCTGGCAATCATGGTTTTGGTCCTTTCACTGAGTATTTGAGGAACCATTTGCACTGAGAAAAAATATGTCAAGGAGGAACAGATGCTTCATGGCTTGAAAGACTAGACACATATCATCCTAGACAAATCTATGAGAGTCAGATTCCAGGGAGAAGGCTGCCAGTCTGTCTGGATAATTAAGAGTCATGACGACATTCATATTTTTTCATAAGCATTCATGAGATCTGTCATAAACAAATACATGCCAAAAGAGAGCATTATGTTCAGCAATTGCTCTGATGACAGAAGTGCAAAGAGGAATTAAGACGTGCTTGGATCTAGAGTAGATGCCTTTGGAAATTAGATGAGCCAGAATAGAATGAATTGAAACTACTACAGAGACACAATGATCAAAGTACTAAGAATTATTAACAGTGCCTGTGACAGTAAATATGCTATGCTATAAGACTGAAAGAGTGTATTGCCTATATGTAATCTGTAAATTTTTTTACCAAAATGAGCTATACCACATTTGTTCACATTTAATTTAAGACCATTGCCCTTGCACTAATTCCCCCGGATTTACTAATCTTCCATGCAGGACTAGCTTAGTCCTGCATGGAAGTGATCATTTGGGAGCAGGACAGCAGCAAGCCATGCATATTAATGAGGTATGCTGCCCGAGCTCCTAGGCTTACACAGAGCATGTAAGAGTGCAGGGGCATGTCTGAGAGCAGAGCTCTCAGAATAAACATGCCCCCACAATATAGAACAGCAAAAAGGGGTCTGCAATGAGCGAGACCACTCACAGGTGACGGCATATCCCCTCCAACAGTCCCCCTTGTGTATACAACCAACAGAATGTATAAATAAATTGAAGGAACCCTTTTTTTTTAAAACTTCAATTACAGCTAACCATAGGTGTGCGGTTGTGCTCATCGCTTAGCTATGGTTAAAGCAGGTTAAAAGGCTGAAGAGGATAACAAGAAAGATATATGCAAATAAGGCAGCATAGCAATAGTGTAGTAGGGAGAGCATTCATCTTATAAGCAGGCATTCCTGATTCGAGTCCCACTGCAGCACATTCCATTTTACATGGCAAAGCATGTTATGACCAATATTTTTTGTTGCATAACCCACTAAATAACATATATTTATGAAGTGGAGTACTGCAGAAAATGCACATGTGAGGTGTCAGTGTCATAATGAATAAGGCACTAGTAAGCAGGCTTAAGCACAAAAAAGCAGTAGTAAGCATATTTAAGCACTAGTAAGTGGCCTTAAGCCCATTTGCATGGCAGTAAGCAATGCCTACACTGGCTAAGCAATTCTAAAGCTAACACTCTGTAAGCAGATGTAACGGCAGGATAGCAGTGTTTACCATCATGCAAACCCACTTACAACTGCTCAAAAGTGCCTTAATCATTCTGTATCCAATGGCCCTTATTCTGCCCATCAACAAAATAAACAGCCACAGAGGTCTTGAACCCAGGACTCTATACAGCATAGTCCCAATAGTTATCCACCAAGTCATCACAGAAGTACAGAAGAATGAGGTAGTAGCAAACAAGTCATCACCATAGTATAACCAAACTGAGCCTGTGAAAGGCATCAGTATACAGTCATATGTGCCATAACCCACTACAGAACATAAATATGTGAACTGGAGGAACAGCAGTAAGCCCAGAAGTGAGGTATAATTGTAATAGAGTGTTGAAATCCCCAATAAAAGAAAAGTACCCCACAGAGTGTACGTACCCATCAATCAGGGATACCTGGCATACATATAAGGTGTAATGAATAATAACACAATGCCAAAAAGGCATTACAATGAAAGTCTAATGTAAGCAATGCTAAGCATTGCACAGGCCAGCTTAGGAGGTATGAGCAATGTGTAGACAAGCTAACTAATTTGCCCAATGGTATATCCCTTTAAACAATGCCAACCTTAGGTAAGCAGGCTTGCCCATAGCTTAGCCATTTCAAAACTGGCCAGTCATGGAAAATGCAGGAAATCAGCCCTCCTTAAACCCAAGAGGCAGGAAAACATCCCATACCTGGTTGTAGCTTCTCCTTGCAGGCACTATGGCAGTAAGGGGAGAAGGAGTGCACTTCTGGGTGCAGCGCTGGTGCATCCAGGAGTCCAAGGTCATGACAGGACTCCTAGTTAAAGACCATGCTCATAGACTGCTGTAGGGCCAGTACCAGGGCTCCCAATATAAAGTGGAGGCCTGGGACCATCTCGCCCGTGATCTCACCAATGCCACTGGCATACCCCGAACTGGTGAGCAGGTCAGGCACCACTATGCTGACCTGAAGGGGTGGAAGGGGGACCTATTGGAGGAGTGGCTCCAAGAGGCTAAAGCATCAGGGGATGTTCCAGATGTGTGTAAGTATAACCCCAGTATGTGTGTAATAATTGCCAACTCAGGTATGTCATGGATAGGTATGGCTAAATATTCCTCTTATATCCCCCACAGCTGCAACGGAGTGGGCCACAAACCAGTAGTCCCAGATCAACCGCCTGGCGAGGTTGCGATGCGAGAAAGCTCAGTAATACTCATGCATTTACTGTCATAGGAAATAAAAATATAAGTAGCAGTAAATTAATTGCTAGTATAAAACCTGTATTGTTCATGGCAAGTACTGCATACACTAAAGAATATGTCAGAAAGAGTCTCATATTGTTTGTATGTCAATAAAAGTGTAATATCCTGACAAAGCAGGTCAAACTGATGGAATTCATGTGTATATTCTGGTATCATATGGTAATATAGATTTGCAATCATGTAATAGTACTGTTGTATTAAGCACTGTTACCCACACCATGCACCATAAATTGAATGTGTAGGAATGCCTGTATATGACAGGTGTAATCCCCAGAGGTCATTTAATACAACTGAGAGACACATAGACAGTAAACAGGGAAAATGCAGACAACAAAAACTGAACAGCACATGCAACTGAAATGTGAACTGTTGCATTTTTAGCACACACAGCCATGGTTCGAATCCTGCCAGTGGTTGTAGTCTGCATACAGAATCATACCCCACAACTGTACAGATATGTCCAGAATGTCTATTAAAGTGGCCCATATCTATTGCCTATCAACCTGTTCCCCGGGAAAAAAGTGGGATGATCCCAAATGTATAGGCAGCAAACAGGAAATACAACTGATTGACACACATCTATGATAAGAAGCCTGGCACATTAGCAACTCCCCAATACCTTATATGACTAAGAAGCCACATATGTCCCATTTACATCCCAGCATGTTAAGCTGTGGTCAGAGTGTGTACAGTAACAGAGTGAGATGTATGTGCATAATAGCAATGTGGAACATGGTACTGTGTCTAGGAACATTCAGGTAGTGCTAATAAACATTCCTCCCACAGGTCTGTCAGATACCAACAATGTGCCCAGAAATACAAGAATGATATGCAGTTGCTCTGAATAATGAGGTATTACACATCACTGTCGCCCACACTGTCCAACAACATACAACTGTCTAGGAATTCTGTATAAGAGTGCTGTTTTACAAGGTCAGAATGCATAAGCACAGAGGGATTAATAAAACAGAAAGCAGATTGGAGATATACACCAATATCAATATAGCAGACACAACTGTGATTGACAGCGTTGAAGCTGTAGCAGACACAGCCATAATCTGAATCCTAGGAGTGGAATTAGACTGCATACGGATTCATACAACATAACCGTAAACATGAGGCCAGAATGTCAAGTATATGTGCCCATATCTGCTGCCTGTCCCCCTGTCCCCCTGGTAAGTGAATACAAGTGATTGTCAACCATCATGAGAACACACCTGTTACTGTAGCAACCCCCAAAACTGTTAGGAGAGTAATATTTCAAGTATGTCCTATCTATACTCCCATTTTGTCAAGCTGTGACCAGAGTGTGTACAGTAACAGAGTGAGATGTATGTGCATAATACTAATGTGTAATCCAGAACTTTGTGTGACAACAGTCAGGTAGTGCTAACAAACGTTGCTCCCACAGGTACGTTGGATACGCACACTGTGCTGAGAAATACAGACCAAAATAACCTGTACTGATACTGTTCACAATGGTATTGTAGGGGATTGTGAGTGTTGCAGTTTTTCTGAATAATAGAGTATCACTGGTCACTGTGCTACATAATATAACTGTGTAGGAAAGCATGTACATGTGTGTGTTAGGTCACTAAAGATGGAAGAAGGCAATATTCTAGATATGTTCTGGCACCCCAGCATGTGGACAACACATGGACAGAGTCTATGCAGAAAGAGTTGGGTAGCTATGTGCAAAACCACAACCCAGAATCTGGGAGCATGTGTAGAAACAGTTAGTTAGTGTTTACAAACATTCCCTCCACATGTATACCAGGTAAGAGGTGTATACTGCAGGTAAATCTGGTTCATGTGTAATGATGACAACAGCCATCTCAGTGACCAAACTAAGGCTATAGGGAAGTGTAGTAAAACTTGTAAGGTACAGATAGCAGCACTGACTAGGAATGTAATGTGGACTACAGAAATATACTTCTTGTTAATTTTCATCTTTCTCTCCCACCACCATATCTCCAACAATAATCAATATACCCACCCCAACTGGTATGTAATGACTATAATAATGGCCATTTGTTTGATAAATATTTTAATGGCTCCCATGAATGTGCTATATGGAATAATTCTAACATTGGTGGTATGGTACCATCAATGTACCTGCATGCTGTTCTTATCACGACTGTGGTCCCATATATGCATGTGTTCTGTTTGCTATGCAACTGTTCCGTATCTGGTGTCTGGGTTAATGGGAATATCTATGCATGCTGTTATACCTAACCCTGGAATGTGTTGACTATTACTAACCCATATATGATGATGAAATCTAAACACTATAGCACGCTTGGGAAGGCCGGTCTCAGTGGACCCACCTGTCCCACCTAAGCTGGCCATGGCACCGGGCACCAGCATGTCTGGGGCCCATCCCTGGACCTCTGTGTCCATTGGTCCTGCACCACCTTCTGGTGGAATCTCCTCAGGGGGTGGGGCTCACCCCACCTGGGAGTGGTCATGGACAGGCACCTGTCACCCGTCGCCAGGTCAGGGTCATGGTGCATAGAGCGATCAACAAGCAGTTCGGTGATCTTCTACGCCAGCTCAAGGGCAGCATGTCATGATTAGAGAGTCAGCCTGGCTCTGCTGCTCAGCCCCCAGCACGGCCACCTTTGGGGCTGTGAAGGTGCAGTGGTGACTGTCCATGGGTGGGGACTTAAGTTCCTCTATTACTACTAGGGGGCTTTGAACTTCCGATATCCCAACACCCTCCCCATCAAGGTGTTTACCCCCCACATGTGTCATATACTGCCCCTGTATGTGTCTCGTGTGTCTTGTCTGTTAACCTACCCAACCTACCTCCCCAAATATACCTACTACCCCTCCCCAACATCCCACTCTCACCGGAAAAAAAGAAAAAAAGGGCAATCTATTCCCACAAAAAATCTTGCCCCATACATAGCTGTCCATTTTGCACGTGTCCACTGGACATATGTAATCCGGTCTAAATGGCATCACAACTTATTGCTGTTGTCCTCACCTCTCTCCCAGGCATTTGAGTGTCCAAATCTACCTCCAAATTCAGTGTATATGCACAGCTGTTGCTGTAGAAGAAATGGACAGCTATG